>NC_041217.1:19684613-19751392 GCF_002837175.3 Physeter macrocephalus
TACATATATATGTGTCTATATTCTTTTTCATATTCTTTTCCATTATGGTTTATTACAGCATATTGAATCTAGTTCCCTGTGCTATACTCTAGGACCTTGTTTATCCATTCTGTGTATAATAGTTTGTATCTGCTAATCCCAAACTCTCACTCCATCCCTCTCCCACCCCCCAACCCCCTTGGCAACCACAAGTCTGTTCTGTAGATAAGTTCCTTTATGCCATATTTTAATTCCACATATAAGTGATATAATATGGTATTTGTCTTTCTCTTTCTGAATTACTTCACTTAGTATGATCATCTCTGGGTCCGTCCATGTTGCTGCAAACAGGAGCAACCTAAATGTCCCTCGACCGATGAATGGATACAGAAGGTGTGGTATAGATATACAACAGAATACTACTCAGCCATAAAAAGGGATTAGATAAATTATTAAAATTACTTTCACCTGTTTCTCTTTACCTTTTTAGCATGGCTACCAGAAAATTTAAAATGACATATGTGGGTCTTGTATGAAAGAGAGAAGATATGCATTCCTTTTGACACGGTTGGAGGAGACCTGGACAGCACACATATAGTTAAGGCATTGTCACCGACTTGGTGGCATCTGAACATGGTTTTGAGGAAGGAGAGTGACTGCTTAATGAGTACGAGGTGTCCTTTTGGGGTGATACAAAGGTTCTGGATCCACAATATTGTGAATGTACTAAATGTCACTAATGGTAAATTTTGTCATGTATATTTTACCACACGTACACACACACACACACAAATTACAAGTGTGGCTCGTGTTTTCAGCGGGTGTTTAAAGTAAAGAGGTAGGGAGTATGGCTTTGCTTAAAAGAGCATCTCCGGAAATAGAGAAAAAAGTAAAAAGAGGCAAGGATGGGCTAAAGTCGGCTGGGAGCAGTTGGAACTCTTTTCTCTCTCCCTTTGGTGAAAATATTAGCATGTGTTTCAGTTTCCTGCCATCTTTGCAGTCCCCATCCCCCTCCCTCCCCCCCTCCTGGAGGCCTCAGCTTCATGCGGTCCCTATCTCTTCGCAACGCCTTCATCTTATTTATCTCATTCCACTTTTCCTCCACACTTGGCATGCTGCCCGCTGCAGGGTTTCTCACTTAGGTAACTCCTTCCCTAAAATTCCTTACAGTCATGTGGTGTTAGGGAATTAGGGATCCTGAGAGTTGAAAATAAAATAGAACACCCAGAGCAGGCTCAACAAGCCTCCTGCCTCCCGTACTGTTGATGGAGAAAAATGAAAAGTCTTGTCTGTGCGCCTCTGGAATCCAGCTTCTTAAGCGTTAGACCCGTGAGGCAAAACGGATGTGTGGTGTCAGAAGTCGGGATGCTGGTTGCTGGGGGCTGGGGGTGAGAGGCAGTAGGCAGTGGCCGGGTTGGGGTATAGGAAGGGGCTTCTGGAGGTGGGAACCATTCTCATCTGGGTGCTGATTACCTCAGTACGTCCACGTTGTGAAACTTGATTGGGCTGCCGACTTGTGCACTTTTCCGAATGGGCATCACCCAGCCATACAAAGCGAAACAAAAAGCAGATCCCCCTGTGAGGTGGATACTTCTCTGAGTGTTGGGTGAACGGTCCTGGAAGGAGTGAACGTGGTGGGGTGGGGGCGTGTTTCGCGAGGATGTCTGCCGGGGATGCCGTATCCCCTTCCTGTGGGATCTGGATTGACAAGGCCTGTGATATGATGGGGGCCTCACCTGTGTACCTTATCTCTCGTCTCTGCATTTGAGGAGAGCGGGGAGGGACGGGGGAGAGGGTGAGTGATCTTTCCAAGAGGCTGGCCCAGCTGTTGGCGTAGGTGAGACGTCTAAGGACGGTCACATTCTTGGGTGGGGGGATTGGAATTCTTCCTGGGCTGTAAATAGACCCCCACGAGGGAAGGAGGGACAGCGCCGGAGCCACCAGGCCCTGTGGTTATCACCTACGGAAATCCTGTGTGTGGGTAAATACAGCGTCAGCAAAGCCTGGAGAAGAGATTGCAGGGGGAGCCGAGGGGGGCTGAGCAGGCTGATGGGGGAGGTTATGAACCAGATAGTGGCGGGAAACCAGAGGCCAGGGGGATTGGGGCTGGAGGGGCACCAGCGGAAACGAGGGAGGAAAAATAAACAACTGAGAGAAGCAACCTCATTGGCTTCCTCCACCCTTTTATTTTGTGCCGGGACTGAGGTCTCCTCTTCTGGGGAAAACAGGCCGGAGGCTGATTTTGAAAACCAGGCCTGGCTCCTGCCTTCTCGCTCTGTACCCACCGGCCCCTACTCCCCGCCCCGGGCAGTGACCTTCCACCCTGAGCCAGCCCGGGGCTGTGTTCCCACACGCTGCCCCCCTGCCCCCTCCTCTGCAAGTGCAAAGTGCCCAGGGCGACAAGCCCAGCTCGACGCCCCCGTACCCCACACACCAAGGGCACCAAAGGCTGGGGCCCTGTCGGCGAGCTTCATAACCAGGTTGTTGGCCCACGGAGAGGTTTTCCTTTCCTTGATCACAACCGGAGGTGATCAGGTTTGATCCCACGCTCAAGGGCTAACGTCCAGGTCTCCCGGCCTGCTGGAAGGCAACACTTCAGTTTCCAACATCAACTGGTTCCCTTGGAAAAACCTCAGCCTTATAAGACAGGCAAGAGGGAACTGGCAGGTGGCCGGGGCAACGGCCCTTCCAGGCCCCAGCTCTGGCTTGAGCTGGCTGGGTGACCGGGGGCAGGCTTCCTACACTTTGTGGGCATTCGTTGAAACAGCCATAAAATAGATATAAGGATGCTAATACCACATACATCATATGATGATGATAATGCCTCGTGTATATGTGAGGATCTGATAGCAGGTGTGTAAAAAGCACTTTGCAAGCTGCAGAGTTGCCTCCCTGGGGGGTTGTTAGCCAGTGTGCTCCGGGGTGTGTGGACAGAAAGTCGTTACCGAGAACTCACAGAACTTCAGTTTGCAAATGGTTTACTTTTACATTAGAGAATCGTTAAGGAGAATCGATACCCTGATGAAATCAGCTAACCCCCAACGCTTGCCCAGAGCTTGGGCTGTCGAGTTACTTAAGCAGCTCAACAGAGAACCAAGTCCTTGGGATGGCATTTTGAGGTCACATCTGAAATCACTCGGTTCTCAGTTCACTCGTGGGTGGGGGCTTTCTCTCCTGCTCAGACACATGTCCGCACCGGGGAGGGAGTTCCCTCGCTGGGCTCACTTCTTGCGTGGCAGTCAGCGCCTTTAGAAGTTACTTCTGCATTGCTTGTTTAGACCCAGTCCAACAAACCCCCTGTCTGCTAGGCCTGCCTCTTTAAGCAGTTTCAAGATGCGATGTGCCAGGGTTGTATCGGGAGGGAGGGGAGGCCAGGAACAGCTGTACTGAAAGCCTCTTTCCTGCTTAGCTGCCCTCTGGACGGTCTCCATAAAGATTATGAGGGATTAGAGGCAGGGAAGATGTCCTAAAGCCTTTCACTAAATACTGATTGAGTGTCTACTATGGGCTCTACACTGTTAGTCATGAGCAAAACAGACACAGACACTGTAGTCATTAGTGGAGCTTACCCTGCAGCAGGAAAGCCTGGCAGAGAGCAACTAATGACACAAATAATTAATTGCAAGTGTGATGACTATTACGATGGAGAAGTTCAGGGTCCCAGGAGAACATTTCAGCTGAGCCCTGAAGGATAACTGCCTCAGCCCATTGAAGGGTGCTGGGATGGTTAGGGTCGGATGTGGGGAAAAGCTTTCCCAGCAAAGGGAACCTACGTATGTACACATTCCTCCCTGGGAAGGGACATGAGGCCGTAGGTGCCATATATAGCCTACCTCCTCCTCCTCCCCCGCCAACCGCAAACCCAGTCTGACTCATTCTCCTAACACCTTTTTCCTCTGGAATTCTGCAAATATAGTTTCTTTTTTGTAAGTCTTGGCAGCTTATTTATTTACTTTTTATCTGTTTATTTTTAGTGGGGTATAGTTGTTGTACAATGTTGTGTTAGTTTCTACCGTATAGCGAAGTGAATCTTCACCAGACCCAGAGAGGCTATGCTTAATTATGAAATTATCCCAATTTGTACCTTTTCTAATTATGCTAGTAAAACTTGCCTATCCCTTTTTGCCACCCCTTCCCTATTTCTCGCATGACTGGCCAAAAGAGAAATCCTAAGAAAACACACGCTCCCAGAGTTTAACTGTTACAGTTGTTATGACTCAGACAGCTCTGAAGACTAGAATTTAATGGCGGTTTTCTTAACAGTCCTTGGGGACTGGAAGGACTTTTTTTCCCACCAGCCATTGAAGTCGGATTAGAAAAACACATTTCTTTCTTGAAAGAAAAGAAGAAACTCTCTGAATTCAAAGTTCTGATTACCCTAAAAGCAGAGCACTGGTTCATATTTTTGTATCTCCTCACACCTGCTTTTTCTCCCTCCTTCCCTTTTTCTTTATTTCTCTGGTGAAGGAATAAGTAAAATAGAGCAGGAGTTGACCTTGCTCCCGACCTTGCTGTATGACTTTGGCCAAGGCACTTCCCCTCTCTCGGCCTCAGTTTCTTCCAGTGCAAAACGCAGTGGTGAACCACAGGGCTCAGGTTTCCTTGGAACTCTAGCAATCCCTACTTCTCCTGAAAGAACCTCAACAAATGGCACTACATTCAGCAGCTCCAAGTCCTGTATGGAAACCCAGGGCTGATTGAAAATCTCCTTCCTCTATATTTAAAATAGATAGCCAGCAAGGACCTACTGTAGGGCACAGGGAACTCTGTTCAACATTCTGTAATAACCTAAATGGGAAAAGAATTTGAAAAAGAATAGGCACATGTATATGTAAAACGGAATCACTTTGCTGTACACCTGAAACTAACACAACATTGTTAAGCAACTATACTCCAATATAAAATAAAAATTAAAAAAATATACCAAAAAACCTACCACTTGTTAAGTTTGGAGTATAGTATTAAAGAAGGACAGCCATAATTATCTGAAAAGGCTATTAAAATACTCCTCCCTTTTTTGATTCCATCTCTGTGTGAGTCTATTTTCTTCTTATATTTCAATCAAAACAACATATCACTATAGACTGAATACAGAAACAAACACCAGCTGTCTTCTATTAAGCTAAACATAAAGATATTTGCAGAAATGTAAAATAATGCCACTCTTATCACTAAAGTTTTTGTTTTAGGAAATCTAATCATTTTGTAAAAATATGTTTTTCATGTTAACATATAATGGGCTTATTATTGCTTTTTAAATGACTTAATAAATGTATTTTTAAATTTTTTATTTTTACTTTTTTTTACAGAAGAAATATGCAGTTTATTCAGTTCACAAAGGAATTCTAATGGGCTTATTATTGCTTTTTAAATGACTTAATAAATGTATTTTTAAATTTTTTATTTTTACTTTTTTTTTACAGAAGAAATATGCAGTTTATTCAGTTCACAAAGGAATTCGATTTTACATTGTCTTTTCTTTTTTTAAAAGTTTTTATTGGAGTATAATTGCTTTGCAATGTTGTGTTAGTTTCTACTGTATAGCAAAGTGAATCATCTATAAGTATACATATATCCCCTCTTTTTTGGATTTCCTTCCCGTTTAGGTCACCACAGAGCACTGAGTAGAGTTCCCTGTGCTATACAGTAGGTTCTCACTAGTTATCTATTTATACATAGTATCAATAGTGTATATATGTCTGGGATTGACATATATACACTATTGATGTTATGTATAAGATAAGTAAATGAATGTATTTTTTAATTTCTCAGATAAAAGAAAATCTCCTTTCTCAGGAGGGAAACTAGAGGCCTGGCTACCTCGTCCTCAGCCATCACCTAGCCAGAGCTCCCACATTTAGTATTTAGGGTCTCCTCCCCGCAGGCCGGCCTCCCCCTGTCTCTCCAGGGCCCCTAGAACTCCAGAAATCCTTCCCTGGTTCCCTCAGTTATACCTGCTATTCCCCACACCGTTCTCCACTCCTGTGAATGTCAAGACCCAGAATCAAATGCTTCCAGGAGCCAGGTCGGCAGTACACGTGAGAGTAGATGTCTGGGTGAGGTGCACAGGCTAACACGGTATGACAGGTGGGGACACGGCCACCTCAGGGCTTGTGCTCAATGGGAAAATATAGGTCCCACCCAGCGCCAGCCAGTCAGTATTCTGGAATAAGTGTGCAGTGTTGCCAGATATTCTGCTGATCTTTGAAGAGAAGTCCAACATCAGTATTTTAAAGTCCAATGTAGTACAAAGTTTTAAAAAATCACGATATGGGCCAAAGAAAAAAGTCTGGGTCAGATTGAACCTGGGGCTGCTGGTTTGCTACCTGTGTGTGTAGGCAACGTATTGGATCCTTTATACATTCTATATGGTATTTACAAAACCTGAAATACTTATCTATGCATTCATTCATTTGATAATTGTCTGTCGCCTCTCGTGAGCTGGTACTACACAAGGAGCTAGGGAAAACAGGTAACTGAGATGCAACATATTCGTAAATAAGGAATGCCAGCATGACGTGATCCGTGCCCGGCTGGGTCTACCTCTCCTCTCCTCCCACAGCCTATCTGTGGATCCTGTGCTTGCCTCCATCACGGCACTGAACACACTGGCTGGAAATTCACGGTTTGCTGTGCTGTGTCTTTCTAGCTTCTTGACATCCTACCTACCTGCTACCTGAACCATATACTTCGTTTCTGTACCCCCAGCATCTAACAGAACCTGACACCTCGTAGCAATTCCAGAAAAGCATAATGACTGACTAGTGAGTAAGCAGCCCGCTAACTGTGTGTCATTCAGGGTGGTGAAAGCAAAGGAGGGTCTCCCTGTGCTCAGCTTCTATCTTTCCCCTCAACCCCAGCTTTGGAAACCCTTTTGTCAAAAGAAGTGCAAATGCTAATTGTTCCAAATTAGGCTAATTTACTTCTACCCTTTACCCACCCTCCACATGCCAAGAAAAAAATAATGTAAAGAAGCAAAAACCATAGAAATCAATAAGAACAAAAGTATTATCTCTGAGAGTCAAGGTCATCACTCATTCAAAAAATGTCAAGATGAGTAACTCCACTGAACAGAGGAGACCCTTAGATGTTAGATTTTAAAAATCATTATGAATGTGAACTCTCAGTGTCATGGGAAAGCCATTGATTTAAGAGTCAGATCACCTGGCTTCTTGTCTACCTCTGCAACTGTGAGATCTGGAGCGAACTATTGACAGCATCTGGGACTCAGTTTCCCTCCCCTGTAAAATGAGAGGTGATCAGAGGATTTCTAGTGTGACTTCTGGCTTTCACGGTCTCTTCTGAGACCACCTAGCTTGGCAGGAAGAAAAACATAAAGAAATACGTGAGCCAGACTATGCCTTCCTCCCTCTCCAAGAATGGCCAGCGCCCTGCTCTCCACAGGACAGAAGAATGAATAATGGTGCACTGGAATTCTCACCTCCTTCCCTCTTCCTTGAGAACTAAGGAACTGGCTCAAACATATTGAGATGCAACATAAAACACAAACGGACCACACCAGAGCCCTTCTCAAGGTTTTAGCACACTTGGATGCTTGGCATATTTATCTGGATTTTGGTATTTGTGGGCTGAATCTCTGTACCTTTCCACTGATCCTGCAGCATTCTCTAACTGGGGCTTTGGAGATGTCCGTCAGGAAAAAGAGCACGGGTGAGCAAGGGGTGTTTGGATGAAGAGCTGGGAAATGCTTCCTCAAGGAAGGGGAGATCTGGCACCGTCAAGAACGTTTAGTCTATAAAATCATTTTCCTCTGGGATTAAAAGCTTGCTTGATGGACTATATTTATCACACAGTGAATCTCATTGTCTTATTCAGAATTTCCACTTCCTATAGTTGATTTCTTTTGGCCCATGACTGTCATATTTCTTATAAGGCTAGTATATTGAATTTTAACCATTAGCACTCATTTATTAAAAACAAAATACAAATAAAATTGCAACCAATCAAGCAAAACTTGGTAAATAGCAAGCCCATGTTTTCCTCTTAAATTTCTTTAAGATCAGAGAAGTGTTTTAAAAGTTGCTAATGAGGCTTCCACACTTTTTAAAGAAATGTCTTGGAGCAATCCCACAATTTGGAGTTTCCTAAATAAGGTGACAATTAAATACTTTGGAAGCTTCCTATTCCACAAAAGATGGTAAACTAGCAAAGGGTGCCAGCTTCCATTCAGAGCCCAAACTGGAGAAGTGAGAGGAAGTTGCTGGAAGCCAGAACCTAAGAGGGAAACTGAAGGGACAGACAGGGTGTGATGATTAGTTTTACGTGTCAAGTTGATGGGCCATGCAGTTCCCAGAAATTTCATCAAAGATTATCCTGAATGTATCTGTGAGGATGTCTCTGGCTTAGATTAATGTTTGAATTGGTAGACTGAATAGCAGATTACCCTCCCTAATGTGGATGAACCTCATCCAGTCAAAGACTGGATGAATAGAACAAAAAGGGTGAGTAAGAGGGAATTCCCTCTGTCTGACTGCTGAGCTGGGACATCAGCCTTTTCCAGACTGGAACTGAAACATTAGCTCTTTTTGGGTCTTGAGCCTGCCAGCTTTTGGACTGCAACTTAGACCATTGGCTCTCCAGGTCCTCACCTTCGGGCTTGGATTAGAACTACATGTCAGCTCTCCTAGGTCTTTATCTTGCCAACTGCAGATTTTGGGACTTGTTAATCTCCTAATTTCAAGAGTCATTTCCTTATAATATCTATTTATCTATCTATCTTCTATTAGTTTTGTTTCTCTGAGAACCTTAAGGCACTGGGGTTGTGCCTGGAACATGCTTTCCAGTTGGGTTCTTTTCATTCCTTCATATTTACTTGAGTAAATCACTGCCTGCTGCACAGACCTTAGGACAGGAAAATAATCATGCATCTCAAAGGCAGCATAGTGAGATCCTAGATTCTTCCTGGGGTTGGCTAGATAGCACCCTTTCAGTATTTCTTCACAAAGCTTTCCTGTTGATACTTTGGGCTTGGTGATTAACACAGAAAAACAGCTTCTGAAAAGGAGTAGGGCCAGGGTGGAAGCTCTGGGCATTTCCTTGAGGGTCAGGTTTGCATAGATAGTGATTTTAGTGGAATTGTAACATCACCCTGAATTGCCTTGAAGTATTCTCCCTCTCCCAACTCACTTGGAAGTCATAAAATCTAGATACAGGCTTTTGGAGTCTCCAGTGGATATGAGTCCAAAAGAAAAATTGACACCTCCAAGGAACACAAACATCATGAAAGAAAGGCCAGACTGGCCAACATATGCCAGAGGAAGCAGAATTAATGAACTGGAAGAACAGGAATGGAAAAAAGCTTGATAAATATCTTCAAAACCCTAATAGAGGATATTGGAAACATGAAACAGGAATAATAACTTATGAATATGAGTCAAATGTACATACTGAATGTGAAAAATGTAATACTTGAAATAAAGAACTCAGTGGTTGGATTGAAAGTATTTTTTTCTCTTAATTTCTTTAAAACATATATGGGGGTTTATAATATATTGACATGTATGTATATAATATATATTGACAATGGCACAAAGGTAGAGGGGGATGGATGAATGGAACTATGCTGTCGCAATGTTCATATATTTAATGCAATATTAATTCTAAGTGACTAGTTAAAAAGCCCTAAAACAACTACTAAACAAAAACAAAAGCAAAAAAAAAAAAAATGCAGAGAGGTAAAGCTAAAAAGCCAGTAAAAGAATGGAATGCTAAAGTATATTCAATTAACTGAAAAGAAGGCATAAAAGAAAGCATAGAGAAATAAAAAACAAATGGAAGAAATAGAAAGCAAACAGCAAATGGTAGACCTGAATCTAACACATCAATAATTAAACTACATGTAAATGGGTAAATTTAATAGGAAGATTTTGTTAGAGTGGGTAAAAAAGCAAGACCAAGACTATCTACTGTCTACAAGAGACGTACCTTAAACATAAGAACACAGATGGATTGAAAGTAAAAGAGTGGACAATGATATACAAGGCAAACAAAAAGTATAAGAAAGTTTGAATGGCTATATTAATAACAGGCAAAAATAGACTTCAAGGCAAGACATAGTGTCAGAGATAAGAAAGACATTTTATAATAATAAAATGGTGAATCCATCAGGAAAACATGATGACCCTAGATATGTGTTGTGTGATAACAGAGCTACAAGATACATTGAATGAAAATTGGTAAAACTAAAGGGAGAAGTGAAAAATCCTACAATCAAAATTGGAGATACTTTTACCTCTCTCTCAGAAATTGATAGAACAACTAGACAAAAAGCCATCAAGGACATAAAAGATCTGAAAAATATTATCAACACACTTTGATCTAAATGACATACATAGAACATTACAACCAATATCTGTGGAATACACATTCTCTTCAAGTGCATGTGAAATATTTATTAAGATAGATTATATGCAGGACCATATAATATGTTTGAATAAACTTGCAGAGTAATTTTCTATCACACCATAATTAGTTTATAAATTATTATCAATTATATAATATGTTATAGTTAAATTTATAATATACATTACAAAATATACATAGTTTTAATACATACACTGGGAAAAGACCTAATATAAAACCTAAGTTTCCACTTTATGAAACTAGAAAAAGAAAAGCAAATTAAACCCATAGTAAATGGAAGGAAAGAATAGAGAATAAGAGAAAAAAAATCAATGACATAGAAAAAAATAGAAAAAAAAAGAGATTAACAAAACCCAAAATTGGTTCTTTTAAAAGACTGATGAAATGACTTATATATCCACAAAAAGACTTTTATAAGACTGTTCATAACACGTTTAATTATAATAGACAGTAACTGGAAAAATCAAATGACTATGAGTAGAAGAATAGATAGATCATTGTATTATCTTCATACAATGTGATACTGCTGAACAATAAAAAGGAAAGAAGTAGTAACACAAGCAGTAACATGGAGGAATCTCTCATATATGCTGAGCAAGAAAAGCCAAATATAAAGGAGTAGATGCTATATCATTCCATTTATATGAGATCAGGAAGGGATGAATAAACAAAAATCTATGGCAAAAAAAAAACCTAAAAAAATGGTTGCCAGTGGTGGGAAGGTTGTTGTTGATGAGGGAACTTCCTGGGGTGATAGAAATAAATTATATCTTGATAATTGCATGGGTTATATGGGTGTATTCACTACTCATTGAATTGTACACTTAAGATTTGTACATTTCACTCATGAAAATTTTATATTAAAAAGAATTCTAAATAAATATTAAACTAGTTAGAATTACCTCTCTCTCAGAAATTGATAGAACAACTAGACAAAAAGCCATCAAGGATATAAAAGATCTGAAAAATATTATCAACACACTTTGATCTAAATGACATACATAGAACATTACAACCAATATCTGTGGAATACACATTCTCTTCAAGTGCATGTGAAATATTTATTAAGATAGATTATATGCAGGACCATATAATATGTTTGAATAAACTTGCAGAGTAATTTTCTATCACACCATAATTAGTTTATAAATTATTATCAATTATATAATATGTTATAGTTAAATTTATAATATACATTACAAAATATACATAGTTTTAATACATACACTGGGAAAAGACCTAATATAAAACCTAAGTTTCCACTTTATGAAACTAGAAAAAGAAAAGCAAATTAAACCCATAGTAAATGGAAGGAAAGAATAGAGAATAAGAGAAAAAAAATCAATGACATAGAAAAAAATAGAAAAAAAAAGAGATTAACAAAACCCAAAATTGGTTCTTTTAAAAGACTGATGAAATGACTTATATATCCACAAAAAGACTTTTATAAGACTGTTCATAACACGTTTAATTATAATAGACAGTAACTGGAAAAATCAAATGACTATGAGTAGAAGAATAGATAGATCATTGTATTATCTTCATACAATGTGATACTGCTGAACAATAAAAAGGAAAGAAGTAGTAACACAAGCAGTAACATGGAGGAATCTCTCATATATGCTGAGCAAGAAAAGCCAAATATAAAGGAGTAGATGCTATATCATTCCATTTATATGAGATCAGGAAGGGATGAATAAACAAAAATCTATGGCAAAAAAAAAACCTAAAAAAATGGTTGCCAGTGGTGGGAAGGTTGTTGTTGATGAGGGAACTTCCTGGGGTGATAGAAATAAATTATATCTTGATAATTGCATGGGTTATATGGGTGTATTCACTACTCATTGAATTGTACACTTAAGATTTGTACATTTCACTCATGAAAATTTTATATTAAAAAGAATTCTAAATAAATATTAAACTAGTTAGAAAGATTGCTCATTGAAGTGGTTTGGGTTAGCAAATTATATTATAAATATATTGAAGATAATGGAAATCAGGTTTCCTGTTTTTTTAAAATTGAAGTATAGTTGATTTACAATACTATATTAGTTTCAGGTGTACAACCTAGTAATTCAATATTTATATAGAATATACTCCATTTAAAGTTATTAAAAAATAATAGATATATTTCCCTGTTCTGTACAATATATTCTAGTTGCTTATTTATTTTATACAAAGTAGTTTGTATCTCTCAATCTCATATCCCTATCTTGTCCCTCCCCACTTCCCTCTCTCCACTGGTAACTACTAGTTTGTTCTTAATATCTGTGAGTCTGTTTCCATTTTGTTATTTATATTTGTTCTATTTTTTAGATTCTACATATAAGTGATAACATAGAGTATTTGTCTTTCTCTGTCTGACTTATTTCACTAAGCATAATACTCTCTAGGTCCATTTGCATTGTTGCAAATGGCAGGATTTCATTCATTTTTATGGCTGAGTAGTATTCTATTATATATATATATACATATATCTATATACACACATACTATATATCTATATACACACATATATATGCATATATATATATATACACATATACATATACATATATATATATCACATCTTCTTTATTAATTTATCTGTTGATGGACACTTAGGTTGCTTCCATACCTTGGCTATTGTAAATAGTGCTGCTATGAACATTGGGGTGCATGTATCTTTTTGAGTCAGTGTTTCTGTGTTTTTCTTATTTATTTCAGACCTCTCTCTTTTTTTCTTGGTGAGCCCAGTGAAAAATTTATCAAATTTGTTTAGCTTTTCCAAAAATCACCTCTTGATTTCATTGATCTTTTATATTGTTTTTTTTATCTCTATTGTATTTATTTCCTCTCCTATCTTCATTTATTTCCTTCCTTCTGCTAACTCTGAACTTTGTTCTTCTTTTTATAACTCCTTTAGATGGCAGTGTTTTTTTTTATCTCTATTGTATTTATTTCCTCTCCTATCTTTATTTATTTCCTTCCTTCTGCTAACTCTGAACTTTGTTCTTCTTTTTATAACTCCTTTAGATGGTAGGTTAGATTTTTTATTTGAGATTTTTCTTGTTTCTTGAGGTAGGCCTGTATCACTATAAACTTCCCTCTTAGAACTGTTTTTGGAGTCTTCCATAGATTTTGGAGTGTTGTGTTTCCTTTTTCATTTGTCTTGAGGTATTTTCTGATATCCTCTTTGATTGCTTTATTGACCCATTGGCTTTTTAGTAGCATGTTGTTTGGTCTCCATGAGTTGTGCTTTTCTCAGTTTTCTTCCTGTAATTAATTTCTAGTTCATACTACTGTGGTCAGAAAAAAATGCTTGCTATCATTTCTATCCTCTTAAATTTGTTGAGAATTGTTTTGTGGTCTAGCATGTGATCTATCCTTGAGAATGTTCCATGTGCATTTGAAAAGAATGTGTATTCTTCTGTTTTTGGATGGAATGACCTGTAAATATCTATTAAGTCCAACTGGTCTGCTGTGTCATTTAACACGACTGTTTCCTTATTGATTTTCTGTCTGGCTTTTTAGGAAATAAAATCAAAATGTTTAGGGATAAAGGAGCCTGATCATATCTCCAACTTACTCTTAAATGATTAAAAAATTTACACTTATAAATAAAGATAAATAGATAATGAGAAAGCAAATGGGACAAAATGTAATCAGTTGGTGAATTTAGAGTCAGTGTTTCTGTGTTTTTCTTGTTTATTTCAGACCTCTCTCTTTTTTTCTTGGTGAGCCCAGTGAAAAATTTATCAAATTTGTTTAGCTTTTCCAAAAATCACCTCTTGATTTCATTGATCTTTTATATTGTTTTTTTTATCTCTATTGTATTTATTTCCTCTCCTATCTTCATTTATTTCCTTCCTTCTGCTAACTCTGAACTTTGTTCTTCTTTTTATAACTCCTTTAGATGGTAGGTTAGATTTTTTATTTGAGATTTTTCTTGTTTCTTGAGGTAGGCCTGTATCACTATAAACTTCCCTCTTAGAACTGTTTTTGGAAGTCCAACTGGTCTGCTGTGTCATTTAACACGACTGTTTCCTTATTGATTTTCTGTCTGGCTTTTTAGGAAATAAAATCAAAATGTTTAGGGATAAAGGAGCCTGATCATATCTCCAACTTACTCTTAAATGATTAAAAAATTTACACTTATAAATAAAGATAAATAGATAATGAGAAAGCAAATGGGACAAAATGTAATCAGTTGGTGAATTTAGGTAGACTAATGGCGGTTCTGTGCACTACTCTTTCAACTTTTCTTTATGTTTCAAATTATATTAAAATTATAAGTTATCAACAAAATAAATGGGGAAAGGATTGATTGTTAGTAAGAGTAATTAAAATCATGGGTAGGTAAAGGCAATCATATGTCCATTCCTAAGGGAATGGATAAGTGTAAGATCATATACAAAAATAATGGACTATAATGCAGTAGTCAGAGTTAAAAACATATATATACATGTAACAGTGTGACTAGATCTTTAAAATATACTCTTCCATGGCAAAAGTAAGAAATCTAATGAGATACACATAAATACTCAGTGTAAGTTAAACACACATATAAAATAATGTCATGATATTTACATGTATGCACATAACTAAGAACATAGATTAGATACTCTGGTGAGGGTGCTTATGGTGGAGAGAGAAATGGGATTCAGGCTGGAGGAACAGAGGGAGGAAATAATAAAATAGAATTAAAATAAGAAGGAAGCCTTGCAAGGACTGATGATGATGGTATGACATAGACAGAGAAATAGGATTAAATATCTGCTACTAGTGTCCAAAACAAAACAGGGAGTTGATGGAAGAAATGCTGGGTCCTTTCAAGATGCTTCTCAGACTTATGTTCTTATTCATTGTTTCATTCATACAACACATACTGACTGTGTATGAAGCACCTTGTTAGATGCTTGGTAAACAGTTTGAATAAGATAGGAACATTTCTTGTCCTCACTTTACAGTTCAGGAAGTGACCTGGAAAAGTGAGTCTTAATCATATGCCACTAGAGAAGGCTATGAGTGTTGTCTGAGATGAAGAAAAGTTCAGAATAACCATTTTTTTCTGAGTTTGCACTAGTCATTCTGTTTCTATGAATGGATCACAAGAAGCCACTTTATCATTTCCCCTCAATTTATACTTCCTTGCCATTTGGAGTATTCCCTCCTAATTCCTGGTGTCCATAACGTATTATCAGCTTTGTTTTGATTAATTTGATCTGTTAAACTAGCCCTGTGCACCATTAAGCGTGATCTGTAGAAATGTGAGGCCTGAGGGTCTAAAATCCACTTGAACTTTACACTCATTGTCCATCCCGTTCATCAGGATTTTGTTACTATCCTTTACTATAGTCTCTGGTAGACACGTCTGGCTCTTTCTATAAGAATGTGTAGGCTCTTTCACTCTCCTTACAGCTACAATAATACTCAGTTGTACTGAATTAATATTAATCAAAAATGTGCTAACATTGAGTCTGGAATAATCTAGTTGCAATATCCTGACCCTTGGTTTCTATGATGCCCTCAGTGAGGTCCAATCAGTGCTATTGTACACAATTTAGAAGAAAAAAGAATGTAAAGTATTTTTACAAACCTTAGCATGAATTACTATGTCGTCATTTTCTCAGTCGTCAGCAGCTCAGGATCTAACTAATGAGAAATATATTTTCCCACAGACAATCTAGGATGCAAAACACATTGTTCAAGCTTTTGAAAAAAAAAAAACAAATAATAAAAATAAGATATTGTGAGAGCTTTGAAGTGCCGGGGGCACAATGGCAGGTTCCTTTGTTGAACAGCGGATTTTCCTAATGCCACTCAGCTAGATTCTTATCACACATTTCTGAGCAGGAGACAATGAAAATGGCCCAGCATGAATAAAAGAACAGATGAGAAATGTGCTGAGATAAAGGCTGAAAAGGAGGCCTGGCAAGTGCCTGGGTCCTCACTGAAGACAAATAGTGAGGTGGGGAGAGAGGTACGCTTTATCTTCAGTGTTCTTTTTATAGCTCTGATCCAGAGTTGTTTTCCCTTGAAAATGAATGGAGTGCTGGGGGAAGCTGCTTGGCCTTGTTCTCTGGCCTTTTCATTGCACCCTGCAGCCATTTTAATGAGTTATTTCTCACAGTCGCCCTACCAGGCAGGTCGTCATCAATATCCCTGCTTTAGAGGCAGAGCTTAAGTGAGGCAAGAGCTGAGGGGTGGCTCAGTAATGGGTTTTAACTATGTGAGGGTCATGTGGCTGAAGATGGGGAGCAGCTGTCCTTGGGAATCTCCTGAGTTCAGAGCAAACGGTTTGAGCAGAACTTCAGCAAGGAGGGACGGATATTAGTTAGGGTGAGAAAGAGTTCCTGGTCTAGGGGAGTAATGCTCCCTGTCAGATCATGAAGTTTTCTGAGGGAAGGAATCTGTCTTCTCCTTCTTGGTTTGCACCACCATAGCATCTACTAGATACATGTGTTCCCAGAAAATTAATGTTCAAATGATTGGTTAATGAGTGGTATGGACAAGTCTTAATGTAGGGATCTTTCAACCAACGCTAGAGACACATTGATCTTGGCTGACTTGCTCTACCAAGAAGGAAGGACCCAATGATCCTACAAGGTCACTACTATTGCTTGGGTTCCGTAATTAGCTCTTATCTGATATTGGCTCTGTCCAAGTCAATTGCAAATTCTGTCAGGCCAATATTCTTGATCATCTACTATGTGGAAGGCAATAGGCAAGGCTTTGGGTGGCTTGCAGAAATGAATGTCATGGCTCCTGCCCTCAAAAAGCAAAAGGTAGGGCTTCCCTGGTGGCACAGTGGTTGGGAGTCTGCCTGCTAATGCAGGGGACACGGGTTCGAGCCCTGGTCCGGGAAGATCCCACATGCCGCGGAGCAACTGGGCCCGTGAGCCGCAACTACTGAGCCTGCGCGTCTGGAGCCTGTGCTCCGCAACAAGAGAGGCTGTGATAGTGAGAGGCCCATGCACCGTGATGAAGAGTGGCCCCCGCTTGCCACAAATGGAGAAAGCCCTCACACAGAAACGAAGACCAAACACAGCAAAAATAAATAAATTAATTAATAAAACTCCTACCCCCAACATCTTCTTTAAAAAAAAAAAAAAAAAAGCAAAAGGTAGATTGGGAGGGAAAGAAATGCATACAACTTCTTATAATATGCTTATTTGAGAATATGAGAAGCGCTTTCTTAGAAATCCAGTCAAAGCTCATGAGACCACGGAGAAGGAAGTGATGCATTCCAGTTTGGTAATTGGGAGAGGAATGATAATTAAAACACAAACTAACATTACTGTGTACAATACAGGTGATAAATGCTTTACTTGGATTATTTTATTTAATCCTTACAATAGCAGTATATAATATGGACTAATGTTATTTTTATTTTACTCATGATAACATGGAAGCAGAGCAAAGTTAAGTAACTTACTAGCAGGCAGCATAGGCAGAATCAAAGCTGGCTTTCTGACAGAGCTTAAGCTAAGTATTGAAGAAAATGGACATCTTAGTACATGCTAGAGTCCAGTCTCTGGGCCAGGTGTTTCATATAGATAATTCACTTAATTCTCATGAAAACTCTGGAAATTATATTATTGTCCCCATTTTACAAATTTGAGACTCAAAGAGATTAAATGACTTGAACAGTTACATGGCTAATAAATGTCAAAAGAGGCACTCAAACCCAGGCTAGTGTGGTCTCAAAATATATCATTTTTTCCCACTATCCACAATGCTACCTCAATAAAAAGAAATGGCCAGTGAATGGTCCCTTAGGGCCTCAGGAACTCCAGGAAGGCAGTCATGTCCAACTGAAGGCACTGAGAGATCTCAGGAATGGATCCTGAAAAGCTTTCAGCCCCCTGGAGGTATGTCTACATAGATGACCTGCCACTGGTAGGTCTGCAGCAATAGCAGACTTCAGGTAGAGCGTCCAGCATTTCAAAACTGGTCAAGTTGTCTGTAGGGCTTTTGTATTCGTCATCTATTGCTGCATAGCAAATTACTACAAATTTAGTGGCTTAAACAATACCGTTCCTATCTCACAGTTTCTGTGTGTCAGGAGCTTAGACACAGCTTAGCTGGGTCCTTTGCCCAGGGTCTCACAGGTCTACAATCAAACTGTTAGCCTGCTGCATTCTCATCCGGAGCTCAGGATCCACTTCCAAGGTCATTCAGATTGTTGGGAGAATTCAGTTCCCTGCAGCTGTAGGAATCCTCAACTCCTAGACTCTGCCCTCTCCACAGCAGTTCACAGCAGAGCTATTTGCTGCTTTGAGGTCAGTAAGAGAGTATCTCCTGAGGAAGAACCCAACCCCCTTATAAGGGCTTTCACTTGAATAAGTCAGATCCACTCAAGATAATCTCCCTTTTGTTTAATCAAAGCTAACCAATTTGAGACGTCAATTACAACTGCAAAATCTCTTCATCTTTGCTATATAATGTACCTTAATCACAAGAGCAATATCCCACCCTACTTACAGGTCCTGTCCACACTCAAGGGGAGGGGATTATATAGGACATGTACACCTGAGGAGTGGAATTTTGAGGTCTTTTTAGAATTCTGCCTGTCACTTGGAACTCATTCCTGGTGTCCATGGGTGCGTTGGCCTCCCTCTGGTTAAATCAGGACCCCATTATCTAGGTGGGGTCAGAGCAGAGTCTGTCTACGGGTTGCATGTACTTTGAAATTCTTTGTCTCCATTTCCCCTTGTGCAGGGCCCATCTACCACCCCTCAGTCAGTTTTGGCCGTGGGTCAGCATTTCTGATGAAAGATTTCATAGGAAAGGGGTGACATTTATGTCAAAAGTTGATTTGGTGATTAGCTTTGGTGAATATTTTTTAATTAGCTCTGCTTCCCCTCTGTCCCATTGTTGACAGTCAAGACATAGTTGTACATATTATTTATTAAATGAGCTAAAGAGCAAAAGGCCAAGGCTAAGGCCAAATAATTGAAAGGAAGCAACATGTCTGAGGACATCGAAATGTCATTTGATGGAGTCAGCTTCTAGACTTGAAGATTTTATCTTTAAGCGGTCTTGGGAAACGGCATTTTAATTCAACCAAAAAACTCTTATAACGGAATTGGATTGCTTTTTCGACGATTGTCTATTGAGACCCCACCTTAGGTTTTTTTCCTTGGTTTTATTTTGTTCTGTTTACCATTTTCACGCATATACACTTAGCTCCAAAAGGACTGGACAATCATGAAAGCCAAGCCTGTGACACTGAGCAAATTTTTAAGAAAGCAATTTAGGGATTTCAATTTCATTTAGAAATGTCTGAGGTTTTAATATCCTTAGAATAGTTCTGTCAAAATAGGGACAACTTTTTCTCCAATGTCAACTCTGATGGTGAGCCAGCTTTTATGGAACACAAACAAAAATAAAACCAAACAACCCCCCGCCCACCATTGTGATCAAAGGTTGATCATTACAATGTCCTCAAGACTGAAGAGGCTTTTATTCCTACCATCCTCCACTGCTTCAGTGATTGTCTGCTCAGAACACAATCAGCTTGCAAAGGCTCAGCTCCTACAGCTCTTGGGTGTGAAAGGTTTTGACTAAACAGCAAGGCAAAGGGATTTTTGTGGGCCCACATCTGGTCCCAGACTGGGACCAGTGTGAGTCTGGAATATTCTTTCAGTCCCCATCCCCTCCTCGGCACCCACCCGTTTCATATAGCCTCAGCCTTGAAGGCCTTGATGACTTGAAATATCTTCCTGGGTCTGTAGTGAAGATGCTTATAAATATTACAAGAGATTTATCACCTCGGTGTGAAATTCTCTGATACCAGCAGGGAGTTTTTAAACACAACTGGCAACAAGAGGCATATGGTCAGAGATTCAAGTTACTGCTTTTTTTTTTTTTTCTTTTATTGTTGTCTGCCAAGGACAATATATTTTTTTCCCTTCTTCAAAATAAACATTGTGCAGGAATGTGCCTCAACAAATGGCTGGGGTTCTATTATATTTCATGCAGCTTTCTAAACAATTTCCAACCCTGGGCTGGCCTGGTGTCAAACAGAAGGCAACCAACAATAGCAAAATCCCATTAAAGCTGAGAAGGTTCCTTCCTGAGGTGAGCCTGGCCAGAAATAGTCATCTTGGCTCATTCTCCAGTTTGGCACCAGGGACTAATAATGCACGGTCTTCTAATGGAAATTATCTAATTTCATCCAAGTGCTCCTCCAGAGAGAGCCGGGCTGACGCACTAACAGTCAATATAACAACATTCTTCTTGAAGTGCTGAACAATGGGTCTTTGGAGAGACTGTGATAAACCACGTCAGACTCCGGACAAACACGAGTGTAAAAATAGGCATCAGAGGCACTGACACAGCCACCTAACTTCTCAGGAGGGAGGCCCACAGAGGAGGAGGGTCTGTTCAGAGTGCTTGTTAGGAAGACTTCATCAGACCTGGCAGGAGAAAAGCATAGTGGGGAAAGAAAGGAAAGGGTGTGGGAGAAAGAAGACAGAACAAGATTAAGAAGGGGGGAGATTAAGAAAGTGATAAATGAAAGAGAGAAGACTTAATTCTCCATCTGTGGTACAAAGTATTAAGCAACTGTACATGGTCGGTTAACATAAATCATACTTTGGGTATGATTCCCATTAACATCAGGGGGCTGTTTTTCAAATGCTACGTGTAAGGAACGGCCAGCAGGAAACAATGCTCCATTTAAAGATATAAATGCTCCATTTAAAAATAGTAGTTCTACATAAAATATAAAGTGCTAATCCCATTACTTAAATGTTCTTCATTATAATATTTTTATGCTTCCCAGGTATTAATAAATATTGAAATATATACAGGAAAAAGAAAATTTGAGTTTCATATAAGGAAAAAAGAGATATATTGGAGTTCTGTGAAATATATATATATATACACACACACATATATATATGTTATATAACACTATATATTATATAGTTATATATAGAATATATCTATAACTATATATAACTATATAATTATATATATGTCTGTCTACTTAGCTAGCTATCTAGCTATTCTATAAACTATCCCAATAGCACTAAGACCAACAGGATCATCCTGAGGCATACACTTGGTTTTATGTTTTTCATGTTGTTACTTGTTTCATGAATGTTTTTGGCCCCATCTAAATTTTAAGCTCCCCAGTGGTAAGAACTGGTTATGTCTCTAATGGTTATCCACATTAAGACAAATAAGCATCAGTCAAAACTGGTGGTTGATTGATCAATTAATTGATTGAGTCATATTGTCTTGAAATGTCAGAAGGTCTGTCAGGTATAGGCATTTCAAGAAATAAAAATTGGAAAACTTCTTCAAGATGAGTAAATTCAAGGCTCAAACCTATGTCACACTTACATGCCTACTACCCTTTTCTTCCCTCCCCACAAGGAAGAAAACAGTCTAGGGTCAGGAATATGGAAGGGCTTCCCTAGACCACAAAGCCCAAAGTGGATAGATTACAAGAAATTCTCTTTGGGTCTAACGTGAGAATCTGCCACTCTAGACTGATGCAAGAGAACATATGCTAGCTGCATTCCCCGCACTGGAATAACATTCAGAGACCGAATCAAGATGGCAGCTTATGCATGTGAGCCTGTTTCTCCAGCCCCTCCCCAATCGAGATATATATTTAATATACTGATAACACTTGTGTCTGGGCAGGAAAATTCTGTGGCTTGGGAAAGCCAGAGTGAAAAGGCAACTTCTCTGAATATGCTTTTGTTTCTTCTCTAGGTTGGAATATGTAAATATAACACTATTCAAAAATTTTAAATTAAATTTAAATAAGCTAGGGCTTCCCTGATGGCGCAGTGGTTGAGAGTCCACCTGCCGATGCAGGGGACACGGGTTCGCGCCCCGGTCCGGGAAGATCCCACGTGCCGCGGAGCGGCTGGGCCCGTGCGCCATGGACGCTGAGCCTGCGCGTCCGGAGCCTGTGCTTCGCAACGGGAGAGGCCACAACAGTGAGAGGCCCGCGCACGGCAAAACAAACAAACAAACAAACAAATAAATTTAAATAAACTAGTATTAGAGTCTTAATATGAGACCAAATGTAATTTAGGGCCAAAAGTATTAAAAAGAAAAAGCGATTCATAATGATTAAAAGTACATTCCACTAAGAAGTTGCTAACCTCAACATCTAACAACATCAAAATATACAAAATAAAACCAATGAAAATGCAAGAAGAAACTGATAAAGATATACAAAAAATAAGATTAAAAATATAAAACACATTTTAAAAAATATTAAAAACAATTAGAACCATATGTTGAGCCACAGAGAAAATATCAACACATTCCAAAGTGAATGAAATCATACAGGTTGCATTCTCTGTGTGCACTGCAATAAAAATAAATATTATCAGAAATGATTGTCACATACACACATATAAATCTCTCCATTTGAAAAATGTCTTACATGTCTTTCTAAGTTCTTGGGTTTGAAAGTAAATCGAAATTATTTATAAATAAATTATAAGAAGGTCAGTTATCAAAACAAATGATATATGGCCAATATTCAGAGGAAATTTTGTAGTTTTAAAATGCATTTATTTTTTAGAAAATGAAAGATTAAAAAATAACCAAAGCATTTTAGGACTCTGCACTTTCACTGCCAAAGGCCTGGGTTCAATTCCTGATTGGGGGACTGAGGTCCTACAAGTTGGTGGTGAGGCCAAAAAAAAACCCCAAAGCATTCAACTCAGGAATAATAGCAATAACAAACAAATCCAATAAATATAAAAGAAGAAAAAAATAATAAAATAGAAAAATATTAATGTGCATACATATTCAACCACTTTAAAAAGAACTATTGTCTTTTGGGGGGATTTCTTCTACAGAATACATTAAAATGGACCTTGTTGAATATCTGTTTAAAGAAAGAAGCAGTAAGAACAATTTCTGGTGTGTTTTGCATAAAACATTGCTAGAATTAAATGATATAACACATGTAAAGGATTTGATGCAGTGCCTGGCACCGAATAAGTACGATTTAGCTATTATTATTACCATTAATTTTATGTGTGTGTGTGACAGGGAAGTCACAAAGAAGATCAGTTTGATTTTTTAAAAAAAGTTTGTGATTTACTGGACTGAAATTTGCTTTGAGATTACACTTCTTTCATTGGCACTGTTAATGATTGCCTCCACTTCCTGTCCCAACTTCCCCAGTCTCAAAACCTAGAATCAATCTACTCTCTTTTATACAGATGCTGTTTCAAATATATGGCCAAATAAGATGGCCATCATGCCTGTGCATGGTTTTTGCTTCTCTTATGGGGCTCAACATGCCCAATTATTTATGTTTTCCTTATGTGAGATGGAATCCCAGTGTTTTATCATCTGTGTCATTCCCTGAGCCCTCTGTTACTTGCCATTGCCTTTCTCTTTTTGTCGGAATCTATTGGTCAACATACAGTTCAGAGAATTATTTCTTCACTTAATGTTTTAAATGCAATCAGTTTTCTTTGTGTTGTTAACTCCTTTATTTATCATTTCAGTAGCACTGTTGGCTCAATAAGTCATTGAAAACCATTTACTGAGCATCTGCTGTCAGTCCATGTTCTAGGAATGGAGGATACAGAATGAATAAGACAATCGCTGCCTGGAAGGGACTCTGAGCTAGGTGTGTGTGTGTGTGTGTGTACAGGGGCAATTGTAACATGGGGTGACAGGGGCTGTGACCAAGGTAAACACAAATGGCTTTGGGACTCCGGAGGAAAGTTCCCAGCATGGATCAAATAACGAATGGAAATGAGGTCAGGGAAGGCTTTCGGGAAGAGCTGTGGTGTGGGGTGAGCTCTGGAGGATAAGGAGGAGCTAGCCAAGAACATGGAGTGCATGGTGAGGCTGAAGAATGCTCCAGAGAGAAAATACAGTATGTGAAAATGCAACAAAGTGAGGGGAAACAGCTTGCTTTCAGGGTGTCAAGCAGTTGGCTCACAGAATTTCCTCATATAAACTCCTGCTAAAGCAAATTGCCCTAATCTGTACTTGTGCAGGTGGTTTTTAAACGGAAAGGTAAGCCTTGGCATTTTATTTTAAATAATATTTTTACTGGTATTTAATTTACATACTGTAAAATTCAGTTCCTTAAAGTGTACAATTCAGTGGTTTTTAGTATATTCACAAAATTGTGCAGTCATTACCACAATCAGGTTTCTTCCCTCATCCCCTGGAAAACCACTCATTTACATTCTGTCTCTACAGATATGCTTATTCTAGAGCTTTCATATATACTGAATCATAACATGTGGTCTTTTCATCTGGTTTCTTTCACTTAACACAATATTTTAAAGGTTCATCCATGGTGTAGCATGTATCAGTAATTTAGTTCTTTTCTATGGCTGAATAATACTCCATTGTATGGATATACCACATTTGTTTATCCATTCATCAACTGAAGAACATTTGGGCTACTTCTGTTTTTTAGTTATTATGAATAATGCTGCTATGAACACTTATGTAAACTTTTTTGTGTGGACATATGTTTTCAGTTTTCTTGAGTAAATACCTAAGGAGTGGAATTGCTAGGTCATATGATAACTGTTTAACATTTTGATGACTGCCAAATGGTTTTTCAAAGTGGCCTCCCCATTTTAAAACCTGTCAGCAGTGTATGAGGGTTGCAATTTCTCCACATCAACAGCCCTTGTTATTTTCTGTCTTTTAAAAAATTTTAGCCATTCTAGTAGATGTGAAGTGACATCTGTGGTTGTGATTTGCATTTCTGTAATGACTAATGATGTTAAACATCTTTTCATCTCTATGCTTATATATTGGCTATATGCTTATCTTCTTAGGAGAAACATCTCTTCAAATCCTTTGTCCATTTTTAATTGGTTTGTCTTTTTATTGTTTTTTTTTTTAACATCTTTATTGGAGTATAACTGTTTTACAATAGTGTGTTAGTTTCTCCTTTACAACAAAGTGAATCAGTTATACATATACATATGTTCCCATATCTCTTCCCTCTTGCGTCTCCCTCCCTCCCACCCTCCCTATCCCACCCCTCTCGGTGGTCACAAAGCACAGAGGTGATCTCCCTGTGCTATGCGGCAGCTTCCCACTAGCTATCTAATTTACATTTGGTAGTGTATATACGTCCCTGCCACTCTCTCACTTTGTCACAGCTTACCCTTCCCCCTCCCCCTGTCCTCAAGTCCATGCTCTAGTAGGTCTGTGTTTTATTCCCGTCCTACCACTAATCTCTGTCTTTTTATTGTTGATTGTAAGAGTTCTTTATAAAAGTCCCTCATCTGACACATGATTTGCAAATATTTTCTCCTGTTACATGGGTTGTTTTTTACTTTATTTATGGTGTCCTTTGAAGCACAAAATTTTTAATTTTGATGAAGTCCACTTTGTCTATTTTTTCTTTTGTTGAATGTGTTTTGGTGTCATATAAGAAACCATTGCCTAATACAAGATCACCAAGATTTAGTCCTATGTTTTCTTCTAAGAATTTTATAGTTTTATCTCTTACGTTCAGATCAATGATCTATTTTGAGTTAATTTTTATATATAGTGTGATGTAGGGCAACAGCTTCATTCTTTCCAAATAAATATCCAGTTGTTCCACAGCCTTTGTTGAAGACTATTCTTTCTCTATTGAATTGACTTGGTACTGTTGTCAAAATCTTTTGACCAGTGTAAGGGTTTATTTCTGTACTCTCATTTCTATACCATTGGTCTACATGTCTGTCTTTGTGCCAGTACCACAATGTCTTGATTACTGTAGCTTTGTATCAATAGTAAGATTTAAAGTCAATCTTGGCTTGTGAGCCCTCCAACTTTATCCTTCTTTTTCAAGGCTGTTTTGTCTATTGAGATGATCATATGCTTTTTCCCTTTTGTTCTACTAATAGAGTGCATTATGTTGTTTGATTTTCATATGTTGTACCAACTTTGCATTCCTGGATTCCACTTGGCCATAGTGTATGATTCTATTTATATGTTGCTGGATTATGTCTGCTAGTATTGTGTTGAGAATTTTTGCATTTATATTCATGAGGGATATTGTTGTGTACTTTTCTTGTGATTTCTTTGTCTAATTTTGATATCAAGGTAATATTGACCTCATAGAACAAATTGAGAAGTGTTACCTCCTTTTTATTTTTTGGAAGAGGTTGTGAAGGTCTGGTGTTAATTCTTCTTTAAAGGTTTGATAGAATTAATCAATTAACCCATTTGAGCCTTTGTGACAAGTTTTTTTGGTGACGAGTTTTCTTTTTTTTGTGGGAAGTTTTCTTATTACCAATTCAATCTCTTGACTCACTATACATCTATTCAAATTTCTATTTCTTCTTGAATCAGTTTTGGTAGTTGTGTCTTTCTAGGACTCTAGCTATTTCATCTATTGTACCTAATTTGTTGGCATATAATTGTTCATAATATCCCCTTGTAATTTTTAATTCTATAACGTAAGTAATAATGTCACCTCTTTTATTCCTGATTTTAGAAATTTGAGACTCTTCTCTTTTTTTCTTGGTCAGTCTAGCTAAAGGTTTAGCAATTTTTATTGATCTTTTCAAAGAGCCAGCTTTTGGTTCGTTGATTTTCTTTATTATTTTCCTAGTCTTTATTTCATTTATTTCTGCTCTCATCTTTATTATCTCCTTCCTTCTGCTAGCTTGGGATTTAGTTGCTCTTCTTTTTCCTTATGATGAAAGTTTATTGATTTGACATCTTTCTTTTTTTAAAAAATAGTTATTTATAGCTATACACTTCCCTCTAAGCACCACTTTTGCTATATCTCATAAATTTTGGTATGTTGTTTTTTCATTTTCATTCATCTCAAAATATGCTCAATTTTCCCTTGTGATTTCTTTTTTTTAATCCATTGGTTATTTAGGAGTGTGTTGTTTAATTATCACATGTTAGTGAATTTCCCAAATTTCTTTCTGTTATTGATTTCTAGTTTCATGTGGTTAGAGAACATACTTTTTATGTACTTTTAAATGTATTGAGACTTGTTTTATGGCCTAACATGTCTATCCTGGAGAATGTTCCATGTATACTTAAGAAGAATGTATATTCTTCTGTTGTTGGCTTGAGTGTTTTATAGATATCTTTTGGGTCTGGTTGATTTATAGTGTTATTCAAGTCTTCAGTTTTCTCAATGATCTTCTGTCTCGTTTTATCCATTGCTGAAAGTAGGGTATTGAAGCCTCCATCTATTACTGTTGAATTATTTATTTCTTCCCTCAATTCTGCCAGTTTTTGCTACATGTATTTTAGGGCTCTATTGTTAAGTGCATATGTGATTATAATTATATCTTCTTGATAGACTGACACTTTACCATTACAAAATGTCTTTCTTTAGCTCTAGTAATAATTTTTGCCTTAACACCTGTTTTGTCTGATATTAGTATAGGCATTCCCTATCTTTTTTGGTGCTGTTCACATGATATATATCTTTTTCAAATTTTTAACTTTCAACGTGCTTGTGTCTTTGGATCTCAAGTGTGTCTTCTGTAGACAGCATAGTTAAATCATGTTTTAAAAAATCTATTATTCCAATTTCTGCCTCTTTATTCTAGAGTTTAATCTATTTCCATTTAATATAATTAATGACAAGATTTACATCTCCTATTTTTTTGTTTTATACATGAGTCGAGTTGTTTCTCTTCATCTATTTCTCCATTACTGCCTTATTTTTTGTTAGACATTTTCTAGTACACCATTTTAGTTCTCTTGTCCATGTATCTGTTATTTTCATATATTTATAGGTGTTATTTTCTCAGTGGTTGCCTTGGGGATTACAATTAGCATCTTAATTTATAACAACCTAGCAACCTAGTTTGGATTAATACCAACTTAATATTCAATGGTATACCAAAACTTTGATCTTAAATAGCTCTTCTTTGTGGAATCATTGTCATATAAATTACATCTTAGACATTGTAAGCCCTGCAACATAGCTTTCTAATTATTGCTTTATGCAGTTATCTTTTAAATAAGATAGGAGGAAAAAGTTACAAACCAAAATTACACCTATACTCTCTTTTATATTTATTTATATAGTTGCCTTTACCAGTGCTCTTTATTTTTTCAATGTATATTTTCAATATACATGAAAAAAAATGTCTTTTATTTTAGCCTGAAAGACCTCCATTAGTACTTTTTGTAGGGCATGGCTGCTAGCAATTATTCTCTCATGTTTTATTTATATAGAAATATCTTAATTTCTCCTTAATTTTAAAGGATATGTTTGCTTGACATAGAGTTGTTAGTTGGTAATCTGTTTCTTTCTACATGATAAATATGCCATCCTACTGGCTTCTGGCCTTCTGAATAAGATGAACCCAAAGAGACACACACCAAGACACATTATAATTGGAATAGTAAAAGTTAAGGATGAAGAGTGAAACCTAAAAGCAGTAAGAGAAAAACAAGCGATTACATACAAGGGAGACCCCATACAGCGACAGCAGATTTTTCAGCAGAAAACTTACAGGCCAGAAGGGAGAGGCATGAAATATTCAAAGTGCTGGAAGGAAAAAAACTTCTAACCAATAGTTCCCTACCCAGCAAGATTATTATTCAGAATTCAAGGAGAGACTGAGGGTTTCCCAGATAAGCAAAAGCTAAGGGAGTTTACCAACACCAAACTGACCCTACAAGAAATATCAAAGGGACTTCCTTAAGCTGAAAAGAAGTAGCACTAATTAATAATAAGAAAACATAAAAAATTAACATTTCACTTGATAAGGTAAATGTATAATAAAGATGGTGGATCAATCACATTAACCAAATGGACTTAACAGATATATGTAGAATATTCCATCCAAAAAAATGGCAGAATACACATTCTTTTCAAGTGCACATAGAACATTCTCCAGGATAGATCACATGTTAGGTCACAAAACAAGTCTCAATAAATTCAGGATTGAAATCACATCAAACATCTTCTCCATCCACAATTGTATGACTAGAAATCAATCACAAGGAAAAACTGGGAAAGCTCACAAAAACATGGAGATTAAACAACATGTTACTGAATAAGCAATGGATCATCAAAGAAACCAAAGGAGAAATCAGAGGCAAATGACAACAGAATTATGATATACCAAAATGTATGGGATGAGACAAAAGTTGTTCTGAGAGGAAAGTTCATAGCAAACAGGCATACCTCAAGAAAGAAGAAAAATCCCCAATAAACAATGTACCTTTACACCTAGAAGAACTAGAAAAAACACTCAAAGCCCAAAATTAGTAGAAGGAAGGAAATAATACAGATCAGAGTAAAAAATCAGTGACAAAGGGGTTAAAAAAATAGAAAAGGTCAATGAAACTAAGAGTTGGTTCTTTGAAGAAATAAACAAAATTGACAAGCCGTTAGCTAGACTAACAAGAAAAAACAGAGAGGGCTCAAATAAATAACATCAGAAATGAAAGAGGGGAAATTACAACTGAATCCACAGAAATACAAAAGATCATAAGAGACTAGTACAAACAATTGTATGCCAACAGATTGGACGACCTAGAAGAAATGGATAAATTTCTGGAAACATACAATCTTCAAAGACTGAATCATTAAGAAATAGAAAATCTGGATAGACTAATTACTGATAATGAGATTGGAATATATCAAAAAGCTGCCAACAAACAAAAGCCCAGGCCTAGATAGCTTCAGTGGCAAATTCTACAAGGCATTCAAAAAAGATTTAATATCTATCTTCTCAAACTCTTCCAAAAATTTGAAGAGGATGGAAACCTACCAAACTTGTTTTAAGTCAGCATTACTCTGATGAAAACAGACAAGGGCATGACAAAAAGAAAACTACAGGCCAATATCCCTGATGAACATGTAAAAATCCTCAAAAAAAATTAGCAAACTGAATCCAACAATCCATTAAAAGGGTCATACACCACAATCAAGTGGGACTTATTCCAGGGATGCAAGAATGGTTCAACATCCACAACTCTACAAACATGATACACCACATTAACAAAATGAAGGCTAAAAGTTGTATATCATTTCAATAGATATAGAAAAAATTGACAAAATCTAACACCTATTTATTATAAAAACTCTCAATGAAGTGGGTATAGAGGGATTGTACCTCAACATAATAAAAGCCACATATGACGACCCCACAGCTAACATCATATTCAATGGCGAAAGCTTAAAGATTTTCAGGAGCACGAAAAGGATGCCCACTCTCACCATTTTAATTCAACACATAGTATTAGACGTCCAAGCCACAGCAATTATGCAAGAAAAATAAAGTCATCCAAATAGGAAAGGAAAAAGTAAAGCTGTCACTATTTGCAGATAACATGATATTTCATGTAGAAGGCCTCTCCACCAAAATCTTTTAGAACTAATAAATGAATTCAGTAAGGTTGTGGGATACAAAATTAATATACAGAAATCAGTGGCATTCCTTACACTAATAAAGAACTATCAGAAAGATAAAGTAAAAATACCATTTACTATTGGATAAAAAAAATACCTAGGAATAAACTTAACCAGGGACGTGAAAGACCTGTATACTGAAAACTGTAAGATACTGATAAAAGAAATTGAGGAAGATAGAAACAAATGGAAAGATATACCATGCTCATGGATTGGAAGAATTAACATTGTTAAAATTTCATACTGTCCAAAGCAATCTACAGACTTAATGCAATCCCTATCAAAATGCCAATGGCATATGTCACACTACTTAAACAAATAATTCTAAAATTTGTATGGAACAAAAGAAGACCCCAAATAGCCACAACAGTCTTGAGAAAGAAGAACAAAGCTGGAGGTATCACACTACCAAACTTCAAACTATAAGCTATAGTATCAAGACTCTATGGTTATTGACACATAGGACAATTAATCTATGACAAAGGAGCAAAGAACATACGATGGAGAAAGGACAGTCTCTTTGATAAATGGTGTTGGGAAAACTGGATTGCCACATGCAAAAGAATGACACTAGACAACTATCTTACACATACATAAAAGGTTAACTCCAATTGAATTAAAGACTTGAATGTAATATCTGAAACGATAAAATTCCTAGAAGAAGACATAGGTGGTAACCTCATTGACATTAGTCTTAGTGATGTTTTTTGTGGATCTGACTCCAAAGACAAGGAAAACCAAACCAAAAATAAACAAATGGGGCTACATCAAACTAAAATGTTTCTGCACAGCAAAGGAAACCATCTTCAAATTGAAAAGGTTTGAATGTGAGAAGATATTTGCAAATCATATATCTGGTAAGACATTAATATCTAAAGTATCTAAAGAACCCATATAACTCAGGAACAAAGCAAACAACCCAATTTAAAAAATGAGCAGAGGATCTCAGTAGACATTTTTCAAAAAAACCCCATACAAATGGCCAACAGGCTCATGAAAATATTTTCAACATCACTAATTATTAGAGAAATGCAAATAAAAACCCAGTGAGGTATTACCTCACACCTGTCAGAATGGCTATCATCAAAAAGTCTACAAATAACAAATGTTGGCAAGGATGTGGAGAAAAGGGAACCCTTGTACACCATTGATGGGACTGTAAATTAGTGCAACCACATTGGAAAACAGTATGAAGATTCCTCAAAAAATTAAGAATTGTATTACCATATGACCCAGGTATTCCACTTTTGGGTATTTATCTGAATAATACAAAAACACTCATTCAAAAAGATATCTGCACCCCTATGTTCATTGCAACATTATTTACAATAACTAAGATATGGAAACAACATAAATATCCATCAACAGACGAATGGATAAAGAAGATGTGATCTATCTATATGTATATATGTATATATAAAATATATACATATTATATATATACACAATAGAATTCTATTCAGCCATAAAAAAGAATGAAATCCTGCCATTTATGACTATATAGACAGACCTTGAGGTTATTATGTTATGTGAAGTAAGTCAGATGGAGAAAGACGATTATGTGGAATCTAAAAATAAACCCCACAAAACCAATGAACAAATGAAATAAAACAAAAACAAATTCATAGATACAGAGAACCGATTAGTGGTTACCAGAGGGGAAGGGGGTTGGCGGGGTGGGCAAAATGGGTGAAAGGGGTCAACCATATGGTGATAGATGTTAATTAAACTTAGAGTGGTGATCACTCTGTAGTATACACAGATGAAGATCTATGAGGCTTTATACCTAAAACTTATATAATTTTTTAAAAAAGAGCAAATATTAGAAAAAAAGGTCAGCCCTGTGAGTGGAGGTTTCCAGTGAACTGCCAGAGAGGTCAAATAGTGACATTTCTCTGGGGATGGGATTTTGGGGGAAATCCAAAATTATTCAACTTAGTCTAATGGCTGCTAGGCTGCTGGCTTTCATTGTACTATGATTGTGAAATTATTGGTTTTCATGGCTACTGCATAACTGGGGAGAGGGGGGTAAAAATGGGTCAAGCTAAAGTGCCACAAAGCACACTGTTATTAAAACGATCCAGCCATTTTTCTCAAATACTGTAAATATTTCCCAAAGTGTTGCAAGGTTTTGATTTATTTCTAGAGTTCTGAAAATTTTTATTTTGACCATTTTTGCCAGTATTCTTATTGTTTTTATAAAGGAGTGAATTTTCAGAGGTCTTTTACTATTATTTTGCCCTTCTTTGGTTTTCTATTGGTTTTGTCCAATTGTTCTTCCTAGCTTTGTTGCACTGCATCCTAAGGTGCTTTCTACATCTCCATCCAAATCATAGATGCCAGTGTTGATTAGGACTGGATCAGAAACAGCCTGAGGCATATTCTTCAACGACCCTGTCTTTCTGTCAACAACTGTGTGTCAGGCTTGGTTGAAAAATTCAATCAGCTAGCATCACATCATTAATCCACATTTCACCTTCTTGTCCTAAAATATATTCTGCAGCCACTGTTGAATGTTTTGCTTATATCAAAGTGAAGTTTTCCAGTATTATTCCTCTTACGTTTAACCCCTTACCCAGCTTTATTTTTCTCCACAGCATTTATCACCATTAACATATGACACATCTATTCACTTTTTGCCTGCCTCACCACTAAAATGCAAACTTCTTTAAAGCAAGGACTCATCCGTTTTCTTCTGCTAGGTTGCCTAGAAGAGTTCCTGGTATGTAAAACCTGGCTTAATAAATATTTGTGAATGAAATGAATGAATTAGTCTACCAACTTAGTAACTTTTAAGGAAAAAAAAGCTATTAGTTTGACATGATTTGTTCTTTTAAAAAATCCATATTGCTTCAGTGGAATCCTATATGTTTTTCAAAATCAGACAAATTATCAACTGGATATTGCAACCCAGAACTGGAGAACATCATCATCTTTACCAGTTTAAAGTTTAAAAATCCTTTAAAATTTGGCCTAGTTTTTGCCTCTAGGTTTTGGTACCTCTCCCACTCCTCACAAATTCCCAAAGATATAGTTAACAATTAATCTAATATCATATTTGAATGCTTTTTAGCACTTTGGGATATTGTGACTCTGAGCTCAAGAACTGAACAAATTTAAGGTAACTGCTTTTTTTCCAGTCTCGCCAAGGAAGAGGAGATACTAGAAGAGTATACTGTATACTATATTGGAACACCAAATTTACATTGACTATTAAAAATTACTTGCAATTTGAAAGCCATTCTCCCTGTAGAGGACAAATAAAATGAGTTGAATAATTCTGATTTCTCTTTGTTATCAGCTGATATCACATGATTTTCACTGAAGCCGGGTGCTTTTTCATCCTTTTTAGACATAGATTTAGAAGTCCTATTTTTTTTTTTTTTTAACCGATCATGTATGTTAGAAGTCTAACTTCACCACGGGCTCTAGCCATTTGGCAACTACACTTAGAGGTTCCTACCACTCTTTTGGTCTTGATGTTGGTAACTTCAAGCTTTGGTACATGATGTCTTAAAAACTGAAGCCTATTGAAGAGCCTCGCCCCTCCCCATACACCCATGTTGGCGTCTTCCCATCTTGCGTTGGGGTTATGTACAATTGTGAAGTGTGGAGTTTGCTATGTCAAACTCCATATGTCAATGTGTCTGAGACATATTTCCCCTTTTACAGTCTCTGTTCATAGAAGTGAAGTTACATTGTTTCCTATGATAGTTCTATAAACACCTACATTTTTCTGTGGTTATTAGATAATGTCTACGTTAACAAAGTGTTGAGACATTCCTGCTTCAAAGAAGCAAACAGCCCTCATAGTCAAGCACATATTGAGAGCATTAAAAAGAATTACTTAAAACAATTCAATAAACACAAGAATAACATTACAATCAAATTTGCTAAACAGTTGAACTAAACATATATTTCAAAGCAACCTGTAATGAGTTGTGACCACCAAACCCTGCTCATCAAAGGACTGGCCATAGATTTTTGGCTGGGGATAGATTAAGGGTCACTATCCCCTCCCCTCTTTTTACATTTTTGACATGTTCGGCTCAGCCTTGAAGGGGTTAACTGAGAATAGCTGAAACTAAAACTAAGCAGAGTAAAGTCTCAGCTGCCAGGAAAGCTAGGTCTGCAAGTAGACACAACAGGCTATTGCTATATACAGAAGCCATAACCTCAGATTACAGGTGGCAGCACAGGAAATCTGGCGTCACCGGACAAGTCTGACAAGGAGTGAGGGGTTGTCCCCCAAGTGTAGGGAGCATAGCACTCGCTATAAGGAGGACGCGGACACTCTGACATCTAGGCCTGTACAGCAAGGCCCCAAGTTCTCATGGAGGTTAAGGGACAGGGATAAAGCAAATCAAGGCAAGCCACAGAACTAGGATAAAGGAGCTATGACAAAAAGTCATAACGCATCTTCGATATATAAAAGTTCACAACTACCAATAAGAAAAACATTAAAGTTTCATCAGAAAGAAATGAATGAAGATTAAGAAAAGACAGTTTAGATAAAGAAAACTGGAAACCATGTGAAAATGTCAATTCCATGAAAGATCAAATACAGAATTAAAATAGTGGTTTTGAGAACCAGGTTAGCCTAATAAGAGATGTTTTGTTTCAAGCAATAAATTGGTGGGAATTTGTCACATAGTATAGGAAACTAACACATCACAGGTTTGAGAATTCAAAGCTATGGATAAACCCTTTTGATAACTACAAACCTCTAATTTCCTTTTAAACTACCTAGTATGTCTCATCTTCTTGGAATATTTGGAGAAAGAGCACCCCTAAGAAATAGGATGTATAAGACAAACAATGGCACATACGGAATGGCATCTGAAAAGTGACCCATGAGAAAGCAGTGACCGTGGAATCAGAGCTCCTGTAGATTTTTAGAAAAGGGACATTGAACAGGTGTCACTGGGAGGGACCTAATCAAGATGATCTTCACGGCATAAGTGAGCTTTGTTCGAATTGTGAAGGAAATAGTGGATGTAGATTTGGGAGGATGAAACTATTTCAGTGGGGATGCTAGAATGAGCAAGACACTAAGATGCATTCTGGTTATCAGTCAACCAACAAACAGTTATTGAACATTTACTACGTGCCTGGTGCATTTATAGAAGAAGCAGTGGTGACCCTGCAGATAAAGACTTGTTCTCATGGGGTTTACAGGTGAGTGGGGATAGACAGACAATAAACATGTGTGAAAAACAAATAACAGTTCCAGTTGTTTATCAATGCTCTGAAGGAAAGAAGATAAGAGACAGTGTGATAGAGAGCAACAAGGGGGCTTCAGAGATGACCTGTTTTACAAGATAACAGTTGAGCTGAGCTCTGAATAACACAAAATAGACAAGTCATGCAAAGCTCAAGGAAGAGTGTCCTAAGCAGATGGAATAGCAAATGCAAAGTCACTGAGCTTAGCACGTTGTAGGGACAGAAAGGGCTGTGAGGCTGAAGCAGATTTAATGAGGGAGAATGAAAGGAGATGAAATCAGAGGGCCAGATCAGGTTGGAGAGAGTGGAGCAGAGGAGAACAGAATTGATTCGGTGAAGGGAATCTGGCTGAGTCAATGGAGGTGAAGGATTTCAGAGACGAAAGGCTGGAAAGGATTCTTGAGCAGGGAGCTACTGTTCAAGAGGCAATGGTGCCTGCAAGAGAAATTTATGGCTCATTACCTATAGAAAGAACAAGAAAAAAGAAAGGCCAAAGAAGAGATGAGAATGGGCCTTAGTGGCGAAAAAAAAAAACCAAGTTCTAATCCAGTGTGCACCACTTACTAACTGTGACCTTAGCCAAGTTACTAAACCATTTAAAACTCTGCTTTCCCAAGTAGAATGGAAATACTAATGACAGCTCCTTACTGGGCTTATTTTCAGAATCAAGTGAGTTAATGTCTATAAGGGCTTAGCACAGGGCTGGGCCCTAGCACTCACTATTTGTGTATATCTAGGCATGAAGTAAGCAGACCCTGACCTAGGGAGGTTGGCAATAGGTTTGGAACATTTTAAGAGAAATTTCAGAAGATTCTCCATGACTTTGATGATTAAACTATACAGGTTATGGAGGAGGAGAGAGAAGGGCAAAGGAAGGGAGAGGGTAGCTGAAACCTTTTTTACCTCCCCGCAGATTGGGGTAACGGTCCATGCTGTGCCTGCCTCGAGGTCTGAGGCTCGCTGCCATCTGGGATGCTTGCTTCTGGGCTCCTGCAAGGAAGCCTCTTAAAATCCACTCCCAGGCTTCTTGGGCTTCTGCTCCTTGAGCACCTCAGATTGCACCTTTCCTGTGGAATTCTCCATCACACGTGGCTGCTGGGGAGAGAAAGGCGGGGTGGAGAGAGGAGGGGGAGATGCTAGAGAGAGGAGGAAACATTTGAAGCTGAGAGGTATTCTCAGAGCCAGAGGGTCATCGAGCTGGAGTTGGGGCTTTGCTGGCAACCAAAATAGACTCCACTTTCAAGTTGCAGTGGAAAAAGGTGACCTTGATGTTAAGACTGAGGGTACGAGTGGAGGGTCAGATGGTTTGGATGAATGCCTTCCTAGGCCTGTTTCCAAACCATACCTAGTTGGTCAAATATTTTCAGTATTCAGGGTGATTCCTTTTTAGTAATGCACAGACACCTGAATATAAACTGACGGATTTCATTTCACTTGTGAATTGGACACTGTCTTTTGCCCTCATTGAACTCTGATCATGGGCAGCTTGATACCAAAGGTGGGAGGCAAGGAAGTGTGTACATTGAGTGCTGGAGAGAGAAAGTGGGTTCAGGTTAGTGTGGAGGGCTCATGGAGTTGGGATTCCTCTTGACAAGGGGATGTCAAAAACAGGGGGTGCCTGAAGAGTTATTGTGTTTTTACCAATTAAAGCTGCAGAAATTGAAGTCTGTGAACGTCTACCGTGGGAAAATTGGGCACCCTCATGAGAAGTCGGGGAAATGTGAATTGAAATAATAATGAGATATCAGGGTTTCCCTGGTGGCGCAGTGGTTGAGAGTCTGCCTGCCGATGCAGGGGACACGGGTTCGTGCCCCGGTCCGGGAAGATCCCACATGCCGCGAAGCGGCTGGGCCCGTGAGCCATGGCCGCTGAGCCTGCGCGTCCGGAGCCTGTGCTCCGCAACGGGAGAGGCCGCAGCAGAGGGAGGCCCGCGTACCACAAAAAAAAAAAAAAAAAAAAAAAAGAGATATCAATTTATATCCATCAGATCGGCAGAAATTAAAAGGACCAATAACATCTATTGCTGTCAGGGCTATGGGGAAGAAGGGTAATGTTATAACTAACGGTGGAAATGTGAATTGGTACAGCTATTTTAGAAAACAATCTGACAACATCTACTTAACATATATATACAGATATATATGCAGATTTAAATATATAATAGTTTTAATTAATTATTAATTACATTAATAACTAATTAAAATATAATTATATATTTATGTCCCCTTTAACCCAGCAGCCTTACTTTCGGGAATCATTTTTTTAAAAGAAGTAGAGTAACCAGTATATAAGGACCAACACACAATAGTGCTTTTTTGCAGAACTGGTATTGATCATAGTGGAAAAAAAACAGGAAACCTAGTAAATGCCCATCAATACAGGGATGGTATATTACCATACATGCACATTATGGAATGTTATGCAAATCAAAAGCAATGAGCAATGAAGGAAAAATTAAATGAAAGCCCATGATTTTCAACAGGAGCAACAAAGCCCTGGAAATAAATAGCACAATAGTGAAGTTTGCAAAGGGAGGCTATCAGCCCCACCCAGCAGCATATAGAATGTCAGATGTTGACATCAAGCTTCCCTCTCTCTCTCTCAGTTCTTGGCTTGTTTCTTGGATAGGTTTTCTCCTCTTGATGGCACGATCCAGACATATACTTTCCTCAGAACTGGTAAATCCAGGGAAAGGGAGAGATCCTCTCTTTTTCACCGGCTCTATCCATCTTGAAGAAGAACTCTGATTGGTCCCACTCCAGTCCCACTCTCATAAGCTTGTCACATGTCTGCTGTGACATACTTGTCCTGTGCAGGGTCCCATGATTTACAACCCAAGGTCTGAGGAAAAAAGTGGGTAGTTTCCAAAAGGAAGCATGCTAGGTTGATAGAAAAGATAAGAGATGCCCACTATGATATCTTCCTAATCTTTTCTCTATGCATATACATGTATAAATATAGTTCAGCTTATACTGCTGATGAAAATATTTTAACATGTATAGCACTTTCCTGTACTACTGAAAACTTTTCATAACCTTCAATTTTCCATGATACTGACTGCAAAGAGAGGAGACTCAACTTGTGTCGTCCACATTTCTGCTATCTATTGATACTGCTATATAAAGCCAGACGTCTTGGGTAAGAGGAAGCCCCATGTGTGAGGAAACAGGTTCTCCCACTACATCAACAGCCCCATTCAGTGGTAAGAACAAAGGAAATTGTCAAGTTACAAGTAAAAGGAGTGAAGAGAGCATTGTTCCTCACTTCTCTGTCTATTGATTTAGGAAGGGAAGATAGGCATGAGAATATGTGGGTCGCAGTAGATGGAAGAGTCTAAGATGAATCAGCCTAGGTATGAAATCAAGGAGCCAACTCATTATTTTGACCATGAATTTGTCCACAAATGTTTCTTGAACACCTAATATGTATCGGTCATTTTGCCAGGTATAGAAACATAGGCCCTGTCCTCAAAGGAGAGACAGAGGACAGATAGGAAACAAATGATTACAAATGGGACGAGGACCACTTCCAAGAGGTACCTAGAACTACAGGCTGGAGCAAAGAGGGGCAGACCTGACTCGGCTGGGAAATCAGGGGAGGCTTCCTTGAGGAAATGTCCTTTAAACTGACAGCTGAAAGAGAAATGAGTTGGCTACACAGAGGGCTAGCCAGGAAAAGGTCCTGCAAAGGCCCCATAGCAGACAAGGCACAGTGTGCTCACAGAATCTAGAGAAAGCTGACTCAGCTCCATCCAGAGAGTGAAGACAGTGGAGCCAGATGGGGCTGGACCAGTGCCCAGGGCCGTAATCTTGCACAGTATTGTAGGTGATGTGCTAGATTAGAGACTGTATGCTAAGGGTGGTGGGAAGCCAGTGTTGGACTTTGGATAGAGGAGAGATATGATTAAAAATGAGTTGTTAGTAGGTCTCTTGGTTTCCAGAATAGAGAACAGATTGGAGGGGGACAAGCATGGTTGCAGGGGGGCCCATTAGGAGGCACCATAATATTTCAGGGGAGGATGGATGGAGGTCCGGACTGAGGTGGGGGCCAGGGTACAGAGAAAAGTGGAAGGATTTTTGATATCCTTGAGAGTTGGAAGACTGATTAGATGTGGATAGTGAAAGAAAGAGTCCAGGATGATGATCAGATTTGGGCTTAAAAAACAAAACAAAACAAAACAAAACAAAACAAAACAAAACAAAACAGCAAGGCAGTGGTGCCTTTACCAAGAACCCCGGAGGAGAAACAGTTTGTGGAAGTAAATGATGAGCTCAGTTTGGGATGTGTTCAGTGTGAGGTATAAATGAGTCAAACAAGTAGAGAGTTTGAGTAGGTGCTCCATATACATGGAGAGGTCAGGGAATCATTCACATGAACTCAATGCCAAATCAACTTTTTCTGAGAGGTTGGGCCTGAATTAGGTGGAGAATTGTCAACCATTCACCTTCTTCCATGTGGGGAAGGAAGAGTCACCAGTGTGGGCAAGCTTCATCTTTGTGTTCATTTTCTGCTCACATGGTTTCCCATTTAGCGATATGAGTGAACATCTGAAATGTTGGTATTCTTGAAATAAAACTTCTTTCCTTTGTGGATTCTGAAAAACACGATGAACAAACAACCCAGTGAGGACCATTAAGGGACTGAAGGGAAGAACTAATGCTCTAAAGTGGCAGTTGGTTCTGTGATGGTTTTCTTCTCCATCACCAGAGGCCTCATACATTCTGAGTGGTGGGATTTCTCATTCTACTGGTAAAGCACTGTTAAAGCTAACCACTAAATGAAAAATAAGATAACCCCCCTGAATATTAAATGTACCCTAATTGTGCTTTATTTTCTACAAAGTGAGGGTATTGAAGTACTATTATGTTTCAAACCTTGCCTTCCTCAACAGGCTCATGGCCATCCCAAATCACCAAACTGAGTTTTTGTAAATATTTCTATTTTGAACCTACCAGCTTATTTATGTGAACCTGATTACAAACAAACACAAAAATGAGCCCTGAGTTCAAAAGTATAAACTCAAACACAACCGATCACTTGGAAGAATCATGAACTTTTTGTTAGCATCTCCCAAAGAAGGAGGCAACCACACAAGAGAAAACAAACCATAAACCTGAATGTTAAATTATCATCAAGCACTCCATATACAAATTTATGATTGAATGTGGTTATATCCACATATATATCCACGTATATATCCATATATATACAGTATGTGCTCTTAACAGGGACTGTTTAAATGAAGTCACTGAATATCCTGTCCATTCTACCTCCTAGGCATCTTGAATTCTTCCCCTCTACCCCCCATCTACACCCATCACCCCTGCTTTACTTTAGGCTATCATCATTTCTCTCTCGGGAATAAAGTTTCTGTAATCAGACTGAGCTGGGTAGACACTGGTTAGCAGAAAGATCCCTGTCCCACCGAGGTCTTGGTGACCTCAGCCTTGCCTTTCTACTTCTTTACGATTCTGATTCTCTTTTAAGACCCATGAAGACGAGTATTATGGTCTTTTTTTAAAAAAATACATTTATTTATTTTATTTATTTATTTTTGGCTGCTTTGGTTCTTCGTTGCTGTGCGCGGCTTTCTCTAGTTGCAGCAAGCGGGGGCTACTCTTTGTTGCGGTGCGCGGGCTTCTCATTGCGGTGGCTTCTCTTGTTGCGGAGCACGGGCTCTAAGGCACGCGGGCTCAGTAGTTGTGGCTCACGGGCTTAGTTGCTCCGTGGCATGTGGGATCTTCCCCGGCCAGGGCTCGAACCCACGTCCCCTGCATTGGCAGGTGGATTCTTAACCACTGCGCCACCAGGGAAGCCCCTATGGTCATTTTTTAATACCTAAGACTCAGACAAAAGAACCACTGTGCCTACATGAAATAACTATAATACAGTTGTACTACTGTATAACTATGAGCTTCAAAAGTGAAAGGCTATTTTTTTGTGTCTATTTCAGTTGGGCATTGAAATCTTATAAAACTATTTGGTGCTGATGGGGGAAAATAAATGCCACAGTGCCAGGGTTTGGAGTACCTACCCATCTTTGCTCCCCTCTCATTATTTAGAGAACTTGTGGACAGAGGACAGACCCTAGGAAAACGCTAAAATGCCATCCTGCAATCTCCCTCTTAAGTTCCCTGCAAGGAGACCATGACCAGTGCTCTCACACTGCTCTCTCTGCCCCACAAAGGCATGTGCCCTTGGCTGCTTTATGCTCAGAATCTCCTTCTGTCTTCTCCTGGGCAAAACAACTCCTTGCCCTCAGGTATATGCACAATGAAAAGGATCAGATACATGAATTCATAGTATGATGTCTCATCTCCAAAGACGGAATCCTGCAGGAGTAGAATTTCAGCTACCTCGAGCAGAAGGGAGGGGAAACTTTGCAAACCCAGGGTCTCCCTAATACCTCTAATCACAAATTAGTGATGTGATCACCAATCTGTCCTTGTTTAACAGTGTTCCTATGACAATCTGTGGGTTGGACACAATTCTACTCCCCAGCCCCTTGCTTGTAACAAATGCACATTCTGTTTGGGGGGCAGAGAGTTTTCCCTCTGAATAAACTGTTTCTCCTAAAGAAATTGACTGAGTGGCATAGCTGATGAGTGGGAAAATGTAGCCTCTGCTCCCTGCAACACCATTTCCTAACTATGTAACCTCAGACAAGCCACTTAACCTCTCTGAGGATCAACTTCCTAAACTCACATCGGGTAATAATACCTCCCCTTCATCTTTACAGTAGATTATTTTACAGAATAAGTAAGATAATAAATGTGAAGTTGGCCTTGAGATCTGTAAAATGTAAGGTTTTAGTACTGAAGGATGACAGCTTCCCTCACCCTGTCTGGTGATTTCAAACACATAATACAAGATCTTTTCATATTGTCGGCAACATGGAAGGAAACAGCTGTTGGTCCCAGCCAGTTTTAGAAACCTGCGTTTTCGCAAAAGGAAGAGTCAACTTTCATCACAGCAACATCGCTGGCACAGGATGGGTGCTGCCAGAAAGCGATGTAGAGATGGCCCAGCAGGTGTCAGCAGAGAACCAACTTTTGGTACTAAGCAGGCCTATTAGGGATGAGGCGAGGCAGGGGTCTGGGGAGCTGAAAGGGGGCTGGCAGGATTCTGCTGTTACGTCCAGAGCTGTCCCAATTCTGGAGGGGGGCCGGTGGGCAGATTTGGAATCACTGAGACGGGGGCAACCCTCCGGCTCGATCTACCTTGGATTGAGGATATCCCTTCAGAGGATTCCTTCCTGTTCCCGCCTCTTAGTCTGGGTCTGAATCCCTCTCCTGTTCTTAGAACCTGTGCTCTAACTTGGGGAACTTGTCTCAAAGGAAAGGAAGGCTTTGTTTGTTTAGATAAATATTGTTTGGGGAGTGCCTTTCTTCTCTCTCTGTCAACACCAGAGTTGTTTGGAATATATGATTTTCACCTACACCTGCTTCTCCTACCTTAACGTTCAACTCACTCACTAGAAATAAAACCCCAGCTATTCAGATTCGATAACTCAGGCAACACATCCAGCTTCTACAAGGCAAGTGACTAATACGTGGAGAGGGAGTGAGAACTGGTTCCAGCGACCAAATAGAAACCTGTTGAATGAAGTACTAAATCTCTTCCATGTTAAAGACGGTCTCTCATATTTTATTCTTATGAGGCCATGATTTCACTGCAAATATGTGTGAGTCTGTGTCACAATGTGCCATGTGGAAATGGGTTCTATGAGGCCTGAGGTCTTTCTTGGCTAGGTGTGGACAGGTGACTTGGAGAGACAGAGATATAGCTTTTTGCAACGGGAGCAAACCCCAAACCGCCTGTCCTGCCCTTCTCCCTAGTCTCTAAGATCCCCAGTGATGGGTGTGTGTGTGTGTGTGTGTGTGTGTGTGTGTGTGTGTGTGTGTACAGGAAGAGGGAGAGAGAAGGTACATGTATGTGAAGTGGTATATCCTATTAATGGGGAAAAAGAAATATGTGAGAAACTCTGTGAGGAGAAAGGGCAAATGGGATGAGACCCGTGTGTGTGTGTGTGTGTGTGTGTGTGTGTGTGTGTGTGTGTGTGTACAGGAAGAGGGAGAGAGAAGGTACATGTATGTGAAGTGGTATATCCTATTAATGGGGAAAAAGAAATATGTGAGAAACTCTGTGAGGAGAAAGGGCAAATGGGATGAGACCCGAAAAGCTGTCTGCAGCTCTGAAGCCACATCTGTTGGCAAGAGGTCAAGGGTAGGGCTATGGCCACATAAAGAGATGGCCACCTGTAAGTCTGCCTCACCTGGGAGATGAGAAAAGGAAAAGCAATAAATCAAGGGACGATGGACCTTGCAGTCCTACCACATTGTTCTCCACCCTTCCTTCCCCCTATCAAAGTCTAACTATCTTCAAAAAACTCAGGAACTATATTTACTTCTGGAATAACTAAAGTCTCCAGGAAAAGGGAGTTGTGGCCAACTTAGAATAATCCAAGGTGTGTGTGTGTGTGTGTGTGTGTGTGTGTGTGTTCTCTAGAGTCCTAAACTCCAGTATCTAGCATCACAAGGAAGAGAAGGCCTGCACCGACCGCTAAATGTGAGCACTGGGCCCAGCAGTCTGTAAATCTTCAGCTGGCAGAATGACAGGCAGAATATACTCAGGTTCCTACATTGCTGCAAACCTCTCATATCCTGACAGCCAGGTAAGCTGTTTCCTTCTCGTTCTGACTGTGAATATTTAATTATTTCCGTCTCTTTCTTTGTTTGAAGGAATATTTGAAATTAAGGGTGTGTGTTGGGGGGTGTACCTTGTGCATTATTTTTTCCAGAGTCCAAAAGCAGAAAGCACATCTGGACAGGTTAAGCCCTTGAAGAGTTATGTTCTGTAATAAGCAAAGCTCAACATTCACTCTCCTTCAGCTTTTATGCTCATTTGGTGTGTATCTGTGTTCCCAAGCATTGGTGATTTAAGGATGGAGACTCAGAAGACAGGACAACCAAAGGGTAATGAGGCCCATCTCTCCCTTCAACGCATAAATCTCTGATTTAGAAGGGGAGGGTGTAAACATTAAAGACAGCCATCAGAATTGATCTGAAGCTATTATGGTATCTCCCCATCTAGCTCGCCCCCCCACCCAAAGCTGTTTAACCTTTCAGTGTAAACGACTACCTCTGTTGCTCTATTGCCAACTGTAATTTGCCGGGGCAGCTATGCAACCTCAGACAAAGTCGTCTTTTCGTCTGAGCTTCCTCAAAGGACGGTGCAGCCACATTTAAGCTCAAGTTAATTCGGCTTAGTCAGGCCCTCTTCACTCCTGCTGGAGCCCGTAATCCGCGGCTACCAGGCCCCCGGAGCCCTCGCCTCTGCCCCCAGCGCCTCCCCCCATCTCCCCCCATCTCCCCCCCTTCCCCGTCTCAATTGCTCTGGACCAGTTCATTTCGCCACAGCCCGGAGCCGCTCGGAAAGCAAAGATTAAAGGGGAAAGTCGCAGCTGTATATTTATATTTTCATTGCTAGAAGGGAATTGATTTCCGCGCATTTATTTTGGTAGTTGTAATACACAAGGGCGGATTTGCGTCACCCGAGCAACTTGTCGGTGGAGATAAAGTTGCACAAATATTGAAAGGGGAAGTGCTAGGAGTCATTATAGAGTTTTTCTCCGGAAGAAATAAGGATTTCTGCAGTATCCTAAAATACTAAGGGCGCTTCTATTTTGAGACCAATCTTGCAGGCACATCCGCTCATTTAGTCCGAGTTTGAGCCCATCAAAAAACAGGAGATGACCTGAACTCCGGCGAGTCCAGGGTTTCCTGCTGCTTTCTTGGTTCTGAGGGGTGGGGGTGGGGGGGAGTAAGGAGGAGGAGGGGATTCTGCGGACTCAAAAGAGGGAGAGGGGCCCGCAGAGCCGAAGCCCGGGCCTGGGAAGGAGTGTGGAGGGGAGGCAGGAGGTCGTTCCAAAAGTTTCCTTTTTCGCGTTTCCCTCCGGGAGTTCCGGGTGGGTCTGGGTGGCGCTGATGCGGTTGCAATGAAGCCGAGAGTCTGGGAGAGCAGAAGGGCGAGCGGGGCAAGTTGCAATTTACAATCAAGCCGCGGGTTTTGCCGGGAGAAAGGAGCGGGAGGCGGGGCTAAGAGTCTGCGGGAGAAAACTCGCCCTCGGGCCTCGTTCTCACCCTTCCTGCCTCCTGCCCGGGGCCTTGAAATGCTGCAGAGGCGGGTAGTGGATGCCGCTGGAAACCCGGAGAGCCCGCGTTCCGCCCAGCCTGTACCAGGGTACTCCCGAGGGTCGCGTCTTATTTGCCGGCCGGCTGCCGGGGGTGAGGCCTAAATAGTAGCGCCTCTTTTCGAACTGTGAGTTTGTGCTTAGGCCGCGGTTTCAATGTTTGCAGCGGAATTGGAAGTGACACCAGGAAAGAGAGGAAGAGCGAGCTTAAGGCCACCCTTACCACACTCGCGCTAGTGTTTTTCCCCGAGGGCAGTGAAGTTATACTGAGGCCGCGCCCTCCCACAGGAGTCTCCCCAGAATCCTCCGCCTTTTCCTGCAAAGCCTGCACTGGAGCCTTTCAAGGAGGGTCCAGCACCTCGAGTGGCTTTATGCTTGTCTACCCCTTGGCCTCTGGCTAGAAACAGAAGGACTGGTCTTCCTGCGTTTCTCGCGCCCCAGGTGCCCTTCCCCTCAGCACATCACCCCCCTCTTTTCCATCTCTGGACATAACACCTCTGTCGGGGCTGAGGCTGCACGGAGCAGGGCAAGAAACCCCCTTAGTAAAGGAGGGAGGGAGAGACAGAGACAGAGCTGGTGTGTGGGGGGCAGGGGGGCGGCGGTTGTTCTCAGTGCTGGCTGGTTACAAATGATTGATTAGTGATTGATACTTTCCAGGACAAAGTCAAAAGCTTAAAATGACAGCATCTGCAACCAGAGGCTAGAAACCAAATTCATTAGCCCAAATCCTGAACTCGAGATAGGCATGGCAAATTCAGTTGCCTTCCTGGGTTTCTTCGGTAAGACCTGTAAATACTGAAGTGGAAAAAAAAAAAGCCACAGAAACTTTATTGCAACTATATTGAAAGTCTGGGGAGGAAAACGCCACAGAAGATGATGTTCTGTTAGAAGATGCTTATTAGGACAATCGAAAACAAAAGATTTCTCTGTTTCATTATTATTAGTAGTATTTTATTTTCTTCCTGAAAATGGGCAAGAAGAGCTCATCTGGGTGGCCTGTGGTTTGTATGGGAGAGGGGTGGGGAAATCCACTCTGACTATAATTTAAAAGAGAACGAATTCTTAAAATAGAGATGTTGGTGCTGCAGAAAACCCCGCACTACACCCACTATGCGCTCTGAAGACCCGAAGTCCAAAGTGAAGACGTCGGTCACCACTGCAGCTTCTCCTGCGACCAGGCCCAGGGGGTTCCCTGGAGAAATAGTCACAGCATTGAAAGTAGTATTTAACCCCAGGGAAATCTACTCTTGTGGGCCCTTGCAAAACAATGGACCCCACGTGATCGGGGATGTGGCGGAGAAGGGAGGGTGACATTTCCTACAAGGTGCAGCAAAGGAGGGGACGCGCGTGCCGCTCTCCCGGGCTTCGGGCGGCTGCTTGTTTTGTTGTCTCCGAGGCTCAGGTTGGCTGCGTCCAAGAGAGACGTTCGGAGACATCCATCTTATTTTGTTTGAAAAGTTACTGGTTCAAGTTGTCAGTGTGTGACAGCTCGGAATACAGCTAATTTGCGACCGCCCGTCCTCTCTTCCCTGAGGATCTCCGAGGCAGGGAAGCGGACCCAGTGCCGCCGCATTCCCGCGCGAGAGGAGAGCAGGGCAGCGTGGGGGCGGGGACCCACGAAGGACGGAGCTTTGTAGAAGACACCGCCTCTCGGGATAAAAGCCGACTGGAGACAAATCTGGCCCAAGTGATGTAAACAGGAGGGAAACCTAGGGCGCCGCCAGCGTTCCAGAAGGCGGGCCTTGCACCCGCGATAATCTGCGGGAGCACCAGCTTCCCTAGGCGAGAGCTCCAGGAGCGCTGTGACCAACTCTCCACGCCTGGTCCCGGTTCGGAGCTGCAGAAGTTAGTGGGAGTTAGAACTCCCTGGAGCCGCGGTTCGAGGTCCCCTACCCTTTGGAGAAGGACGCGCCCGACCAAGCACAGCCCACGCGGCAGCAGCAAACAGATTGGCGTGGCCGGGGCGTGGCCGAAGGGGCGGGCCACGCCCTCTTTCCCAGTTCCCCTCCACTTTCCGCTCCCATTGGTCACCAGGATGGCCAATGAGCGCTTGGATCGAGGTCCTACCCTGGGTCTGACTCGAAAGCTCCTGCCAAAACTTTGGGAGTTTTTAGAGAGAAGTTTTTTTTTTTTTCTTCTTATTACTTTTTTTTTTCTTTTTAAACTAACGGACTATTATTGTTATTGTTTTAAATTTAGCTGTTAAGGCTTAGCTGTTTGGGTGTTTCTTTCGGTGCCCGGCTCCTGTCTCCCCGGCTTCCCTGGCGTTTGTGGAGCCGCGGCCCCCGCCCGCCTAGCCGCTCCAGCGCCCCTCGCTCGCCTACAGCCCGCGGGGAGCGCGGGCGCCGCGCCGCCTTTAAAGTGAGGCCAGGGGCCGAGGCCGTGAGCGGCCGGGATCCGGCCCTCGCCTCCTCCCTCCGTGGCGCTAGGGCTCCCTGGCCTCCCCTCAGTTCGGACGGAGAAGAGTAAGCGGATCGTCCCCGGCTGGGCTGTGCCGCCTCCTCCTGGACTTAGCGCGCCCCGCCCCGCGCCCCTACCCACCCACCGGGCCCGGCCAGGCCGCGGCGGCAGCTCCGTGCACCCCGCCAGAATGTTCGCCGCCGGGCTGGCTCCCTTCTACGCGTCCAACTTCAGCCTCTGGTCGGCCGCCTACTGTTCCTCCGCCGGCCCGGGCGGCTGCTCCTTCCCCCTGGACCCCGCCGCCGTCAAGAAACCCTCCTTCTGCATCGCGGACATCCTGCACGCCGGCGTTGGGGAGACGGGGGCGGCTCCGGAGGGTCTGGCGGGGGCCTCGGCCGCTGCCCTCACCGCACACTTGGGATCGGCTCACCCGCACGCCTCTTTCCAAGCTGCCACCAGATCCCCGCTTCGACCCACCCCGGTGGTGGCGCCCTCCGAAGTCCCGGCTGGCTTCCCTCCGCGGCTGTCCCCGCTCTCAGCCGCCTACCACCACCATCACCCACAACAGCCACCGCAGCAGCAGCCACCGCAGCAGCAGCAGCCTCCGCCTCCACCCCGGGCTGGAGGCTTGCAGCCCCCGGCCTCCGGGTCGCGGCTGGTCCCGAATACCCACCATAGCGCTTCCGCCCCGGCCCCCTCCAGCAAGGACCTCAAATTTGGAATTGACCGCATTTTGTCTGCAGAATTTGACCCAAAAGTCAAGGAAGGCAACACACTGAGAGGTAGGTCTTGGGCGAGAGGCTGCAGGCCTCTGACCAGGGCGCTGACGCACTCCCCGATTCCTGGGCCATTTGGGATTCCTTTGAGTGTTTTTACAATTAAGGACAAATCGGTAAAATGAGGGAGAAGAAAATGAGTTGTAAGGAGACTGTGGAACATTAGGTTTAAAACTCACCTGCTCTACATTAAAAAAAAAGAGAGAGAAAGAAGAATCCAGAGATGCTTTAAAAATACATGCCACAGAATCAGTATTCATAAAAACGGTTGGTGTAAATATTTGCTAAAACGACTATCATCTCTCTGTCTCTGTAATCACGTATCTACAAAGAGAACTACATTATTCGGCAGGAAAAGCCCTTTTGGGGAACACTTTCCCGTCCATTGGTCTGATTTCTAGTGAAATTCCACCCGAGGAATATAGGTGAACAATACTGACTCTAAACTCCCAAGAGGAGAGAGCAGGGTGAGGGATCCTTTGGAGGGACAGTTTAGGTGTGTGGAATTCTTGGAAGGCACCTGGAAGTGACTTCGTTTAGGCCTCTTTACCTGAAGGCCTTCCTAGCTGTATGCGTGGACGTGGACCTGTGGGACACACAGGAACGTTTCGTGCAGTGCCCCTGGGCCACTGTCAGGAGAGAGGCGTCTCAGCGGCACGGAGACAGAGGTCTCTCACCACTTCCCTTCAGGAAAACGGAACGGAGGGGTGGGGGAGGAGACGAACAAGTCCCAGGGCGTGTGAGTGTGGGTTTGCCGGAGGAGTAACGGCTCTTCTTTTCCCTCGTCCCCAGATCTCACGTCGCTGCTAACCGGCGGCCGGCCGGCGGGGATGCACCTCCCCGCTCTGCAGCCCTCCACCGGCCAGTTCTTCGCGTCTCTAGATCCCATGAACGAGGCTTCTGCCATCCTGAGTCCCTTAAGCTCGAACCCGAGAAATTCAGTTCAGCATCAGTTTCAAGACACCTTTCCAGGTACGGAAACCCTCCTGAGCGACGGCCTAACGGGCAGGTCGACTGCCAAAACACTCAGGACTGGAGTATCACGTGGCCACCGAGGTGTAGCAATCCCGGAGTTGTTGCGGGAGGCTACCACGTCCGGAGAGAAACCGAAAGATTTCTCAGTGAGCTAGCTCACTCTTCGGTCGTCTCCCGGGGTTATGGGGTGGGGAGCGTGGGGAGGGAAGAAAGTGTGCGCGAGCGGGTGGGCTGGGGGGTTTTCCATAGTCTTTTTGCCCGAGAGGGTGCTTTGAAAATGCAGCAAGTGGTGGTGTTATTAACATACACTCATTTTGGAATGACCTCAAACATTTGCCAGAAGGTTCTGTCTGCACGGATGGGCATGGATGCGAGTACACGCACACACACACACACACACACACACACACACACACACAGTGGAGAATCGAGGCTGTCATCTTTAGATCCTTTAGGCCGAGGCGCATTTTCGCCTGGTCTTAGCATGCCTGATGGCCATGCATTCGATTGACGTCTTTACTTTGGAATTAATCGGTGAAACGCTGGGCTTCTCCATTCCACACTCGCGTTAGGCCTTCCGCCTATGGTCTTAAGAGCCGTACATTTCCTCCTTAGAGAGGCCATTCTGTGTCTGCGTGAAGGGCTTTCAGAGCCGACTGTTAACATAAAACAAGTTTAAGCATCACGGTGCGCCCCAGGCGCGCAGGCTGCGGACAGGGCACTAACTGGGTCTTCCTGTCTCTCTCTTGCTCCGGCATGGTGGCAGGTCCCTACGCTGTGCTCACGAAGGACACCATGCCGCAGACGTACAAGAGAAAGCGCTCGTGGTCGCGGGCGGTCTTCTCCAACCTGCAGAGGAAAGGTCTGGAGAAAAGGTTTGAGATTCAGAAGTATGTGACCAAGCCAGACCGAAAGCAGCTGGCCGCGATGCTGGGTCTCACCGACGCCCAGGTAAGCCAGCTCTGGCCCCAACGCACAACCCCCTGGACGGGCAGCAGCTCGCGGCCTAGCCCCGAGGCCCACTCCGCCGGCTGACTCTCCTTTTGCAGTGGAAACACTAGGTCTCGAATTTCGGGAGACTAGGTGGACTTCTCAATTTGAGACAGGAGAGAGGAAGGGGGTGGGGGAGAAGGACAGAAAGAATAGCCCATCCCCAAAGAGGTTTGTCAACAAGTGCTGCGTGTTTATTTTGGCCAACAAGCGAAAGCATGTTGCCGAGAGAGCAAATAGGCAGCAGGAGATAATAATTATATACTCGACTGTAGCACAATTTGTTGTAGGAGGCAGTTTATTTCAGAAGAGATAAAAATCCAAAGTCAAGAGATTGTTGTGTTTTTTTTTTTCCCCCTCCTGTCCTCCCTCCCTCCTCCTCCTCCTGCTGCTGCTGGATTGTGAAATCCCCAGTTGTGAGGAAGTGAAAACATTATTTCAAACGGAATTACTTAGCCCCAGTAGGGCAAGAAGTCCACTTGGAGTAGCCACAGTCAGTCCGATTTTCTAACGGCATAATGGGAGGGGGAAGTGAGGAAGAGAAAGAAAAAGAGATTTTCTTAGAACGCCCAAGAGCATTTCACCAGGTTCTGCCTAGTTGAGTTTTTTTTTTCCAGGACAAATCTTCAAACAGCAAATCTATTGTGCCTGAATTCAATATTTTTTCTTTTCTCAAGTTCAAGACCTGTTTTTTTTTTTTTAATTTTTGAAAATAGAAGAGTCACCGTTCTCGAACACCTCACCACAATGGCCCTTGCTCCCTGGGTGCTTCCGTCCCCCATCACACAACTCCCCTCCCCAGCACACACACTGGAAGAGCCCAGCCGTTTTCCACCAGCTGTGGATGTTATTTTTAAAAGGGAAGCTGGAACTTGTGTGAACGCACTGGGTCCCCCAGGGGATTATATATTTATATAGATTCTCCGCCCCATGCCTACCCCCTTCCTCCACTTTGCACAGGTTTAATTCCAGTGTTCTCTGAGCCCACAGAAGGATTAGTCTATCCCGGGGCAGGGGCAGGGTCCTTATCAGCTTCTGAGTACACACATGCCAAGGAAAGGCTCTTTTATAGACAGTCCATTGGTGCCCCACCCCACTGGGATTAACTCTTTGAACCCCCTTCCCCCTTTGTTTTCCATGGTTGCTCCTTAAAAAGAATTGTTTTTGTAGGGACTTGCCTTGGGTAGTGGCAGTAGAGGAGGGGCCCAACTTAGCAGGGATTCTTAACGTTGGGTCACCAAACCCTTGAAACTGTGTGCAAAATCTTGGGTATATGTGCATTTTTCTGGGCCAGGGGTCCATAATTGTAATCAGATTCGTGGGAGGCGGGGGTCCGGGCTCAAGTGGGGTTACGAAGCATCGATTTAGAGCATTGATCCTCCCTAGTTTGAGGGCAGGGTGCGGGGATCTGCCTTTGCAACAGGCATCCAGGTTGGAGGGCCACATTTTGAGAAACAGTCCTAGTTGCTTCCCTAGGCGAGGATCTCTGGTGATCCTCGTGGTTTCCCTGGGCTGCCTCTCGGTCCCTGCTTCTAGCACAGTACCTGGCCTGCGGTAGAGGTGCTGGGGACGACTAGCGACGCCTTCCCGCCTTTGGGAGTGCTCCGGAATGCGTGCAGGTCGAATAGGAGCGAGCCTGCGTCTCACCTCCGTGTCCCTTCTTGTCTCCCGGTGCGGCGCGGCGCAGGTGAAGGTGTGGTTCCAGAACCGGCGGATGAAGTGGCGACACTCCAAGGAGGCCCAGGCCCAGAAGGACAAAGACAAGGAGGCTGGCGAGAAACCGTCGGGCGGAGCCCCGGCTGGCGACGGCGAGCAGGAGCGGAGCCCCAGCCGCTCGGAGGGCGAGGCTGAGAGCGAGAGTAGCGACTCCGAGTCTCTGGACATGGCCCCCAGCGACACGGAGCGGACTGAAGGGGCCGAGCGCTCTCTGCACCCAACGACGGTCATCAAGGCCTCGGCCGCCGGCGCCCTCCTCGCCGCCAGCAGCGGAGGCAGTGGCGGGAGCGGCGGCGGCGGCGGCGGTGGCGGCGGCGGTTTTAACTTCGGCGTCCTCAGTAGCGGCAGCGGCGGCGGCGCCGGGAGCTCCGGCGGCCACGGCAGCGGCAGCGGCGCCTCGGAGCTGCTCCCTGCGCTCCAGCCAGCCCTTGGCAGCGCCCCCAAAAGCCCCGAGCCCGCCCCGGCGCCGCTCGGCGGCCTCTAGACTGGACGAGGTTGGAGGAGACGCGGGGCCCTGCGTGCAGGCTCCCAGCCTTCCAGTGTGGGCTGGATTCTGTGCCTACTTTCCAGTGGCGGCGGGGCCGGGGCCGGAGCCGGAGACTCAGTGGCGGGAGTCCCAGCTTGCGCATCGCTGCCCCGGCCGTGCAGCCCACCCCGCCCAGAGCCGAGGGGAGTCGGAGCGCTTCTCGCCAGGCTCCCAGCGCCGGCCGAGCACTTCTGCCTGGATACAAGCAGCTCGCACTGTGAAGCGCTGGACTAAACAGTCCTCCCCGCATTAGGGGTCGTGGCGGAAAGACGATGAACTTAGGATGCCACAGACTTGTAAATAAAATGTTTACTATGGTTTGTAAAGGCCGCTTGGCTTGCTGGGGCGATGCGGTCGTTAGGGTCTGGAATCTCCGACCCGGACCTTAGCCCCGGGACACTGCAGGTCCCAGCAGCTGGAGGTGGGGGACTAGAGTTTCGGGGGGACATGCTACAACCTCAGAGCCACCTTGCTGCAGAGATCGGCGCCGGGGCTTAGGGGTTCCACCAGTTCAGAGGCCTCGTAGGCCGCGCTAACCACCACTGATCGGGCGATCCGCGCCGCCGAGTGTGGCCTGAGAGCTGAGTCGGCCATAGAATCTGTCAGGCCTCTCAGGCAGATGGCTCCCCCAGCCGGAGTCAGGACGCAAGGAGTGTGCGCCCCAGCCTTCCGCAGCTCCAGCTTAAGCAGAGTTGGGTGGAGAAGACGGTGGTGCGGGACAGGGTCAGTCTAGCCACAGCTGGTACTAGAGAGGCAATTCCAGCGCAAACTGCCCCTTGCTTGGGGATGGAGTAGGGGGACGCGGCAGGTTTGCAGTGTCTAGAGAAAAGGATAGACAGAATAGACAGATCACAGGAGTTAGGGCTGGAAGCCTGAGGCTGAGATAGCTTTGAAGCTGCTAAAACATTTGCAGGGCAGGATGGTGATCTGTTCAAGGTCCCCTCCCTTGTCCAAGGTTGAGGAGGAGACCAAACCAGAACTCGGAGCTCCTGGCTCACATTTGGCCAGTGAAGGATCTGCTAAACCGCACACCATCTGCGCCCCCCCGCCGTCGGCATGTACACACACACACACACACACACACACACACACGCAATCTTCCTTTGCAATTGGGCCGCTACAGGTGTCCAGTTGAACCCTTACCCCACCCCAAGCTGGGGTGAGATGAAAGGCAGTTTCCCCATCACACTGCAACTGGAATATAGCACATCTATTTTGCCTCCATGTTGCTACTGGGATGGACCGTTCAATTTTTTTCTCTTTTTTTGAAATCTTGAAGCGTCACATCTCTCTCCGAGACACCCATGCCCCCTTCCCTGGAAACCACGAAATGTTCGGAGTTGGTAAAAAGTGATTTCAGGAGAATTTAGAACAAACAGACATTGTGGACAAATCTGATCACCCGGGTCTATTTGACACTGAGCTGGGGCAAAGCCACAGGCCTCTTACGGGCCCATCATCCATTACGGGAAGCCAGGTGTCACATGGAACCCGTTGGGGAGAGAGAGTGTTGCTCCTGTGTAGATGCTGAGGCCAGAAAGCCTAGGACCCACTCCAGACCCCTGACCGTATCGAGAAGGCCCCTAGCAGCTCCCTGGTCTGGCTTAGCTGTTTCCCCATTTTGACCCATTCGCTTGAGCACAGAGACCTCTGTTCTAGACTTCCGGGCCCAAGGGCAGAGTAGAGGCCTCAGATTTAGCCTTCTTTGGCCTGGCTCAGCCGTTCACCTGGGCAAGTCCCAGAGTGCAGCCCAGGGATGCAAGGCTGACTATTGCCTGCTGAAGTGAACCACTCAACCCCCCAGTGGAGCTGAACCCCTAGAGAAACGTGCGCAGGGGGGAGGGGAACCACCGGGGTGGTCTGGCCTAGGAAAGATGAGAAAGGTAAAGTGCCCCAGAAGGGACCTCAAGTTAAATGGGGACACCAGCCAGCTGTTATCCCTAAATGGAGCATATGTTCTGGGGTGATTGCAGCCTCCACCCTTGCTGTGAGTCCCAGCCCTGGGTTAGGATGACTCCTCTACACCACAGGCTTTGCTACCTGAACTGTAGGAGTCTCTCTGTACCTTTATTTTGCCTTCACTTCCGAAATTCATTTCCTCCCACTACAGAAATACTGAAATCCTGAAACCAGGACATCCCAGGAACATCGAGTTTTGAGGCACTTAGCTTCAGTTCTGGCTGGGAAAGCAAGCCGAGGAGGGGGTGGTGCTTTCTGCACATAGCAGCTACCCCTCCTCACGGGGCCCGCGAGGAGTTCATGCTCCCAAACCCGAGCTGCATTTTCCTGCCTGGGTCCTGGGCTTTTGAAACTGAAGGAAAACTTCGCCCAGGGACTTCAGGCATGTGATCTCAGGTAGAATTCGCCCTTATCCCAGTCAGGTTCCGCCAGACTAGAGGGCCCGGTGGAGCTGAGGGGCTGGGAATGAAATGGGCCATCGGGAGTCAGGATGCTCCCTGGGGGGGGGCGTAGTCACAGGAGGTGCCCCTTCCTCGGCCACGACGGTCTCTTGTTCCTGAATATTTTCCCCGTGAAACGTTGGCGGGCCTGTCCCCTGGGCTGTGGAGTTCTCGCACATTTTCATCAGGAACGGAGTATCATAAGCCCAGGAAAAGTTTAAAGTTCGTTTTGAAGGAAAGCCGCCGGGTCGGAGGGTCTCTCTAGGCGGGATGGAAAAGCAGCATTTCGGGCCAGGCCGCGTCATCCCCGGGACGGCTCGCTCGGCCCCGTGTACGGGGATTTTTCCCGAGGGTTCTCGATGCTAGCAAGAGTGGCCAGGGAAGCTAGAAATTCTTGAACTAAGACCGAGATTTCGCAGGCACGGAAGAAAAGGCCGAGCGCGCCAGGTCCGCGGACCCCAGGCCGGCCCTGGCCCGCAGAGCTGGGGTTTGGAGGAGGCGGGTGCGCTCGGGCCCCGGGCCCAAGAGAAGGGCAGAGCCGCGCCCCCCGCCCTTACCCCCGCGCCCCCCGCCCCAGGCTTCGCCCTTTGCTGAAAGCAGTAATAACTCTTTGCCCAGAGCAGGGCCCCGCCTCGCCAGCCCCGGAGTCCTGGCGGCGCCAAGCCCTCCGAGCAAGGTTACGTCTGCGCAGCTCTGAGCGCGCAGAGGGCGGGCGAGCAGCGCGCGCCTCTCTGGGACTCGAGGGGGATCGGCTACGCCCCTCGGGTGCACGCACGCCACACACACCACTCTTACACACGTAGGTCAAATACAAATACACAGGCCCTCAGAGGCACACAGAAACGCAGACGTGGACGGGCCAGTTCAGCACTTTGTGGTTAAACCACGCAAATAAATTTCCACGTTCTCCTCCAAATGGTAAAGCAAAGTGAGGGGACTCACACCGCCTTCCTGTGCCAGTGTGGGTGCCTGGGGCGCTTGTCTCTAGAAAAGTTTTCTTGCGCCAAGATTCGCTAAGCCACTCACTGAAAGCAGGGGCCGCATTCCCCTGCGTTTGGCAGCCTCAGCCGAGGGTGGGCAGGGGCCGCGATGCCGCGAGTTGTTGGGAGCGTGTAGCCGTCGCCGTCCTGTCCCCACTGAGGCTAAAACTGTCCGATCCTACGGCACTTCAAGGAGACGTCTTGCCTCTGACGGAGGCTGTGGCCCGCATACCCTCCAATGGAGAGCATCCCTTGTCTCCACCCGCCCCCGCCCCCTCCAGCAAGGATTCGCTCGTATGGTGGAGGTGGGGGGCAGTTGCTCAGACTCCGGTTGTCACAGATCCTTCCAAACTTCAGAGGCAACGAGCGGCTCTGGGATCTTTTTGTGGCCGCTCCCTCTAACTAGGGTCTGAAGTGGGGTGTGGGCAAGGGTTCTAGTTGGCGGCCAGCTTGGCGCAGGTGAGCTCTGAGTGCCGGGCCTACTGGTCCCTCCTGCTCTAGGTACCAGAAGCCGACATACCGGGAAGGTGACCTCGGGTTCTCCCGTTGCCACAGCCTCCGGGAGCTTTGGGGTGCGCTGCAGCAGGGGATGTTCTGCGGGCGTTTTAGACTTGAGCTTTAACCTGTTGAGCTTTAACCTATTCCCGGATCTGACCCCACCAAAGTCCTCAAGCAGTGGCGGACTTTAAACAGACTCGGAGTGCACGATGCGCCTGGTGCAGCTCTGGAGCCAGAAATGAGAAGTCAGAGGCTGAGGTCGACGCACCCTCCTCCGGTTTGCGCGCCCTAGTCTCCTCTCCACCTTCGTCCTTCTTTAGGAAGGAAGAGCTGGTAGAGGGACTGAGAGCTCAGACCTCCCCGTGCGACCCGGTGATACTACTTTAAAGATGCTTGAGAGGGCCCTAAAGGCTCAGGGCCCTCATATCCCCCCCTCTTCAGCCTGGAGTCGGGGTAAGGGGGTTGCACACACTGTGGTCTTTGTGAAGATGCAACTGCTGGGTTTTAAGGAGGACTTTAACGGCAGGTGTTCAAGCTGGGGGTGATACACCCCGATTTACTGTGCTTACGTCTGGCTCACAGCCTCACCTTTGAGGTTGTGATGGGATTGGCCGGCGTCCCAAAGACGAAGGATCCGCCTTCTCCGCGGCTTCTCACACACAGGGATATTCGAACCTGCAGCGCGCACTCCTGCAGCAGTGCCCTTTGGGAATCTCAACTACTTACACGGGATGGACTTTCTAAGATATCAGTCCCCCCGGGTTCTAACGGAGCACAGGCTCCGCCCAGACCGGCTCGGGGGGCCTCTGAGCTTGGAGAATCCCCAGGTCCCTGGGTTCCTTAGCTGCCTTGCCCTCACTCACTTTAGGAACGAAGATTAAATGTCCCCGCAGGTATGATTACTTCATTTTAAAGGAGGAGGCAACGGAGGCCGGGAGTCTTGACGTTTGCCCAAGTTCCTCTAGAGAGTGAGTGCCAGGACTCGGATGGGCCATGGGGTTAGTGCCGCTGAGGTGCCAAAGAAGGAGAGGGATCCTCTAGGAATCGCGGGCCTGGGCTTCCCCCGGGGTTGACACACCTGCCCTTCAGCCTGCGCCCTTTCCGTACAGGTTTAGCTTTGCTGATAGTGTCTAGGGCCCGGGCCACACCCTGCTCACAGGAGTCTGCGTCATCCTTGGTGCTTTTCCGTCTTCGTCGGTCGTTGCTGATAGTTGGGATTCTGGGCAGGACGCGGGGTGCGAGGCCTGGCGGCGCCCGCCCCGCAGCCGCCACGCCGGCTCCCCTCTTCCCTGCCCTTGGACTGGCCCCAGCCGCGGTAGGTACTGAGCATCCTTCTTTTGCGCAGTCCGCAGATCAAGAACCGCGGCTACATCACCTGGCGCACGCTCAGAGCTCGCGGCTTCGGTGACCCCAACGACTCTTTCTGGGGAGCGGGTATGGGAAGAGGCCGGCGGGTGGAGCGCGGAAGCCTGATCGCAAGCCGCAATGGTGGAACCCAAGCTAGCCCAAGAAGCATTCATTCATTCACCAGTTACCGCGAGACCTTGGAAAATTAATCAATTGGCTTCAGTGTCCTCATCTGTATAGTAGGAAATAATCAAAGTTACCTAACTTATAAATTGCTGAGGGTTAATTGCGTAATTAAACGTGAAATGAGAATAGTGGGTGGCATACAATCAGTGCTGTAGGCTTAGATGTTATTAAATTCATTCATTCGTTTATTCACTGCAGTATTTGAGGTGCTTGTTAGTATTTGCACAGTTGGAAAAAAATGCATGACAATCCTTACTCTCCAGGAAATTAAATCCATACATGGAGGCTCTTTAATGTGTGCAGTCACAGTGTCCCCCTGGGGTGGGGCGGGGGGAGGGAAAGCCTTTAAGGAGTATCCTAGAGTGCTTGGACCTGCTGCTGGATGACAGCAGGGGCTGCCTCGCAGATGCAGACTCCAGGAGATACCCATTTGCCCTTCTTCCTCTTGGTACTCCTGGCACTGTCCTCTGTGCCCACAGTAGGTGCTCAGCACAGTGCTTGTGGGTGTGGTTGGGAGTTTTCCTTGGGAGTTGGAAGGGGATGAAGCTAGAATTTTCTGACACTTTGGCTCTGAGGGAAGCTTAACCAAGTGTCAGGGGTCCAAGGAGGGAAAAATATGTGCCTGCTGCTGAGATCATGTCAGGACACATGGCACTTCAGGAATTTTGTTAAGTTCTTAACTAATCGCGTGGGGGGGGGGTGTTCAAAACGGAAATACGATATCAACTGCCCCTTTAAGTGGCGGAAGGCACCCTCTGCGCGCGGTTGGAGAAATTCTAGCACCTAGCGCAGGGCTCGGCACAGGGAAGGCTACTCAGAAAATGTTTATTGAATAAACAAATAACACAATTACTGTGGCCCCTGTGGTAATTTAGAGTCTCAGTAGAGTCTCAGGAACAATATGATCGCCTGGTTAGCACTGTAAACACAGGAGGAAGCGAAGAACAAAGTACAGAGCTACCGACTGGTGACCCCGGGAGAAGTGGACTTGGAAGCCACCAAGCATCTGGCTGAGGATACCCAAGGGTCCCCGATACTAAGGCCATCACAGAGCAACGAGAAAACGAATTCACAAGCTGTACTCAATACAACTGACGAAACGCTGTGCGCGCAGGTTCATCCTAGTGTTGAGCGTAGATGGGCACTGTTGGCCTTATCTTGTAAGTTGAATAACTCGTCCACAGTCACGTTGCTAGCAGTCGACAGAAGGATCAGGACTGAAGCCAAAAGCTTTCTGGGCTTTTCTCCGGACCCCACTCCGGCCTGGCCGCGCGGGGCGCTGGGGCTGCGGGCGCATCTCTGGGCGCAGGGAAGGGCAGTGCAGAGCCGGGAAGAAGGGGCGATGGGCTGGCTTCAGTGGGTCTGCATCTCGCCTTCTCCGCCTGCTGCGCAGCAGCGCCCGTTTGTTTCGCCGGGTTCCGCAGTTACCCTCACCGCCCCCCACCCGCAACTCGCCTCAGGTGATTTTCGGGTCAGTGAATTTCAGCCTCACTTTGATTAGTCAGGGCTGTTTATTTGTGTTTGTCGGAATCGGGGTGAAGAGTTCACGCCGCATTGTTCCCAGCACGTGATGGGAGCTCAAGAAATGAGCGGATGACGAAATGAACGAGCAAATGAACTAATGCATGAATAAGACTGCGTTATCTCGCGATCCCCGCAGGCAATGGTCGCTGCATCCGGCCATTTTCTGGATCCCTCTACGGAGAGAATCACAGGCCGTGCACGCCCTCCAAGGGAGTGACCAGGAGGCTCAGCGCTGTGCGATCTCCCCGCCACCCCCTCCCCCAGCGCGCAGACCCGGCTCGAAGCCTCAGGCTTTCGGGGGTCGCCTGACTCCGCCCCGCTCGCCACTCTTTTGGGTCTAGTGGCGAGTCCCGGTTCCTCCGTCTTCTCAGATCCTCAACCCGCCGGCCGAGCACCCAGTCCAAGGTCAGTGTGGGCCCTCGGGCCTCGACGTCGCCGGGGTTGGGCCAGACATCAGCACCGCGCGGGTGGGCAGCGCCCGGGAGATCATCCCTGTAAGCTGCTTCGGGTCCTCCGCAGCGATCTAAGCCAGACCCCCTTGTCCCCGCCTCCCGCAGAGTCCCCGCTGCTTGTGCTGACCTCTCTTGCGCTCCAAGAGAGGTCAGCACAAGCAGAGGTCAGCACAGGCAGCAAGAGGTTGTGGTTGAACAAATGGGGTGAAAAGCTAGAAAGGAAAGGAGTCAGATACACAGTTTAGACATTGAATGACGAGTGTGATTTAAACTTTCCTATTTACTTCGGTCTTCACTCTCCCTTCTCCTCCTCGCTTGCTTTGGGCATCCCTTTTTTTTGTTTGTTTTTCCCTCTCCTCTTCCTGCGCTCGGGTCGGTCTTCCGTTGCTTCTAAGACTGTTCAAGATTCCACTCAGGTCTTGAAGAGGAGCTGGGCCACACTGGCTCGGTTCTGGGGCGATCAAGGCGGACAACGTAAGAGGTAGGGTGTGTGACTTTAGAGGAGCGACCTGGCTCTTCCAGAGGTGCTGGCCTCCAGCCTTGTCTATGAACCAAAATGTACCGAAAGGCAATGATTTACTTTATGATTTTAAAAAAGGAATGGGCCCCTAAAAACAACATAAAAGACCCTCAAGGGCCCATCCCCCCCAGAGGCATTGTTCAGCAGCCGAGGGCGATGTGTCTGTGACCCACGAGCCACCCTAGCCTCCCTGTCATCCATCAACGCACGCGCCCATGGTTTGAGCCCCGACTCCGTGCTGGACGGGTTCTAGTTTAGGGATTGGCGGCGGCTCCGGCTGCAGCGATCTGAAGGCTCCCGGAAGTGTGTCCTCTGAACCAAAAGTTTTAGCAGCCGGAACCTTTCTTTCTCGTCTCTTTCCCACCTTTTTCGGTTTTCCTATCGCAGAAGAATGGTCTTAGGGAGACCCATCCTGCTTCCTGAATCCTCTTCCACGACGCCTGCCAGTCAATTTGCTCAGCAACCTGGAGGCAGTTCAGTATCTCCTCTACTTACGTTAGGGGAACATACCTGACACAGAGCAGGGTCACAGTGACCCTGATAAACAGATTCCCGCTCAAGAAGCGGAAATTGTTATTAAACTATCACCACTACTACCATCATTACACCACTAATCTCTCCTGGTTGGGGACGCGCCTTTCTCCGCGGTTTGAAATCACCCACGGTAGTGGGGGGGACGTGCAAGTGAAAGTAGCGGAAACAGACACGATCCTCTTCCACTCTTTAAGCGGGAATTGAAAATCTTGTATCTCATTTAACCTTCACAGCAACACTGGGCGGGAAGACACTATTCTTCCACTCTTAATAAATAAGACGTAGAGGTTGGGTAATTTGATCTTGGTACCTACTCAGCTGGCAGGGGGCGTGACCAAGCCTCTGACTCAGAAACCCACAAGTTTCTTGCTACAATTCCTGAACTGGTGGGCTTCTGTGAGTCACTCTATAAGGAAAAAGTTCAAACTTCAGAGAAAAGCTTCGCTCTCTTTTAGGATGACCTTTTCGGATCATTCTATCAAATACCCACCTTAAATTGTGAGTGTAGATGCAACCACATAGAAATATATTAAGAATCCAGTCGCTTCACCCCCAGGGAGAGCGCTTTCCGGGTAGGCAGAGGGTGACCACCGCGGGAGGTGAGGGCCTACTACGAAAACATCTTTAAGCGACTGGTTGCCACGTGCACTGACTGTTCTCTCCACCTCCAGCTGGACAGACGTGAGCGGTCTTGAACTCAAAGGCGCTTTCGCCTCCGCGCTCAGTCACCTCTTTCTCTTTCCATCCTCTCCTGGCCTCCCCCAGGCCTCGCCTCCTTCCCGCTCCGCTCCATCTCTGCACCGCAACCTCCTTGGCTGCGGAGAGGAGCCTCCTGGAGGCTGGGGCCGGACTCCTAGCGCCGCTGTGCTGCCCTTGCGGCGACGGGACAGCGAGGCGACCCGGGCAGCCGCCGCCGCCGCTACCAGCAGCGCTCTGCCGCCCGTCTCAGCCACCCGGGCCCGAATGAGGGGCCCGGCGCCGCCGGGAGGCGGCGGGAGGCGGGCGGACCCCGGCTTCGGAGCGCAGCGCCGGGCGGGGCGGGAAATTTATGGTCTGTGTACACTTTCTGGCTCCAGAGGCCCGCGCACCAGCAGGATGGGGCCACACGAGCCGAGGCCGCGAACTGGGGCCGCAGGCGCCCGGCCATGTATGGTGCCCACGAGTCTCTCCTTCCGGCCCCGCTAAGCCCATCAACCTCCCTGGAGGGAGCGGCTGAAAACGAAGTCCGTGCGGGAGGTGGGCTCAAACCTGGGAAACATGCTCAGAGGCCTGCGCCGGGAGCGCGTCTATACTGGAGGTTGGCAATCGCGCCCTGGGTGCGGGTGGGATTGTAAGCCTAGTGTAGGGCTGCGTGGTCCGCAGTGCAAACAGGTCACCGGTTCCAGGTGTCGCTTACGCCCGGCGTCACGTCGAGGCCTAGACTCCGTCTTCGGCCCTTCCACCGGTGACAGATAAAAGGGCCCATCAAAAAGCCAGATTGTAGAGACACAGACGTAGAGAACAAGCATATGGACACCAAGGGGGGAAGGGGGGTGAACTGGGAGATTGGGATTGATATATATACACTATGTATAAAATAGGTAACTAATGAGAACCTACTGTATAGCACAGGGAACTCTACTCAATGCTCTGGTGACCTAAACGGGAAGGAAATCCCCCAAACAAGGGATAAATGTATAAGTACAGCTGATTCACTTTGCTGAACAGCAGAAACTAACACAACATTGTAAAGCAACTATACTACAATAAAAATTAATTATAAAAAAAAAGCCAGATTGAATGAGAACTGGGTCCTTGGGTGTCGGTGGAGGCGCGAAGATGGTCCGCGACCGGCCGGGCAGGCAGGCCAACGCGGGGGCGTCTAGGTAGAGGTCTGAGCGCTCACACTTCACTGCTGCCTGCTTAGCACCAAATGTGTCCACAGTTTCCCAGGCCGGGCCATGCCGGCTCACAGGAACTGTGGACACTGAGGCCAGAGCAAGGCAGGTCCTTTTATTCATGTTGTCACCTGGGCTGGTGTCTTGCAGTGTAACCACATAACCAAGCCCCTGTAAGGACAGTTTGGCTTAACACAGTTTAACCAATAATACCGGGCACAACTTTACAATTGACACCTAGTAAATTGTTGCGTGCTTCTGTGTCAGGCACTGTTCTAAAAACTTCATATGTATTAACTCATTTGCTTTCTACCAAATTCCAGTTAGGTGATGTCTTACATTACCCTCATTTTACAGATGAGTAGATGGTGGCAAAGAATATTTAATGGACTCATTGAAGGACACATGGTTAGCAAGTGGAGTCGGGAATAATTTACATCACCCTCTCTCCATAGCCTACTTTATCTAAATCATCTATAGCGCCAATGAAACAAGTACTTATCTCGAGTATTGAGTCATGCAGGTGCGAGGGCACTGAATTCACACAGAAAGTTAGAGTCAGTTTTCCCACTCCGAGTGCTTCTGTGGAGGGGTGGGACACTCACCCTGGCGGTGGGAGTTTGGGGCCCCCCAGGTCAGGCGAGCAGGGTGGCAGAATCCATAAATACCTGCCCTCTAGCAATTACCTGCGGGGCGAGTTAATTGCAGTAGTAATTGTGAGTATCTCTGACACTGGCTGGCTTCTCTCCACCCTCTGCTTTCTTTTGATTTACTGTTGGGCCCGGGTCTCTGTACCTGGAAACTCTCCGAGACCCCAGGCTTGGTTAAAACGCAGGGTCCGGGATGCAGAAGGCCACTTAGGCAGGAGTGCCTTGCTGTTACAGCGTCTCTCCAAGGACACCTAATTATTCTTGTCAGTGGTTCTTTACTTTGCATAGGGGGGGTGAAGAGTCGCACCTCCTAAACTTTAGCACCTCGAATTGGGTGCATCCTGGGATAGGGACGTGGCATTGACAAAGATGGCAATTTATTGGAAAATAGGTGAAGAGGTAGGAGTAAGAGGAGGAGGGTGGAGTATGAAAGAACAGAGTGAAAAAAGAGAGCTGAGAAATAGGAGGGAGAAGATGGCACTCAAGAAAATAAGTGGGGTTTTGAAGCATTTCTCACATTTTTTTTTTTAACGGGGTGGGCGGGATTGACACACTGGTTTGGGGCTGGGCCATAAATTAATAGATTTATTCCTCAATCAGGAAAAAGCCATTACGATTTTCTTGGCTTCGTCTGTGGGAAAATAATTTCTTTGATTGAGTTGCCCCAGAAGACCCTCTGAAGTCCTCTCCTCCCCGCCTGGAACAGCCTTCTCTTTCCTGCCTGCCGGAAGGAGGGGAGAAGGGGAGACCCCAGGGAGAAGAGGCCTTTCCATCTTTTCCAGCATCTTGAATTTCACTCTCTGCGTTTCTTTCTACTTCTTGATTTGATCCTCACTGCCTTGGAGACTTGGAACCTCAGCGGGAAAATTCTCCTGCAGCAAGCCCGCCACCGTCTCTGCTCTCCTTCCCTTAGGTCCTCTGTGTTGATCCAGACTGGGCCCTTGGTCTCTTGCCTGCCTGCTCTAGCACATTGAGGATGTTGGGTCTATGAGCAAGAGAAACCAACTACGGGGGCAGAGATGAGGCAGAAGTCTCCCTCAAAGGGAGGGAGGAGCCCCAGAGTTGGGTGGATGAAGCATTGTTCCTCCCGAACATGGAGGAGCTGAGCTCTTCTTGTCAGTCCTTTAAGACTCCCAGTGTGGTCCCAGGATCCTTAAGGGTCTCTGAGACCTGTTCAGAGAACTCCTGAGGTCAAAACTATTTTCACAATAAAAGGTTATTGACTTTTTTGCCAATGTACAATGGAGTTTCCCAAAAGTCCCATTAGGCATGGTGACGTCATGGCTCTGATGGCCTGTGGAATATGTTCATGTTCTAGTACTTTTCAAGATGTACTTCTGGCACACTTAGTTTAATATCTATACCTGTGCTGTGTGGTTATTTACATTCAAATTAATTTAAATGAAATGAAATATTCATTTAAATATTTCAGCCTCACTGATTCATTTCCTCAGCCACACCAGCCACATTTCCATTGTTCAATAGCCACATGTGGCCAGGGACTCTCACATTGGACAGTGCAGGTAAAGAATATTTCCATCGTCATAGGAAGTTATTGGACAGAACTAATCTACAGGTAAATATAAATACACACAATCACACAAACAAATGCCCTTTAGCATTCTCAGTTTTTAAGATGGTAAAGAAGATCTGAGGCCAATACTGTTTGAGATTCTTCCCTTACAGTATTTTCAAGGTCACACCTTTGACATAGGCATTGGAACTAGAGAGGCTAAATTTGCGTCTGGACTCTGCACTCACTATCTTCATGATCTTGGTCCAATTTCTTAACGCTGAGCATCAATTCCTGCTTCTGTAAAAAGGGGGTAATAGTTCCTGATAATAAAACGGTGGAGAGGCAGTTCCTATAGCTGGTCATGAAGAGCATAAACTGAATGGGCTCATAGCTCAGTCCAGCTCAGATGACTCTGGGTTAGTTTGAAAACTTCTCCATGGCTCAGTTTCCTTATCAGGAAATTGGAATAATAATAATAATAATACCTTACCTATAGGGTTGTTGTGAGAATTGAATTAGGTTAGTGAAAAGCGCTCAAGAATGAGTAACTGGCACATTGAAATTACTACTACTGGGGCTTCCCTCGTGGCGCAGTGGTTAAGAATCCATCTGCCAGTGCAGGGAACATGGGTTCGAGCCCTAGTTCGGGACGATCCCACATGCTGTGGAGCAACTAAGCCCGTGCGCCACAACTACTGAGCCTGTGCTCTAGAGCCTGCGAGCCACAACTACTGAACCCACATGCTGCAACTACTGAAGCCCATGCGCCTAGAGCCCGTGCTCTGCAGCAAG
>NC_041217.1:19751754-19754410 GCF_002837175.3 Physeter macrocephalus
GTAAATAAAATATATTTTAAAAAAACCCCGAAATTACTACTACATGTGTGTTGGATGATATTATTATTATTACATATACAAAGTCCAAACCTTACTTGGTGACAATAAAAGTTAATTATCCTCCCCTTTCAGTTACGCACACAGACACACACACACACAAATTTGTGGTAAAATACACACAACATAATATTTATCATATTAACCATTTTTAAGTGTACAGTGCAATAGTGTTAAGATATCCAGTTTTCATAATTTTTTCATCTTGCAAAACTGAAATTCTATATCCATCAAAAAGAATTCCTTATCAGTAATATTTTATTTTGATTGTGAATTAGACTCCAGGCTTTAGAATTTTAGTCGATGGTTTGGACTAAGTACTAACGATTCCAGTTAAGAAATCAATTAGTCATTCAAAATAGCTGAATTGGTTGGGAAAGGATAGCCAGAGTCCCCCAGATGTAATCAGTCTCCCTTGAATGTGCATTTTCCATTGATTCCTCTGTCTTTAACCCCTTGGATCCCAACAGCCCCCTCCTGACTAAGCACTGAATAGAGCCTAGAGGTGAAGATGATGTGATGTTCCCCAAATGACTGCTCATCCTGGTTCTAGGGAGTTAATGATGGCTGGTGGGTTAAGTCACGGAATCTTTGAAATACTTTCCAGGAGGTATCTGAAAGCTTGATGTTACAATAGCAGATAAAGAAAAATAAACTCAAGATTAGTCTCTGTTTGCATCTCTAGGGCTGGTGAAGGTTAATGATCATGAGAAGGACAAAAATCAGAATATTTCACGATCCTTTTGGTAGAGAGGGCAGGAGGAGAGAAAAGAATATTCTCTAAAATCACGGTAGTCACTAAAAAGAATTCAATGCTTCCTTTGGGTAGTGTTTATCTCTCTCCAAGGATTTAGTTTTCTGCACTTTTTAATTGAAAAAATAAAATTTTCAGTGTGGATTTTCAATCAAAAATGTTAGATAAATACAATAGCTATACTGTGTAGGACACTTTCAGATGCAAGTAAGAAAGAACTCAACTTAAGCTAGCATAACCAATGGAGGAAATTTATTGCTTCCCATGATTGAAAAAGTATAGTGGCAGAGTCAGTTTCATGCATGGTTTGATCAAGGCTCTTGTTCTATTTTCCGTGGGTTTCTCATCTTCTCGCTGTATTCATTTCATGCTCAACCTGGCCTCTCTCCTGGTGTCAAGTCCTCCGTCATAGCTGTACATACTATACTGTGTTGAATAAGAAACTGTCTGTAACCCAGAATTCCCAGAAAAAGGCCTGGTGGGGTTGGCTTAGTTCACACACTCCTTCTTGCTTCACTCATTATGGTCAGAGGAAGGGAACCTCTGGTTGCATTTGCCTGGGTGGTTTCTTTAGTCCTGATCACAGCGACCCCTGAAAGCACATTGGGAGGGAGGGTATTTGGAAAGGAGAACAGAGAATGGAAACTGAAGAGGAAATACAGGAATCCACTACTGTATGCATCTTCGTTTAGGGCACAGTTAAGTTGTCATCTTACTGTTCATGATTAAGATCACTTCTTTTGTCGTATAGCTGTGGGTGTAGAAGACAGTGCTTGGCCAAGCTGGAAGGGTATTCAACGGCAGACATCTTTCCAGCCTTGAGATGACGGCTCTTTTTTTCACATCTTTAACGTTGTTCCCATTGTCAATGATTCCCATGTTGTGCTCTTATCTTATAGATGCTGTGACTTATCTAATTCATCTTGGATATTTGTTAAAATCCAGATTCTTACTGCTTGTCTGCTAGGTTCTGCCTTGCTAGGTCTTGGATAAGGTGATGACTAGATATTTAACAAGGTATCTAGGTGATTCCTATTATCAGGCTAGTTTAAGAAGTAGTAAACTCAAATTGGTTGTGCTTTTTCTCTTTGCATTGGCTGCTGGGGAGCTTAGCGGGCTAATTCCTGAAAAGTGTTCAGGGCTGTATGGTGCGAATTTTGCATACTAATATTAGTCTTGGCAGCATTTTTCTTTTATCCATGTTTTCTTTCTTTCTTTTCTCAGTGAACAGGATCTTATTGTAGCATATATTTTTTGATATTCTATCTTAAATTCTTTTTGAATGCAGTAGAATATATCAGATAGGATTCTGGCAGGAAACAGAAGACACCCTCAGCAGAGTTTTGAAGAGACTTTTTCAACAGGGACTATTTACTGTGGTGTAGACAGGATTCAGGGAACCCACAAGAGATGTGGGGGATCTAGTAACAGCTGGGAAACCATTCTGATCCCAGGTCTAAGGACTGGGGAGGTGTACTTATTTCCTAGAGCTACTGTCACACATTACTACAAACTGAGTGACCTAAACAACAGAAATTTATTCTGTTACACTTTTAGAGACCAGACGTCTGAAATGAGTTTGCTTGGGCTAACGTCAAGGTGTTGGCGGGGCTGGTTCCTTCTGGAAGGGTGCAGGAGGAAAACCCATCCATTGCCTCTTTCAGCTTCTGGTGGCTGCTGGCATTCCTTGGCTTGCATCTGTGTCACTCCAGTCTCTGCTTTTCTGGTCACACAGCTTTCCTTCTGTGTCAAATTTCCCTCTGCCTTCCTTTTTTTTTTTTTTTTTTGCCGTACGCGGGCCTCTCACTGTCGTGGCCTCTCCCGTTGCGGAGCACAGGCTCCGGA
>NC_041217.1:19754497-19777421 GCF_002837175.3 Physeter macrocephalus
CTCCCCGGCATGTGGGATCCTCCCGGACCGGGGCACGAACCCGTGTCCCCTGCATCGGCAGGCGGACTCTCAACCACTGCGCCACCAGGGAAGCCCCCCTCTGCCTTCCTCTTATGAGCACACTTGTTGCATTTAGTGCCCATCCAGATAATCTAGGATAATCTCCCATTTCAAGATCCTTAATCACATCTGCAAAGTCCCTAATGCCATAGAAAGTAGCATTCACAGGTTCCAGGGATTAGAAACTAGTTATCTTCGGGGGCCATTATTCAGTCTCCCACACAAAGAATGGTGCTACTGGAGCCCAGAGCTGGCGAAGAGAGCACACGCAGCTGTGGCTGTAGGTAGAGGCACGGCCACCTTCACAATGTTGTCCCCTGTCCCTGGAGGGAGCAGGAGGAAGAAATACTCTCACCTCTGTTTTCTCTCCGCCACACCCCTGCCCTGACCTCCTGCTGCTGCATCCCATCAGCTAAGCGGGGAGATAAGATTCATAGGAGTCAGCTCCTTGGGTACAGGGCAGGGCAGGGCAGAGAGAATGGGACTGGAGAATAACCAGCCTGCAAGCGCACTGAAATACCAGCCCACCGCTGAGCTGCGGGCGGGATGGCGGTCCTGACCCCTGAGCTGTGTTTCTCAGAGGAGGGTCCCATGCCAGAGTTAGCTGCTCAGACACATGCTCCAGCGTTGCCATGGAAATCTTGAGTCCGGGCCCTTCCAGTTAAGAGGAGATGGCCTGAGAGATTTGAGGCCGAGTCTCAGTCCAGGTTTTGGGTTTCTCTTTGTTACCCCCAGTGCCCTAGTCTAAGGTAGCAGAAGGCTGTTGGGTTGACATTAAAGGGACTGAGCAGTAATAGGATCCCGGGAGTTCAGGAAACCACACTCTGAAATCAGCACCGGTCCTCTCTCTCCATCAGGTTTCAGTCCCAGGAAATTATGTTGCCTATCTTGTCTGCAGGAACCCATGCTGTTCTGACGACTGGCAGTAGAATTCTGAGGCCCTGCATACCGTAGCTGCCATCTCCATAGAGAAATTTAAAACCAAGCTGGGATCAGCAAGAAGCTGGGGCCGGGCCTGGGTGATGGTGCACGAGCCCATGGGGCTGCAGCCATCTGTAGCACAGGTCCAACCCACCCATTTCACAGCTTCTCTTTCCCTTTGCCACTTCCTAACAGGTACCCTCCTCCCTTCCTCTCCCAGGGTCCGCCTCTCAGCCAGGCCCACGGCCAGCAATTCTGCCCTTTTTCTCCTCCCCCACTGTTCCGCACCCCGCTGAGACTTGGGCAACCTTTCCTGGCACACTGGCTGAGATTGACATCAGGTGTTTTGGGAAGCTCCCATGTACAACTTCCCGCCTTCTAATGATGGCCCTGATTTTTTTTTTTTATGGACATTTGAAACTAAAGACAAAACCAGCTGCCTCTTGAGGAGAAAAAAGCAAAACATGAAAAGAATCTCCCATATAACCCACTGCCCCCCAAATCCCAAGCCAATAAAATGAGTCTAACCAATAATTCAACCTCCCTGCCTCGTTCACTGGCAAAGCAGCTTGCAAAGCAGCACAGCAGGGAACGCTCATTGACAAGAACTTTATCATTAGTAATTTTATTAGGTTTAATGTAGCCAACAGGGGCTACTGATAGTTGCAGTATTCTTTTTCCTGAGGGATTCCCCCCCCACCCCCCGCACAAAAAGGACAAATATTCTGTAGTCCTGCCATTTAATTGTCTTTGTAATTTAGTGTAGGTTGGTTGAATGACAAACTTTTCAAAATGCCATCTCTGAGAAAGAATTCCACAGTTGGTAATCTATACAAATTTGCCACTTGTATCTTTCTTTTAAAAATTTCTCAGGGCTTAGAGGCATAGCTACCATAATTATTGTAATAATCCTCTAAAGGAGACATCCATCCGTCATGGTTGAAAGCAATTTCTTTTTAGTAGGAACGTTTCACAATGTCTTGTTTGGACAGAAAAGGCCATCCATTAGTTGGTAATTTAAGCTAGTTACTTAAAGTCAGGCAATTAGGTTAATGAGACAGTTGGTCTTTTGAAGTCGAAGGGGAGCAGGGATGAGCTCACCACTCCTCAAGAAGACATTAAATCAGTTTGGTGTAAAAGGTGGAGGGGCATCATTCTCTCCTACAGTTTCAAGGAAAGATCATGCACACACAGATTTAGCTCCAAGCATGGTAATCAGGTGGCGGGCCCCTAAGTCTCTCTGGCAACCACCATACGATGGAGGAAGAAACAACAGCTGCTCCAGCTATCACTGGGCAAGATGACAGGCCTGGATTAGGCCTTTTGTGGAGGCCAGCAACCCTTGAGGGAGCAGCCCCAGGCCCTGACGTGACAGGACCATGGACACATGGAAAGCCCCCAAATGAAGCAGATGGAATTGCTGATAAATGAGTTGAAATGGTAGAGGTCCCTATCCTGAGAGCCGGCTGGATTTACGGAGAGCCGCTCCATGGAGGGGAAATTTCAGGGCGGCCAGGCTGCCTTTAGATGTTAATCAGAGGCATTCATATGTTCTGTCATTCACCCTTCAAAGGAAGGTGTCAGATGTCTTGATGAAATACCTCTCCCACTAACTCAGACATGGGGAATCAGCCATCCTGTTGATAAATGACTCAGGGCGAATCGATAGAGTGAGGGTCAGGCTTGGCTAGACCCATGGTCACAGGGCAGGAGTAATTATGTCATAATCAGTCTGTGGGGCAGAGCCCAGCCAAGGTCATGGTCCATGTTTGAAGACAACATCTGGAGTTGGGGCGGTTGGGGATTATAAAGGATGAGAGTACGGGGCGGGGGGAGGTGAGGAGCTCTAGAGGACTGAACTCTGATGGCAACCAGCCCTTGCCAAATCCTCTTACTGCAATAGCCCAGCAGCCACCACATATAGCTGTTGGGATGTAAGTGGCATCAGAACTGCATAATGATATTATTGGTGCCTGCAAAGGATGAGTGGTTTAATCGTTTGGGAGGTCTTCTGGCAGAACTGGGCTGAAGGGAAGGGTATGCTCTATGGAGAGAAGATATTGGTGCTGTCATGCAGAAACAAGGTTGACTTTGAAGTCTACCACTGGGAGGGACCACTGTTCTGAGGCTGATTTTTCTGTTGCATCCCTTCTGCCTCGGCCCCTGCCTCGGTGACCTTCCATGCCCTGCAGAAGAGCAGAATAGAGACACCATTAGGACCCTCTAGATTTGGGGAGATAGGATTCTTTGCTTCGTGATGCTGTTAGCAGGGACAGGTGGGTGGAGACATAGGAAAATCCCTGCATTCAGGATGTTTCTACGGCACCTCCACAGAACATGTGTCTTCCTTCGTACGTCTCAGAATATGCGTGGCCAGAATGTAGAGTAAGGGGTGCAGAGTGGAGAGCTGGATAGGGACTCTGCTGCACAACCCAACCTCAGATCATTACCAGGTGGGGAAGCCAGCTTCACAGGGATGTAAGGTGCTTCCTCCAGGCACTGGGCTCTGAGCTAGGAATTATGGGGACACCAGATGAGCATGCCAGAACTGCTGTCTTGAGGAGATTTCCTCTGCCTGTGACCTCTATGCCTGAGGAGGAACACATTTCCACCCTTTTCTGAGGCTTTTTGTCACAATAGTCTTACATGGTTGCTTCTAAAATCTTCTGCCCGTGAAGGCAAGTCCCGACTCAAATGGAGGACACCCACAGGTTAGCGATGCTGTGCTTGAGTACCGACAGCTGGCTGTCCTGGGATAGGTGCCCTGCAGAGGGGGGCACTTACACCCAGCCACTCACGTTCTCTCTTATTTTCTTCTGTGATCAAAGGTCCTAAAGGCTTAAAATGCTGGGCTGTGCCAAAGGATCCAGCTGACATTATGTGTCACCCTGTGCTCTCCGAGACCTTTCTCTTTTGCTTCAAAGATTTTCCCCGCAACTTGCACAGGAAATTGTTTTTCCTTCTTTCTAATCAGCCCACATCCTTTTTCCTTTTTCCCCTTACATTTCAAACTAAGATGTACCTCTTCCAGGAAGTTTGCCCTGATTAATTCTGTCTGTCACCCTGGCATCTCCAGTGGCCTCTATCCAACATATAATTGATGTATTTTAAGTATGAGGCTTTCCATCATTTCTGAATTTTGGTTTTGTGCTTTCCTGAGTTGGGGTTGTATTTGCACCTTTGCTACTGCTTATACAGTTTTGAGACCCGTACACCAGGTGGTAGTAGCTTCCTCATGCTCTGGTGATACATTCTGAATAATTTGCAGAGGAGGAAAATTGAAGGGGAGAGCTAGTTTTTAATCGAGTACCTACTATGTGCCGGGTCTTTGTACCATAGCTAATTTAATCATAATAAATAATCTACCTGAGGTAGATATTATTGTTTTCATTCTTCCAGTTAAGGAAATTGAATTTTGGGAGAAGTAAAGTAACTTCCCCAAACTCACACCATCCTTTGTGGTGAAGCTGGAATTGGTATCTGGGTTTGATCTCTCCAGCTTGGTGTATATGATGAAACATGATGATTTTCTCTATCTGATTACGAAAATATTGGGTTGGCCAAAAAAAGTTCATTTGGGTTTTTCTGTAAGATGTTACAGGAAACCCAAACGAACTTTTTTTGGCCAACCCAATAATAATGAAATCAACCACCTCAAAGAGGAACTATTCTAACAACACCTCTGGGATAATTTGGTATCTTCCTCACTAATTCTTATATTATAATAATCCAGAATATTTGTAGATGGGCAAAAAACTCTCTTGGACAATATTTCTCAGCACTGACCACTTTTTTCTCCCTCATCAATCATTTCCAACTTAAGTGTTCAGACGATTTGCCAGGTTCTCTAGGAAGACCTTTATGTGCTACTGAGACTTGGAGAGGTTTGGGAAAGGGTCCAATTAGGACTTTAAGTCAGGAGCTAAGGTCCTGTAATTCAAAGGGTCAGAAATAGTGAAAGACTTGGGGGCTAGGATGTGATGGGGGAGGGGATCCCAAGTCTTAGGGGCAAGCCCACGGTCTCAGGATTTGCATTCAAGGCAGAAGAAAGAGATCGCTTAGTCTCTAAGGTCAAAGAGGAGATTCTAGGAGGCGGGCAGTGGAGAGGGTAACACAGACATGCCTTTGCTCTCAGAGTTGGAGGGGAATGGTTTGACTTTTGCGCTGGGGTCTAGTGGTTGTGACGAGTCATGGAGCTCAGACTCCCTGGGGCAGGAGCTCAGACTCCCTGGGGCAGGTCCTATTTTGCTGGCTTTTTCATTGGGATTCCTGAAAGTACCAGGTAGAGAAAGGAGGGCTGGGTATAGGGCAGGGAGAAGGAGAGCAGGAAGGAGGCGGTGTGATATTTTCCTTCTCCTTTTTTAATTTGCTCCTCTTTTCCTTTACCGCACATGCCAGATAAAAAGCTGAAGCAGCAAGAAAAGAAAGCGCTTTTGAAGAGTCTAATATCCCAAAAGTGTATATTTCCCCACCAACATACACAATATACATATACAACCAAGTTCTCTGAAATTTCTATTTTTTTTTTCTAATTTACCATATTGCTTTTTTAAAGGGAGGAATTCCCCTGTCCAATGAGTTGAAAGCCGGGAGACTTGAGTTCTAGACCCAGCTCTCCAGGTCGTGGGAAATATTTCTTGAAGTATTGATACAGCTCTTCTCCCCTCTGGGTTTCAATTCTCCCATGTGTGAAATAAAGGGTTGGAGTAAAGGCTGTTTCACTCCTCCTCTGTTTGCTTGGCTGTGCTATGGCCTCCATTCAATGTATTCAACAGATCCATGCCACCACCAGGCACTGCTTTTTCTGGGTTGGTTCATGTAGTGCTTCAATAATCAGAATAATTCAGCTTCTTCTAGTGGAACTTGCTTCATAGTTAAAGAGAATTTTCTAGATATCCTGCCTGGATTATCTTGCCCATCCCCAGTTCTTGCACCACGTTTCCATGAACAAATTGTGTCATTTCTCTTGTGAACACCTTCCTCATGTCTTTGGTTCTTCCCAAACCAGGGAGATAAAGTATATATGTATGTATATATGTATGTACATATGCATTTATATGTGTATGTATGCATGCATGCATGTATATGTATTCATTCATTTTTTGCAGTTATGTTTTCCATCTCATAGCGGGAATGTCTGTGATTCTCATGTGTTCCCTGTCATTGGCTCTGAGGTCCTATTTTGCTGGCTTTTTCATTGGGATTCCTGAAAGTACCAGGGAGGGGCAGCTACCTCATGGGAGGAGCGCTGCAGCGACCGTGTACCGGCTTCGGCGTCAGGTGGCGGGGGGACGAGACGAATTGGACGTGGCGCTCAGAGCACAGTGGGGGAGATGGGCGAGCAGACAGCGGACTGTAACACCATCAGTAGGTGGTGCCACGGGAGTATATGTAGTGAGTGTGCGCCCTGGGAACTGATGAGGGAATCCGCGTGGGCTGTGCGGGAACAGGCAGGACAATGATGGCTTCAGGGTAGCGGCTTTGGCTCTGGGCCCCAGAGGATGCCAGTCACTACTGACTGGGTAGATAACGTGCAGAAAGGTGCGCAGGTCACCTGAGAATTGGGACTAAAGCCCGGGGCTTAGAGTTCGGGTGTCTCTGTCGTGATGGTAGGTGGGACAAAACTAGATCTGTGTTATGAGCTTGTCTTATGTTCCGTCAAAAAGATCATCCTGTAATAAGACATCGTGCAGAGGAGAAATATTTATTGAGCATGGAACAGCTGTATTTTCAGGTCCCCTTGTCGGTCCCTGGCATCATGGGAAGGAGGAGGGCTCCCAGGTGATAAAATGCCAGAGACCAGTTTGTCAGTTCTGGCTGGGCTACGACCTCCTGCCTGGCTTGGCTCTTCCACAGGGCTTTGAGTCAGACTGTACTCAGCCCTGCCCCATCCTGGGCTCTCTACGGATGCTGCTCAGAGGGTCCACCCTTCCCTAGGAGGGGGAGGGGCAGGTATGTAGCTGCAGGCAGAGGCCGACAGGGCCCAGGAGAATCCTTGAGGGGCACTGGCAGTGCTAGAAACTGGGGCTGTGCAGTGGCTGGGGCAGGCTCTCAGGCCTCTGGCCCCCAGGGTCACAGTGCTTGAGTCAACGGGACTCATAGGCACACGCTTCAGACTTAGTTTCGCGTGAGGGGCCAAAGTGTGTAGTGAAGCCAGCAGCCCAGCAGTTATTATTTCTTCCTTGGACTTAGCACTTAGACACTCTGAGCCCCAGTTTGCCAGTTTGTCCCTTGGAGTGTTCTTATACAGTTATACAAGGTAGTGTTTGTATAAGGGGTTGTGGATATGGAAAATTTGCGGTTTTCATTAACAGAATTTGTTTAAAAGATGACTATTGATGCATGTTAGTTATTTTGTTAGAGTTATATCTTTGTGAGGGTTGTCTGTCAATATTGTAAAGTGACTAAGAGCTAATTCGTATGACTTGAATTACTACTGAGAACAGCACACTACTGGGCTTCCGATATTGGAGTAAGAGAGGTTGGCAGTATTTCTCCTATGTAAAAATAACAGTTTTTGATTATAATACATATAATTCACAGAAAAATTTGGGAACTTCAGAATAGACAAAAAAATAATTCCAGGCTGCCATTACCTCACTACCAAATTCCATTTTATAACAAGACGCTTATCCAATTCCATGTCGTGCTTGCTTTGCTTGTTTTACTTAATACTTGCGGGGAGCATTTCCTTGTAACAATATTTGCTCTGTAACAACACTCACAGATAAGCTATTAATTTAGGTTCCAATTTAAATCAGTTAAAATGCCAGTTTTAATTCTTATACATAATGCCACAAAAAGCATATTTATGGAAAGCTTGGTATTCATCTTAGAAGTATTTCCTTAGGGTAAATTTTAAAAATAATACTACAGATCAAGGGTTTACTGTTTTTTTTTCTTTCTTTTTTTTTTCTGTGAAGTTTTGTTTTCTGACTTCTGGTACCAATAGGAGCTTATTTATGGGTAGCACAATTTTCTAACTTCTCCCAAACGCTTGATAAAATGAAAAACATCTTTGCCAATATGGTAGGCAAAAAATGACAATGGGGATCTGATTTCAATTTGAATATCTTTTGTTACCAGTAAGGTTCTATATTTTCATAAGTTTATTTATTATTGGTATTTTCCCCTCAGGCAATTTTGGGTTAATGTCCTCTGCACATTTTTTATTGTTTTTTTTTTCTTTCATGAATGCTTGTAAGATTCCTATATAGATTAAGGCAGTGACTCTTTGAATGCAAATATTTTTTCCAGTGTTATTTCTCTCTTAAATTTTTTATGATGGTTTTTTATATTCAGAAAATGTAAAATTTTATGTATTCAAGCATTTCATCTTTTTCCTTTATGTTCTGCCTTACAAAATTCTTCCAAAGCTGACATTATAGAAAAATGTTCGTGGATGTGTTCTTCAGATATTTTTATGGATTCAATAATTATTTACTGTGTAATACAGTGAACTGTCATTCCCCTGAAATTTAATTGGTGTGTTGTACCAGGAATCTTATTTATTTTTTTCAAATAATTATTAGATTATTATCACTTATTGAATAATCATCTTTCCCTCACTGACTTGAAATGTAACCTCTAAGTGATTCTATTTTTAAATAGGAAAACTATCTTCATTGCAGAAATGCATATCTAACTTGTTCAATTTTATGAAAAAGAACATGTTTTTAGTTGTCAAGTTGTATGGAAATAGTGAGAACAGTTCTGAGAAAGGAGGCAGAGTAAGAGTAATAGCGATAGTAATGTATCAATAGAACCAAGTGGTTATCTGCAAGTAAAAGATTCAAAGTTCTACTTCAATGGTTTTGTTAAGTTTATCACACTAAGGCATGTCTGTTTGGAGTACACTCTTTTCTTCCTTCTTTTCTTTATCCTAGCAAACATTTATTAAGTGATTATTTCTGGACTAGATTCTAAAAAGGACTCAAACATAAATATGGTCTCTGTCCTTGAGTTTCTCATCATCTGGTCAGGGAGCATATTCACTGGGAATGCTTTTAGCTCCAGTAAACAAAATACTCAGCTAGAAATGGCTTAAACTAGAAGTATGGCTTAAACTAGAGTACGCTTACTGAGGCTAGCTTTGTAGCTTAAAGATGTCAAGGCTCTGAGTTGTCATCTCTTAGTATTGCTTGGCCTTCTTCCTCATGGTTGCAAAAAAGCTGCAGCTGCTGTAATCATTTTGCCCTCACCCGTCCACGTTCAAAAGCAGAGGAAATGGGCAAAGTGAGGCAAGAGAGCCTCCCCTCACAATGCCTCCCTCTTACCAGGAAGAAAAGTCTTTCCTGAAATCCTCTAGCAGACTTCTTTCATCTCATGGGTCAGAAATGGGGCACATGTCCATCCTTAGACCAGAAGCTGGGTCCACTTCTGGAGACCAACACATCCCCAGCCAGTGCTGAACAAAATTCTGGTTCTGTGAATAAGGAAAGAGGGAAGAATGACTTTTGAGGAGCTGAGCAATAGTGTTTGCCACAGAGGGATAGTCACTCATACACAGGTGTGTGCGCGCGTGTGTGTGTGTGTATATATATATATACTGAAATATATACGTATTTATGTATAATATATATATATATACTAAAATATATACTAAAGTCAAATAAGTGCCAGTAGAAGTATTTTAACATCTCTTTATTACCTTGGTAAACCTAACCTCTCTGAGTCTCAGTTTTCTCATCTGTAAAGTGGAGAAATGAATACTTGTCCTGCCCACATCCAGGACGATGTGAGAGTCACATTTCAGACGAGTGCTTCGTGAACCAGATGGCATTAAATACCTATTGGTTTTTCAGTGTGAATGTTGTCCTTGTTGGGGGCCATCTATGTGGTTCTGCTGATTTGTACTTCCGTATAGTCAGTGGGCCTGGAGGTAGGGCAGAGGGCAGGGCCTCAAGGAAGCTGGGACCAGGGTCAGTTCAGGCCTAAAGCTGGGACATGGAGGAGGGTCCGGAAGCTCCTCATTACCTGTCTGTGCATAGATCCTGAGCGAGACCAGGACTTGGGAAAGCCAAGACTTTCCTCTTACTGTGGTCTGTGTTTGGGGGCAGTGCTTTTCGATGCTGGGATTTCCTAGACTTCAGTGTGGGAAGGCAGATACTTAGAAAGTGAAGTAAGTCAGAAGGAGAAAAACAAATACCGTATGCTAACACATATATATGGAATCTAAGAAAAAAAAAATGTCATGAAGAGCCTGGGGGTAGGACGGGAATAAAACACAGACCTACTAGAGCATGGCCTTGCGGATATGGGGAGGGGGAAGGGTAAGCTGGGACGAAGTGAGAGAGTGGCATGGACATACATACACTACCAAACGTAGGGTGGATAGCTAGTGGGAAGCAGCCGCATGGCACAGGGAGATCAGCTCGGTGCTTCGTGACCACCTAGAGGGGTGGGATAGGGAGGGTGGGAGGGAGACGCAAGAGGGAGGAGATATGGCGATATATGTATATGTATAGCTGATTCACTTTGTTGCAAAGCAGAAACTAACACACCACTGTAAAGCAATTATACTCCAATAAAGATGTTAAAAAAAAAAAAAAAAGGAAAATGTCCCACAGACAGAATCCACGGTGGATGCTGACAAAGAGGAATTCACATGCCTTTTTTTGTTGCTGTTGTTACGCTTGATGAAACATTCTTTTTTTTTTTTTCTTCTTTTTAAACATCCTTATTGGAGTATAATTGCTTTTCATATGCCTTTACCTGATGCTTTGTCTTTCACGAAGATGCTGGGCTGGTGAGTAGAAATGGCCCGCCCCAGAGACAGCCTGAGGCAGATATTCTCCTTCCACCGGCCGAAGGAGGTGGCCGCAGAAGACTTGCTTCTCTCAGGCAAAGAGCTGTAGCTCAGCCTTTCAGAACAACCTGGACAGGAGGAAAAATCGAGTTAGTTGGAATGGGAGGTCGGTCAGGGGAGGACTTGAAGGGGGACCTTGGTGATTAAGTTCAACCGTTTCCTTTTTGTGGGTGTGGGAGAGAAATATTTCTGAATTTGCCCTGACCTTTTAAACTTTAGCCTGCTTGCTAAGCTGGTTGAAGCCCAAGTTCCTCTTCTAACCACAAAAGTCCTTTGCTCTCTCCCTGGAAATGTGGAGCCTTGCCATTACCCACATCTGCCAGAAACTGCCCTCTGTAAACCTTGCTTGAACCTTGGTCCACGTTTAACCAACCCGCTTCCATTTACTGAGGCAGCTTGGTAAACAGATGGCTCTGGGTGCAGTTAATAATCTTGTCATTTTTACCTTGTGGTCTTTTCTGTCTACCTCACCCATCCAGTTAAATTAAATTGCCATCAGTCTGTTCCTTACCGGGGTGAAGAGTAATGGGCCTTCAGCTGTCCTCTTAGAACACATGCAGTCGTCACGTCCTGAAGAGAAATGCAGAGGCTAATAAATTACGAGCTGTCATCATAGAAGATGGTGGGTGACTCCAGCGTCTTCTCCATTCACAGGGGTTTGAGCTGGGCGCGTGCAGGGCCGAGGATGGGCGTCTTGTATAGACATCTGTTAACGCTGTTGCTGCTGAGAGATGCAGAGGAGGTTGGGACTCGGGGACCATGGGAAGTGCATGACCAGCGAGCAGTTTCTGCTGGGGACACTCTGGGAGTGTTGGAGCAGGTGGGTCCTTTCCCAGAATGGATGGCTTTCTAGTGGTTTCCAGGGAGCAGCCGCTCATTGCCTGGGAAAACGCAGCTTCATCTGCTGTCCCAAAGACTTGTCTTCTGATTCCTCAGAAGGCTCGTGCCCTCTGCCTGTTGAATATAGCTTTCTAGGCCATGTCAACTGGTTATATCTTGAGCCCTCACTTAGCACTGATGGGATTCCCCGGAGATTTCCTTCCAAATTATCATACCGCAAGCTCCAATTAGGCTGGAAACATGTGTGGTGGTCTCAAAGTACTTGTGATATAAATGTCCTCCCAACACTCAGGTAGCCCCACCCTTCTGCTGGCTAGCTGTTGGGAAGGCTTGCAGTCTTCAGCAGAAGGAAACTCAATTCCTTATTCTCTGTTATAACAGACTAGATTTACATTGCGTTTGTTCATTCTTCTATTGATGGATGGAGTTCTAAAAAGCCATACGATTGTTTTCAAATAGACATCTTACTGATATCAAATATCCTTTCTGATGTCCCTTAGAAGTATGGTCAAGAGAACAGTTGGTAAAGCAATTCCCTTGATCCAGTCTACACAGTTGCATGCTTTTCCTCATTTCCTCCCTTGATTGCTGAGTCTCAGGGAAACACTGACCTTGCTAATGACATTCTCTCTGTTCTTGGAACCATTTCCTCTGCTGGTTGGATCCCTCCAAAGGGGAAACTGGTTCCAGGAACCAGGAGGGAAGTGGGCCTCATGAAGCTGAGGAACCAATAGCTATCATCTCATCTTTTACCCATTTGTTTTTACCCAACGAATCAATACCATTATGATACCACAGAATTTTAGTTAGGATGGTGCACATATATTCTGAAGAGCTGTGTGATTCAGTTTCTTCTGACCTTCAGTTTCTTCATATGTGAAATGAAGACACAAATGACCAGCCTTATTGCTTTCATAGTTTGGGTAAAAAGTTAGGAAAATCATGGTGTTCAGGACTAGTGATATGAATGGAGATCTTGCTGACTTGACTTCAGTTCAATGGGTGAGTGGCATCTACATAGCTTGTTACATCGTACAAGGTATTTAGTATGCTTGTCTATTGCTAGTTCCTACATTATGTGTTCATTGTAGGTATAACTGTTTTACTCTCTTTACCAAAGGTAGTAATAGTAACTAACATTTATTGTTTTCTATGTGCCAAACAGTATTTTAAGCTATCTACATGCTTCAACTTAGTTAATCTTCACATCAACCTTATGAGATATAGGCATTATTATTATTCCATTTTACAGATAATGACATCAAGGCACAGAGAGGTTAAGTATCTTGCCCAAGATTACATGATGAGTAAGTGGTAAAGCTCGGAATCCAATGCAGGTGGTTTGACTCCAGAGTCCTCCCTTGCAAGACGTTAAATTATATAATTAGGGTAACCCAGCCAGTGAAGGACTCAGATCCTGTATCAAATTCCAAGCTTTTTCTCTACCCATGCTACCTCTTGTTTACCCAATATCCAGGGCATTTATAAATAGTTTTAAAAATCGTTATGGAAAATATATGTACATATGGTACATAAACACACACTTATCTCCGTATATTTAGACAATGTCCCTCAAATATGTTTGTACTAAGAATCCAGCAGATGCTTCCCTTTCAGATTAGAACAAGACAAATGTGATAAAGGACCTCCAACTGGAGACTTTACCATCTTGACAGTCACCGTTTATGCTGAAATGTGCACTGTTTCCAGCAAGAGGTAGGATCCCTGTTTTCAAGCGTCAAATAAATCACCTTTAAAGTCGTGAAAAGGTAAACAGACTGATGCCTGGGCAGCTTTCCTGAGTTTATGAGGTCTTCTGGCAACAGGGATATACAAAAAGCTCCATCAATCACCACCCACCCTACCCTCAACTCCCAAAGCATTTATTCCTAGGGGGGGAATCACTCTACTATTCAGGGTAATTTCCCCTAAAACTATTATTAGAAAATATTCAATCAAACGAAAACAGAAACCCCCAGAGTAAATACTTTACAGAAAAGCATTTCCCCTCCAGCCAAATTTTTAAAATGTAGTTATGATTCAAGGAGGCTGAGAGGATGGTAGGAGTATTGAGGTGGGTGGGGAGAGCGAGTTGGGGGCGGAAAATGTCAGGGAACAGGAGTGGAGAGATATCTGGGGCGCCCAGGCGTGACATGACATAAACAAAATCGTCACCGATATGAAGAATAATTGCGTAGTGCACTGCAGTGCGTGTTTTACTGCCAGTCATTTTCCACTTTGCTAGCATCATCTTTTAAGGTCTCTAAAAGGTCCCTACACATCTTCTTTCAGCACATTCCTAAGTTATACATATATATAAAAAACTCGCTGTAAATCTGTAAGTCACCCTGGAAATGACTATAACATACAAGAAAATAAAAGTCTTTTAAAGACCTTTTCATCAGAGCACTTAAATTCTGTGCTATTATTTCACCGCCATGTCATGAGAGCATGCCTGGGGTAACAAAAACCCTTTAAAGAAGTGATTACAGTCACACCTTGCAGCTGCCCAACGGAGCCTTGACCGTCCAGCTATATTGAAGTTCGTGCCAAGACGCCTTGGTATTTAGTCTCTTCAGTTTTCCTTCTGGGTGCAATAACAGTCCAGGACAGGACCTTCCATCTGGAGAAGTTTCCCCAAGCTTAGATGTCTTGTGATGTTTTCCACTGGTCTAAATATCATGGGGACATTTGAGGAGGAAGCATGCCAAGTGCCTTAGAATTTTGTAGGAATCTGATTTCAGAAGGTAATTAACTAATGATTTATTTTTGAGATGGGAAGAAGGGAAAGAGAAAGAAGGAAAGAGGGTCAGGAGGGAAGATGAAAACTTGATTTCTTTTAACTCTGGCTCCTTGTTGAAATCAAATGGTGTCCTATTAAATCAATCTCATTTAAATTTGATTTTTGATTCCTTTTTTTTCGGGCCTGGGATTTGTCCAAGTCAGGCTGGAGAGACCACCAAGTGTTCTCATTAACCAGAGCCCTAATTGTGGTCATTTATTATAGTCACTTATCTGATAGTAGCTTCATTATCTGTGATAGTTTTACAGGGACAAAATCCACCAGGCATCCAATGGAGTATATAAACATGTTACCTTGTGACAGGGTGTCTGTTACTTACTGTCAACACTCACTGGCTCTAGTCACATATCTGCAGCTTATATGAAGTAACGATGAGTTTAATAAGCTCCAGTGAAAGCTGCAATGTAAACATCGCATCAGGAGTGTTTGCCTTGTCAGGCCTCTTAAACAAATAAAGGTGATGGAGAAGTACAAACAGAACTGGACTGGAGCCTAATGAGATGACCATCGGGTGGCTTAGGAACATTCCATTTCTGCTTCACTGCAGACTAGATCATCGCTACAGACCATGCGTTTGTACTGACAATATATTAGAAGGGATGCCACCCAGAAAGATCTCTTCAATTGAAAACTCACCCCGAATTCTGATCTGGGGACTTGGGTGAACTTGCTATCCACTGGGGAGCAAATATGTGCTGAAAATGGGTACCAATTTCTCAGCATTATTATCTTCAGAAAATATCTAGTAAATCACTTGTTTCTGTTTTTGAAAGGCACTATGTTGGGCATGATACAGCTAGCATTATATGGACATATCCCTTTTGTTAGAAACGTTTCATGTATCATGGGCAGTAGGTCTCAGTTTGGCCGCGTTGGGATAAAACCATAGACTAAGCTATTAATAGATGGCAAAAGGTGTGGGTTGCACAGATCAGAATATTCGGAGTTACTTTTCTACAGCACCACTCCATAACTGTGACTACATATAAATACACGGCTATCTGAATATCCTTACAACCTTAGATTCGAGCATAATGATTGGTTTTCTTGCCCAAACAGGCAGAACTTTTCTTGCGCCTATGGGAGGAGGGAGACTATGACCTAGAAGATAAAAAAGAGGATCAACCTCTCCAAATTTCCTCTCCCCTGGCTTTCTCCAAGTCTTCCATGATTCCTGCTAGTAAAAATTCATTTCATTCTTCTGGGATTAAAGTATTTTTTCGTTGACTTTACCATGTAAACAGCTCTGGAAAGTGAGCATCTTAACCCCTTATAGACAGAGTGACTAGCATAAAAGAAGTCACCAGAAGACCTGGGTTCAAATCCCAACTTGACATCTCCTAGTTAGGTGAGACTTGAGAAAGTTCCTTCCCTTCTTTAAGTCTCAGCTTCTTCATTTGTAAAATGTGGATGATGTTACCTTTTTTCACAGCATTTTGGGGAGTAGGAACTGCTACCAAACAGTATGCTGTTATTATTAGTTCAAACATGTCCTTATTAGCTCAGTTATCTAACTGTATCCTGACAGAATGAGACACCAAATACGGGGGATTTGATGGGAGTTCAGAGGAGAAAATCGGTCTGCAGTAGAGGTTCTCAAAGTGTGTTCTGTGGAATAGTAGGTCCTTCCGCCATTGTTAGGTATAATTAAAAAAGGAGGCTGAGGTCAGGTGCATTTGGGGAAGTGAGGTTAGGTAAGTTTCTCTAATATAGGACTTCTCAGAGCCTTTAATAAACTAATATGTCTTGTAAACATCTAAGAGGGGAATGTAATATGTAAACATATAACTATGAGCTTTCTTTCTCTCTTTAATACTTTCTTAAGGATAAGTATTCCTTTGAGTTTCCAGTTGGAAGCTCTGGCTTAGAGCATCAAGTTTCTTTTGAAAATGTAGGTCTCCTGTACCTCAGGGTCATGAGGAAGATCCTGAATCTAAGGTAGCAAGGTGTAGAGTTGGGGTAGGGTTGACATGTGGTTGGTTGATGACAAAAGCAAGCAGAAGTGCCTAGGAAGGTAAGATAAGGGGGAATTGAAGGCAAACACTGTCACCTGCGGAGTTATATTTCGGGCAGCTCAGTGAGTTGGCTTGAATCTTTGGAAACTGGTCAGAAAACCCTAGAAGCCATCCACAGGGCTACACACTGCCTCAGGAAAGAAATATTGGCTTAAATAAGCTTCTTTATTGCAAGATTTCTCACTGATGTGCATGGTGAATCTCCAAGAGGGCCACGCAGGCCCTCTAAGATGTAATCAAGTAAGAGGCAGAAGAGAACAGAGAGAAGGAGCAGGGAGAAGAAGAGAAGGAAAATGAGGAGAATAGCCTGGGGGATGGTGGGGAACTTCGTGGGCTCTTCAGAGGCACCACTACCATCGTTTCCTCTGATTGAGTCTTTGTTGGCCTGCGAGCTCTGCCCTATTCCCACTCCAGACCAAGATGGGCACTAGTCCAGTTCTATGCTTCTGCCAGTCCTGGCCTCAAGACCCACAAAGTATGGGATGGAGAGAGGAAAGACCTGTTACGTGGCAGATGATCAACTCTCCTAAACCTTGGCTCTGTCAGTGCCTAAATGAGCTTTGGTCCGTAGTAGCTGCTTAATAAATATTGGCTGAATTAAATAGAATGTATCTGGAATCTGAGAGGGAGACAGATGGCCTTGGATCACTCATTTTTGGAGTTATAAAGTTATATATGATATGAATATATATGAAACATACCATATATTTTTCTTTAAGTGAGAAAAATGGAGCTTTACAAGAGAACACTGATAATAATAATAATAATGAGGAGCATGATGCCTTGTTTTAATAATAGAGACATTCTAGAACAGTTGGGTACAACTCAAAGTCCATCTACCATTGTCCTGTGTTATTCTTTTAATCCTTTCTTTCTTCATTTCTTTTTTTTTTTTTTGGACAAGGAACATACTTTATTCAAATTGCACTTTTTCCACTAATGTCCCTTTTTCTTATGTTTCAGGGTCCAATCCAGAAAACTAAAATGCCATTTACTCATTTTTGTCTTCTTACCCTCATCCAATCTGTGGTAATTTCTTACTGTTCCTCTTTTTGCCAAAAATCCATTTTTAAAAATTGAGATATAATTGACATACAACATATTAATTTAAGGTGTATAGTATAATGATTCCATATTTGTATATATTGAAAAATGATCACCACAATAAGTATAGTTAACATTTGTCACCATATATAATTAGACATTTTCTTTTCTTGTGATGAGAACTTTTAAGATCTACTCTGTTAGCAGTTTCAAGTATGCGATACAGTGTTATTAACTATAGCTGCCATGCTGTGCATTATGTCCCCAGGACTCATAACTGGAAGTCTGTACCTGTTGACTCCCTTCACCCATTTCACATCCGATATTTGTATTTCTCTGACTTATTTCACTTAGTATAATGCTCTCCAGGTCCATTCATGTTGTCGCAAATGGCAAGATTTCATCCATTTTTATGGCTGAGTTATATTCCATTGTATATACATACCACACATTCTTTATCCATTCATCTCTTGATAGACACTTAGGTTGTTTCCATACCTTGGATATTGTAAATAATGCTGCAATGAACATGGGGCTTACCTTCATTTCTAGTAACTTTCCAAAAGGCAGGAATCCCAAACCCTTCCCACCCAGATACTCCTCTCTCTCTTAACAATTCGTAGAACATATGTTATCTGAGGAGTCCTTTGATAAAGTAATAATTCCTTTTAAATTATAAATTTTTAATATTGATAAAGACTTTTTACAAACAGGGCTGGCCTGAGATCACAAGGGAAGGTAGAACTTGAGGGCTTCTAGCGAGCCAGAGACTCCTGGGTTACCATGTCTTGGAGCAAACAATGTATGGTAAGGATGACTACATCTAGAGATCCAGGGTATGGTAAGGGGCCTGCAGAAAGAGCAAGTTCTTTAGCAGTGCTGTGGACTGAATTGTGTCCTCCTAAAATTCATATGTTGAAGCCCTCACCCTCCATGTGACTACATTTGGAGAGAAGGCGTCTCTCCCTCACTCTCTCTCTCTCTCTCTCTCCCTCATTGACATGTGAGGACAAGTGAGAAGGCAGTCATCTACAAGCCAGAAAGAGAGCTCTCTTTAGAAACTGAATTGGCTGGCATCTTGATCTTGGACTTCAGGCCTGAAGAACTGTAAGAAAATAAACTCCTGTTGTTTTAGCCACACAGTCTGTGGTATTTTGTGAGGGCAGCCTGAGCTGACCAATACAAGCAGCAAAGCTGCAGTTTGCTTCTGAAGTTTGACATGAAAGGATAATTTCCTAAGAACCTTCTTCTTATCAGTGCTGGTCTCAAATGGCAACTAGCAGAATTGGGCCACAATTGCTTAGCCTTTCCCCAGATTCTTTCTCCTACTCTTCTTATTTAAGAAGACACAGCTCCATAGGCATGTGCCCTTTTGGGCTGTAAAAGGGGAGCTTTCTCTTTCCATCTGTTTCCTTCTCTCCCTCCTCCACTTCTGTCCTCCTTTCGATTATATTCAACCACCATATATTAAGCACATAGGAGAGGATGTGCCAGGGACATACAGATGCTTTGATGTATGGGTAACATGCCATGTTTGTAGAATGGCAAGGGAAAAATATGTGCTGAGGCTCTTCCCCAACAAATGCTAAACTACCCATACTTCCTAGCAGGAAGCCCAGGCCCATGCCGTGGTTTAAAACTCAGGAAGGACATCTGTGATGAGAGAGCTCACAAAAGCAGATGGTTTTTTTTTTTTTTTTTTTTTGAGTTGCTAGGAGACTAAGTTGATTATTTGGAAAAAAATATAGCATCTATTTATATATGTAGAAATACTTGGTTATTTTAAAAATTGATCACTTCATGGCAGTGAGTATACACTGTGCTCTGCTACTTGAATATATAATTGAATTTGACATTTTTCTTGAGACTCCTGGTCTCTTCTCAGGCCCTCTGTTCATCTCATGCTCGGTCAGGGAATAGTCTGGGTGACAAAGAACTGAATCATGAGAGAAATGTCAAAGTCCCCATCTTTCTTTTATTTTTTATGGTGATGGACATAAAGAAATCAAAGATGGCACTAAGTGTGTTCTGTTTCCTCATAAATGTCAGGTCAGGGTCCAAACGACTTATTTTTAACAACACAAACTGCTGACCTGTCTCCAGAGAATCAGAGTTTTCATCGGAATTCTTAGGAGCGGTGTTGTGGGCAGGGCAGGGAGAGAGGAAAGCCTGATGTCCTTGGCAGCTGAGTGACCACACCAATTTAGATTCTGGAGACCCTGGAGCAATTAGCAGATCACCATGCCATCTGCAGGTATTAATTGACTGGCCTGGCCACCTGCTGCTGGGGGTTGGCTTTGTTTGACAAGTGGCAGATGAGAATAGAAGGTCAAGTAGCAGTGAAGATGATTACTGGCCTCCCATTTAATGAGTGTCTACACTATGCCAGCCACTGCACCCTTATTTTGGCTAAGCTTTGTACCAAGATTTAGCATTACTGTAGCATTACACAGCAACACAGGCACTATTAACTTGCCCATTTGCAGATGAGAAGAACAGGCTCAAAACGTGACTTGCCCAAGGGTATATGCCCAAGGGTAACGAAGCTGAGCTGACTGCATTAGTCTGCATTTTTTTCTACTCTGTCAAATTGCCACTGTAAATAAGATGAATAGCCTGTACTTTAAGGGGGCGCCAAATTAACGGAAGTCCTGCTTTTCTTTTTCTTCAAAGTTGGCAGACCTAATGGAGAAAGACACTTTTATAAGTATAAGAATATTTACAGACAATAGACAGAATTGCCAAGTTGCAGAGTGTAAGGACACCAGTACTGGCAGAAAGGACAGAGGGTAATAGGATTAATAAAAACTCCTGCAAACCTAGGACGGTACAATCTTGGGGCCTTGGGGACTAAAGGTGATGTGATCACACCCACTAGGTTTAAATTCCATGAGGGCAGAGACTTAGTCGTATTTACTGTTGTAAAATGGCACCAGATACATGGCAGATGTTCAAAAATTAATTATGAAATGAATGAAGTTTATATGGACATATAGAGAGCTCCTGGCTGATTCTCCAGTCCCTTCCATAGCATTTCATTTGCACGAGTACCATTTACTACCATGTACTGAACTAGTGCTCAGCCTTTCCATGTTAGTAGTCCATTTTGAAAGACTAGAATATTTGGCTGCACACTTGTAGGGATTAAATGTTTTAAAGCCACACTCAACAAGCTAATAATAACTAATAAACAATTGCTACTATAGGACAACAAAAACTCACAATGTTTGAATAAGCGTCCACAGTTTCTGGACAACTCACTTATTCACTGTGCAGACGTTCTTTGTTACACACTTTTCTGGTGGAGCTCATCTCCCATCACAGAGGCTAAAGAAGTCAGACACTTGCTTTCCCAGACTCTCTTGCAGCTAGGGCTTGACCATGTGATTTAGTGTGGGCAAATGGGATTTCAGGGACATGTGACTCTAAAAGAAAGGGGCTCATGGGAAATTCTTTGCTGACCATTATCATGTCTATACCTTTGATGACTGGAACTATGGCAGCCTTTATGCATCTATGGGGATAGATGCTAAAGATTAAGTCAAAGGGCTTGGGTTTGAAGATGGAATGATGTAATTGAGCTTCTCGACCAATCTTTGAACCGCCTTCCTCCAGACTTTTTGTTGTGCAAGACAGTAAATGCTCTTGTATATTATTCATTTTAGTTGGGTGTTATGTTATTAGCAGACAAAAGTATCCTTGAGTACCCTTACTGTTTGAATAGAACTACTTGTGGCCCAGTAGCACTTTCTTATACACTTATGAAATAAATTTCTTACATTTTCTAGTAATATGTGATTTTTCTTTGGTGCAAGCTTGGCATTATTCCCTGCTCTACACAATATTGTCTTTCCATTCAGCTCAGTAATTTAACCCAGGAACATAGCTCTTAGAGTACTTATATGCAGTGCATCAAACATTCCCTTTTTTTAAAAATTGAAGTATAGTTGATTTACAATATTGTGTTAATTTCAGGTGTACAGCAAAGTGATTCTGATATACATGTATGTATACATATATATTATTTTTCAGATTCTTTTCTGTTATAGGTTATTATAAGATATTGAATATAGTTTCCTGTACTATACATCAAGTCCTTATTGTTTATCTATTTTATATATAGTAGTGTATGTCTGTTAATCGCAAACTCCTAATTTATCCCTCCAACCCCTTTCCCTTTTGGTAACCGTAAGTTTGTTTCCTATGTCTGTGAGTCTGTTTCTGTTTGGTAAATAAGTTCATTTGTATCATTTTTTTAGATTCCATATAATATCACATATCCATATTATATGATATCACATAATATTTGTCTTTGTTTGACTTCCTTCACTTTTTTTTTACACCTTTATTGGAGTATAATTGCTTTACAATGTTGTTAGTTTCTGCTGTACGACAAAGTGAATCATTTATATGTGTGCATATATCCCCATATCCCCTCCCTCTTGAGCCTCCTTCCTAACCTCCCTGTCCCACCCCTCTAGGACGTCACAAAACATCGAGCTGATCTCTCTGTGCTATGCGGCTGCTTCCCACTAGCCATCCATTTTACATTTGGTAGTGTATATATGTCAGTGCTACTCTCTCACTTTGTCCCAGCTTCCCCTTACCCCCATGTCCTTAAGTCTGTTCTCTATGTCTATGTCTTTATTCCTGCCCTGCCACTAGGTTCATCAGTGCTGTTTTTTCAGATTCCATATATATGTGTTAGCATACGGTACTTGTTTTTCTCTTTCTGACTTACTTCACTCTGTATGACAGTCTCTAGGTCCATCCACCTCACTACAAATAACTCAATTTTGTTCCTTTTTATGGCTGAGTAATATTCCATTGTATATATGTACAACATCTTCTTTATCCATTCATCTGTTGATGGACATTTAGGTTGCTTTCATGTCCTGGCTATTGTAAATAGAGCTGCAATGAACACTGTGGTACATGACTCTTTTTGAGTTATGGTTTTCTCAGGGTATATGCCCAGTAGTGGGATTGCTGGGTCATATGGTAGTTCTATTTTTAGTTTTTTTTTTTTAACATCTTTATTGGAGTATAATTGCTTTACATTGTTGTGTTAGTTTCTGCTGTATAAAAAAGTGAATCACCTATACGTATACTTATATCCCCATATCCCCTCCTTCTTGCGTCTCCTCCCACCCTCCCTATCCCACCCTTCTAGGTGGCCACAAAGCACCGAGTTGATCTCCCTGTGCTATGCGGCTTCTTCCCACTAGCTATCTATTTTACATTTGGTAGTGTATATATGTCAATGCCACTCTCTCACTTCGTCCCAGCTTACCCTTCCCCCTCCCCATGTCCTTAAGTCCGCTCTCTACATCTGCGTCTTTATTCCTGTTCTGCCCCTAGGTTCTTCAGAAACATTTTTTTTTTTTTTAGATTCCATATATATGTGTTAGCATACGGTATTTGTTTTTCTCC
>NC_041217.1:19777431-19782786 GCF_002837175.3 Physeter macrocephalus
AAAAGAGTCATGTACCACAATGTTCATTGCAGCTCTATTTACAAGAGCCAGGACATGGAAGCAACCTAAATGTCCATCGACATATGAATGGATAAAGAAGATGTGGCACTATATACAATGGCATATTACTCAGCCATATTTTTAGTTTTTTAAGGAACCTCCATTCTGTTCTCCATAGTGGCTGTATCAATTTACATTCCCACCAACAGTGCAGGAGGGTTGCCTTTTCTCCACGCCCTCTCCAGCAGTTATTTTTTGTAGATTTTTTTGATGATGGCCATTCTGACCTGTGTGAGGTGATACCTCATTGTGGTTTTGATTTGCACTTCTCTAATGATTAGTGATGTTGAGCATCTTTTCTTGTTTTGTTGTGACTTACATCACTTGTAAACATTGCTCACAATTTGACAGGGTACCTGTGACGTGCTTGGGGTCTATCATTGTGTCATGGCTGATTGAGAACACAGCTGTGTTGAAATGCTCTGCTTCTGTGTCTTCTCTTCTATAGATTGTATTTTCCTAGTGGGCTGGAAGATAAGTTATGGATCATTACATCCCCAGGGCTTAGCCAGGTGCATACTGTATAACCCTAATAATGATCAAGCCACATTGAGTACTTCTTTTGTGTTGGGCATTTTAAAAATTATTTTAGAGGTATTAACCCATGTAAGTTTAAAATATCCGAAGAGATGGTGACTCTGGATGTGAACCAAGCAGGATGGCTCAGAGCCCATTATACTCCACCTCTCACTAATAAAAGCTTCCAAATAAATGTTAGCTGAATTGAACAGAACTGAAATGGCTCCTTGACAACATGCTCTCCATGTCATAGGCACTCAGTAAATATTTGTTGAGTGCCTTCCAGCTCCTACTCAATTACTCACAATAAACCAGGGAAGAGTCTCTGGAGAGGCTGTGCTTTGAGCAAGGCTCTGAAGGAGACAGCTGCTCATGGGCACACTAGAGCCATGTCCCCTGAGGTCACCTGCTCAGGTTCAGCCCAGGCCCTGACTCAGCAGATGATATCTGTGCGGGAGGCCAAGCGGGTAAGTGGTTACCTTAGCCTAATGCCTACTGGAAAAGAATCTCTTTGGCAAATCCAAACTCCCTGCTGGCAGACTGAGCAGAGAGCTGGAAGAACCAGATGGTTCTCCCTGTTGTTTAGGGTTGGGGTTTCCCTGAAGTCAAAGGAAGTCTGCTCTCATCTTTTCTGCCCATGCCTGAAAGCTGGGTGAGAGCTGTGGGTGAAGGAGGGGACTAGGAGAGGTTGTCTCCCAGGGTACCCCACTCATAGCATCAACAAGGGGTTGTCTGTTCAAGATACAGCAATGCAGGGGTGCAGCTAAGGATGGAGAAGGAGTTAGCTCATCATATTATATTTTAAGACATTTATCAACCGCCATATATGGATGCTGTCTTTTAGGAGTTTATAACATGGTGTATATGATGATACAAGGAGGATATGTATTTTAAAACACCTATAGGGAATATATATTTATATATTTGTGCATATTTATAGCTGAGGAGGATTTGTTAGACAAGGGGGTACCCACAGTAGTAGGTGGTTGACTGAGCTGGAGAAAACCTGTGGTCGCTATGACAATGATATTTGTACTCCCCTTGATCATGCCTGACCTATAGAAGTTGTCCTGTTGAATCTCATTTCTTTCCTTGGACGGTGGGAGTATACCAGCTGTCATATTGGACAAGCCAACGGCATGCCTCTTCCATGGTTTGAGCATAGGCATATGAGTAAGTCCCCAAGGGGGGGGTCCTTCTCTCATCCCTCTCCATTTATCATGACCTCCTTAGTCCCAAACAGCTGTGATAGGCTTTCCATTTTATATGTTGCTGGAATGATTTAACACCTCTGAAATATGTGACAGTGGATTTAGCTGTAGGCAATACCACCTGAGCCAATAATTGACGGTACTTAATAGCACTTGAGTGGTTTGAGCTGTTTTCCCAGGACCTGTGGGACATTTCTATTTCCAGCACTCAGCCCAGTCCACCTGCCCACAGGGACGGTGTGGGCACAGGTGATTCCAGGTGCTGACCAGCAGCCCTACTTGTGGTCTTCCCTGCAGGGCTATTGTTTCCCTACCATGTGACCACAGCCTCTTGCTGTCTGGAGCTGATAACAGGACCATAAATCTCCCTTCAGGCTGCAACTTGACACCTGAAACCTCAGCCCATGCTTGATGTGAGAAAACAAGATAAGACATCATAACGGGGTATTTTCAAGTTATCCAGGGAGGTACAGGGAAATCTTGGTAGGTTACAGGCAGTGATAGCATTCCTCCAGGCTCTGTCTACCATGCCAAGTAAATCCCCATAAGTGAGGTGAATGGCATTACCAACTGATAGCATCTGCCTGCTGGTTTTGCATCAGCTTTCTAAACTTGTCAGCAGTTCTGTGGATGCTGCTCCTTGAAATAATGTCAGAGGAGAACATGTTTGGGATTGTGCTGGCCCTGAAGAGAGCGGGACAGTTGATGGGTTACCACTACCTACGAGCTGGAGTCCAAATGTCTTGATCTAGCTTTCAAGGCTCCCCACAATCTGGTCCTTTCCTTCCACGTTCAGAGGAAGAATTCTGGCAGTGAGGGTTCTCCATAAATGATGTTTGCTGCCTCTGGTGGCTGAGCTGTTCAGGTAGAGGCTAGTTGGTCACTTTTCAGGATGCCTTTGGGAATTAATGCATAAGAAGGGGATGCTGCACTTGACAACTTGTTTTTTTTTTTCTTCTACTACTGAGTTTATTTTTTAATTTTTAAAAAATTTTTATTTTATTTTGGAGCATAGTTGCTTAACAATGTTGTGTTAGTTTCAGGTGTACAGCAAAGAGATTCAGTTATACATATACATGTACCTATTCCTTTTCAAATTCTTTTCCCATTTAGGTTGTTACATAATATTGAGCAGAGTTTCCTGTGCTATACAGTAGGTCTTTGTTGATTATCTGTTTTATTCATAGCAGTGTGTACATGTCAATCCCAAACTCCCAATCTATCCCTCCCCCCAACCCTTCCCCCCTGTTAACCATAGCACTTGACAATTTGTAAGAGACATTTTCATTACAAGATTTTGTGGCTTAATCCTATAGCTATATAAATCTTTAGGCGTAAGTAAACATTTCTCAGCTGGAGTTCAGTAAACAAATTAAGTCCTAATGTATAGTGCATCCTTTGTATGTAACGACTTAACTTCTTTCCTATACATCTAGAATGGTACTAATTATGTACTATCCTTGGGAGAGGAAAAAGAGTCATTCAAAACATTTTCTGTGTTCTGTGGTTCAGAGGAGGAGCCCTGTTTGAGAATGTCATGGTCTTTAAGGGGAAAAGGCAAAGTTTTATCTAAATGAAGGAATTATTACCAAGGATAGAACTGCTTGTAAAGGCCCACGTACATGGGATGGCTGGAGAGAGAGGAAGAGAATAAAACTATTTTTAGGCTATAGATTGTCTCATTCTCTGAAAGACAAATATACATATGCATAGTTGTATAGCATGGTAGCATTTGGTGATCTTGTCCAATGATCAAGTATGGCCAATAGGATGGTCCTCCTATGAGCTTGATAGCTGGTGAAGTTGGTCAGATATAAATGTTCCAGCAAAGTTCAGTAAACTGACTCCAGGTCATGCCATCTTCTCGTGTTAATACTATTTATTCCCCACTACTGGCCTAGTCCATCATGACAAATGGTATGATGACCTTCAGAGAGGGAAACTGATGGTGGGCCTCCCAGCAGGGCTGCACCTTGAAGTCATTTTGATGTCTTCATCTCAATTAGGCTAAGCCCACAAAAAATAATGTCAAAGGGGAGCACAGCCAGAATGCTCTGGGAGATCATGATAAACACTTCTGATGCTTTGCAGCTGGGCCCATCATCTGTGCATTTCACAATAAAATTTTATGATGCATCCAGACACCCAGCTGCTTGTATTCATGGGGACAGCATATCCTCTGCTATACCATTCAGATCTGCCCCACCTGGGACTCATTTCCCTTTTCCCCTAACTTCTTTCAAATGACAGTGAAACTCCATTATCACACTGCTCCTGGGACAGAATTTAAGGAATGTCAGATCCAGAAAAATGTTCTTTAGAGGCAACTTCATTTTATTGGACATAGAGAAATGATTCCATGCTACCCAGTAAGCTGTAGGGCTATTTGGAACTCTGGGAAGCATTTTAGAAAAGGGCCACTCATCCCTGTGTTAATTACAAAACCCTAATCCACTTTGAGTGGGCAGAGTCCTCTAATTTCTCGTGTAGTATAGCATAGTGCTTAAGAAAGTGGACTTGGAAGTAAGACAGACCTGGCTTTAAAAAAAATTATTATTATTTTTTATACAGCAGGTTCTTATTAGTTATCTATTTTAACATATTAGTGAATATATGTAAATCCCAATCTCCCAGTTCATCCCACCCCCGCCCCCCACTTTCCCCACTTGGTGTCCATACGTTTGTTCTCTACATCTGTGTCTCTATTTCTGCCTTGCAAACCGGTTCATCGGTACCATTTTTCTAGATTCCACATATATGTGTTAATATAGGATATTTGTTTTTCTCTTTCTGACTTACTTCACTCTGTATGACAGTCTCTAGGTCCATGCACGTCTCTACGAATGACCCAGTTTTGTTCCTTTCTATGGCTGAGTAATATTCCATTGTATATATATACCACATCATCTTTATCCATTCGTCTGTCAATGGGCATTTAGGTGGCTTCCATGACCTGGCTATTGTAAATAGTGCTGCAAGGAACATTGGGGTGAATGTATCTTTTTGAAAAATGATTTTCTCTGGGTATATGCCCAGCAGTGCGTTGGCTGGGTCATATGGTAATTCTATTTTTAGTTTTTTAAGGAACCTCCATACTGTTCTCCATAGTGTCAGTACCAACTTACATTCCCACCAACAGTGCAAGAGGGTTCCCTTTTCTCCACACCCTCTCCAGCATTTGTTGTTTGTAGATTTTCTGATGATGCCCATTCTTACCGCTGTGAGGTGATACCTCATTGTAGTTTTGATTTGCATTTCTCTAATAATTAGTGATGTTGAGCAGCTTTTCATGTGCTTGTTGGCCATCTGTATGTCTTCTTTGGAGAAATGTCTATTTAGGTCTTCTGCCCATTTTTGGATTGGGTTGTTTGTTTTTTTTAATATTGAGCTGCATGAGCTGTTTATATATTTTGGAGATTAATCCTTTGTCCGCTGATTCGTTTGCAAATATTTTCTCCCATTCTGACGGTTGTTTTTTCGTCTTCTTTGTAGTTTCCTTTGCTTTGCAAAAGCTTTTAAGTTTCATTAGGTTCCATTTGTTTATTTTTGTTTTTATTTCCATTAC
>NC_041217.1:19782796-19783811 GCF_002837175.3 Physeter macrocephalus
GACTGTCTTTTCTCCATTGTATATCCTTGCCTCCTTTGTCATAGGTTAGTTGACCATAGGTGCGTGGGTTTATCTCTGGGCTTTCTATCCTGTTCCATTGATCTATATTTCTGTTTTTGTGCCAGCACCATATTGTCTTGATTACTGTAGCTTTGTAGTATAGTCTGAAATCAGGGAGTCTGACTCCTCCAGCTCTATTTTTTCCCCTCAAGATTGCTTTGGCTATTCGGGGTCTTTTGTGTCTCTATACAAATTTAAAAAAATTTTGTTCTAGTTCTGTGAAAAATGCCATTGGTAATTTGATAAGGATTGCATTGAATCTGTAGATTGCTTTGGGTAGCATAGGCATTTTCACAATATTGATTCTTCCAATCCAATAACATGGTATATCTCTTCATCTGTTTGTGTCATCTTTGATTTCTTTCAAGAGTGTCTTATAGTTTTCTGAGTACCGGTCTTTTACCTCCTTAAGTAGGTTTATTCCTAGGTATTTATTTATTTTTGTTGCAATGGTGAATGGGATTGTTCCTTAATTTCTCTTTCTGATCTTTCATTGTTAGTGTATAGGAATGCAAGAGATTTCTGTTCACTAATTTTGTATCCTGCAACTTTATCAAACGTTAATTAGCTCTAGTAGTTTTCTGGTGGCATCTTTAGGATTATCTATGTATAGTATCATGTCATCTGATGAGGATTTTTGCATCTATATTCATCAGTGATATCAGTCTGTAATTTTCTCTTTTTGTAGTATCTTTGTCTGGTTCTGGTATCAGGTTGATGGTGGCCTCGTAGAATGAGTTTGGGAGTGTTCCTTCCTCTGCAAGTTTTTTGGAAGAGTTTGAGAGGGATGGGTGTTAGCTCTTCTCTAAATGTTTGATAGAATTCATCTGTGAGGCCATCTGGTCCTGGACTTTTGTCTGTTGGAAGATTTTTAACCACAGTTTCAATTTCATTACTTGTGATTGGTGTGTTCATATTTTCTGTTTCTTCCTGGTTCAGTCTTGGAAGCTTATAC
>NC_041217.1:19784075-19784966 GCF_002837175.3 Physeter macrocephalus
CTTTCCTTCTACTAACTTTGGGTTTTGTTTGTTCTTCTTTCTCTAGTTCCTTTAGGTGCAAGGTTTGATTGTTTATTTGAGATTTTTTTCTTGTTTCTTGAGGTAGGATTGTATTGCTATGAACTTCCCTGTTAGAACTGCTTTTGCTGCATTGCATAGGTTTTGGATCATAGTGTTTTCATTGTCATTTGTCTCTAGGTATATATATATATTTATTTCCTCTTTGATTTCTTCAGTGATCTCTTGGTTATTTAGTAATGTATTGTTTAGCCTCCATGTGTTTGTGTTTTTTATGTTTTTCCCTTTAATTAATTTCTAATCCCATAGTGTTGTTGTCAGAAAAGATACTTGGTATGATTTCAATTTTCTTAAATTTACCAAGGCTTGATTTGTGACCCAAGATGTGATCTATCCTGGAGAATGTTCCATGTACACTTGAGAAGAAAGTGCAATCTGCTGTTTTTAGATGGAATGTCCTATAAATATCAATTAAATCTATCTGGTTTATTGTGTTATTTAAAGCTTGTGTTTCCTTATTAATTTTCTGTCTGGATGATCTGTCCATTGGTCCAAGTGAGGTGTTAAAGTCCCCCACTATTATTGTGTTACTGTCGATTTCCTCTTTTATAGCTGTTAACATTTGCCTTATATATTGAGGTGCTCCTATGTGGGGTGCATATATTTATAATTGTTATATCTTCTTCTTGGATTGATCTCCTGATCATTATGTAGTGTCCTTCCTTGTCTCTTGTAACTTTCTTTATTTTAAAGTCTATTTTATCTGATATGAGTATTGCTCCTTCAGCTTTCTTTTGATTTTCATTTGAATGGAATATCTTTTTCCATCCTCTCACTTTCAGTCTGAATGTGTCCCTAGGTCTGAAGTGGGTC
>NC_041217.1:19785075-19787644 GCF_002837175.3 Physeter macrocephalus
GGTGCTGAATTCTCTTAGCTTTTGCTTGTCTGAAAAGCTTTTGATTTCTTTGTCGAATCTGAATGAGATCCTTGCCAGGTAGAGTCATCTTTGTTGTAGGTTCTTCCCTTTCATCACTTTAAATATATCATGCCACTCCCTTCTGGCTTGTAGAGTTTCTGCTGAGAAATCAGCTGTTAACGTTATCGGAGTTCCCTTGTATGTTATTTGTTGTTTTCCCCTTGTTGCTTTTAGTGATTTTTCTTTGTCTTTAATTTTTGTCAGTTTGATTACTATGTGTCTTGGCATGTTTCTCCGTGGTTTTATCTTTCCTGGGACTCTCTGTGCTTCCTGGACTTGGGTGGCTATTTCCTTTCACATGTTAGGGATGTTTTCGACTATAATCTCTTCAAATATTTTCTCAGGTCCTTTCTCTCTCTCTTCTCCTTCTGGGCCCCCAGTAAAGTGAATGTTGGTGCATTTATGTTGTCCCAGATGTCTCTTAGGCTGTCTGCATTTCTTTTCATTCTTTTTTCTTTATGCTGTTTTGCAGCAGTGAATTCCACCATTCTGTCTTCCAGGTCACTTATCTGTTCTTCTGCCTCAGTTATTCTCCTATTGATTCCTTCTAGTGTATTTTTCATTTCAGTTATTGTATTGTTCATCATTGTTTGTTCTTTAATTCTTCTAGGTCTTTGTTGAACATTTCTTACATCTTCTCAATCTTTGCCTCCATTCTTTTCCTGAGGTTCTGGATCATCTTTACTGTCATTATTCTGAATTCTTTTTCTGGAAGGTTGCCTATCTCCACTTTACTTAGTTGTTTTTCTGGGGTTTTATCTTGTTCCTTCATCTGGTACATAGTTTTCTGCCTTTTCATTTTGTCTATCTTTCTGTGAATGTGGTTTTTGTTCCACAGGCTGCAGGATTGAAGTTCTTCTTGCTCCTGCTGTCTGCCAAGACAGACCTGGCTTTATAGCTCAGCTCACTACTTATTCTGAACTTGGTTTCCTCACTTGTAGAATGGGAATACCTACACACACCTGCAGTGTTAAGATAATTGACTGAGAAGCTGAATGTAAAGCATTTAGCACCAAGGCAGGCACACACTAATGTTTGGTAGAGTGTGATTGCTGTTATTATGTATTGGGTGATTATACTGCATTCTCGGAATTACACACTAAAGATTTTCTAGTCTATCTTTCCACCTAATACATAGAATCCCTTCCCAGTGAAGAATTCTCAAAATGAACAATTTATATTTTTATATTGAGACCATCACAGTGACATTAAACCATGGCTTTCTGTCCATATAAAGGGACAATCCTGCCTCATATCAATACACCAATTCTAAGAGTTGCTGTTTTCTGGTAGTTCCACCTAATAGCCTTCCTTCCCTTGCAGAGGTAGAGAGATGTTGAGTTTTTCCTTTCCCCCCTTTCTAAATTTAATTTTTAATTTTGCAAGTTATTTTCTCCTTGTAAAAATTAAAATATTACAAATAAGACTGTAATCTCTCTTGACCAGTACGCTTAGTTTTCCTGCTCCTCTCTCTTCTTCTCTGCCCTCAACTCCAAGGTAGCCACTATTATTATACAATTGTCCTTCACCAATTGCAAAAGATAAATTCTTGAAACCCAAATGGTATGAAAGTTGAAGAATGTGAAATCTTATTTAAAAAATAGTGTTCAGAGACAGAGATTCCCAAAGAACCTAAAGAAATACTTTCCTATGTAAGTCATCTATACTTCTATATAAAAAAATAAAAAGAAAATAAACAAAATTACCTAAATATTTTCATATTTAACAAAACACAATAACAGCAAAGTGAATAAAATATTTAATTTTTTAATATTTCAAAAAAATCATTAGTACAGCAAAATTAAATATTTTCCTTTCTCACTAGGCCATGGTTTCTCAACCTCAGCATTTGGGGCCAGATAATTCTTATTTGTGTGGAGTTGTCCTGTGCAATGTAGGATGTTTAGCAACATCCCTGGCCTCCACCCACAAGTAATGCTTGTCTCAGTCGTGACAACCAAAATGTCTCCAGACTTCCCAAATGTCCCCAAGGCAGAAATTGCCCCTGGTTGAGAATCACTTGCCAGATACTTTTCTCGATAATTCTTTTTCAGGATTTCAAAGAGTTGTTTGTAGGTTCATTTTGCTTTGTCCTGGATAATTCACACAACAAGAGGCACCTATTCTGTATCAAGTCCTTTGGCCCAAAGCCCAATATGTCTCTAATTTTATGGTTCCACGTTTTACTGCCTGCTCTTTGTGCTAGAAGGAACATAGGAACCCTGGAGCTTGAGACAGAGAAAGCTTTCACTAATCCTTATCTAATAATCTGTTCTCTGCTTAGATGTCTTTAGCTCCCTCCCCCACTCCCCCCCACACACCCAGGTTTATAAGGACTTTACTCTGCACAGAGTAACTTCATGCAAAAAGCACCTCCTTAGTGGCTGTATCAATTTACATTCCCACCAACAGTGCCAGAGGGTTCCCTTTTCTCCACACCCTGTCCAGCATTTACTGTTTGTAGATTTTTTGATGATGGCCATTCTGACCTGTGTGAGATGATATCGCA
>NC_041217.1:19787888-19806728 GCF_002837175.3 Physeter macrocephalus
CTGGGCTTTCTATCCTGTTCCATTGATCTATATTTCTGTTTTTGTGCCAGTGCCATACTGTCTGGATTACTGTAGCTTTGTAGTATAGTCTGAAGTCAGGGAGCCTGATTCCTCCAGCTCCATTTTTCTTTCTGAAGATTGCTTTGGCTATTCGGGGTCTTTTGTGTTTCTATACAAATTGTGACATTTCGGTTCTTTGTGACCACCTAGAGGGGTGGGAGGGAGGGAGACGCAAGAGGGAAGAAGTATGGGATATATGTATATGTATAACTGATTCACTTTGTTATAAAGCAGAAACTAACACACCATTGTAAAGCAATTATACTCCAATAGAGATGTTAAAAAAAAAAAAAAGGGCACCTCCTAAGACTGCATCTGTATCTGTCATGATGGTTCTTTTCTGTTCCCAAAACCAAGTCTCCTAACTTTTTCTAATTATGCCCACTTTGAGTGACTCACAATTCTGAGCTTTTCATAATTTCAGTAAGACATGCAAGAACAAACCTAGACATATTAGAACTTTGGGGAAAGGAATTATTGCTAAGAGGAGGTTTTGACCCCGTGTTCTACATTGGATCCAAAATTTATAGCTGCCAGAGTTGGCGTGACTATCCATGCTGTCCCTATGGCTACAGGGACTTTCCTGGGTGCTGTTCTCCTTTGGCTGCCCTGTGCTGTGCCTGGTCACTCTTGGTATTGGCAGGAGAATCCCTAGGATACCTGTTCTGACCTAGGAGGGGTTACAACTCTTTCAGCAGAGCTTGCATCTCTAGCAATGATGTAATAGTACAGGAAATTTCCCTCAAATGGCAACTCTGGGGCCCCTGTGGATATTACCCCAGCCAGAAACGCTCTTTGGGTCTTTTTATGCCTGAAAGGGCCATGACAGCCCCCACACCACCTTTGCAACATCTTCTCTAGACTCTGAGTGATATGGTGTCACGGACTATTTTGCTGGTAGGAGGATTGAATCTCCTCCTAATCCAGCTATGTCCCTGTCTAAGGCTCAGTGCCCCACTGAGTCACAGACTGACAAGGAATCAGCCCCAACATGTTGTCAGAAACACTGGATAGAAATATTCACACCACTCAGGCTCTCAGGAACAGGGGACACTGACCTCCCGCATCCCAGGAGAAGAACTTCTCATCCATTAGTACCTGTAATGCTGCACTGCATCAGCTTGACACCACCATGCCCTTCCCTCCCCGTCAGACCATACGTTCTGTGAGAGCTGGAGTGTATGTTGTTCACCTTTGATTTCCCAATACTAATCCCAGTGCCCGGAATAGAGAAAGTGCTCAGTAAGTACTTAAAGAGTAGAATCATAGTTTCAAGAATATCTGAATTGGCAGTCCCTGAATTGCTGCCAGGAGAACCAGGCAAAGGGATGTAAGAGCTCTGAATACTTGCTCCAGATGGGAGGCTTAACCTAACTGGTTTCCCATCCCGGTTAAACCTAACAAATATTTCTGTGACTCCACATTTGTGCTCCAGTCCTGTTTTCTGTTTTGTCTAATCATGGATCAATGAAGGTCAAGAACGCTGGCTTCTCTCCATACTTCCTTCAAGGCCTCTCAGAACTCCCAGGCAGTGCTGGAGCCCAGGCTAGCACCAACATCCCATGGTATTCCAGGTCACATATGCACCCCGCCATCTTCACCTGCCAAGTCACCAAAACACGACTGCAAAACCTGAGGATGCTGTGGTTTCAGACAGGGGGGAGCTGAGGAAGGATTTTATGTATTGTATCCTTACTCTTGCCACAGTAAGCCAAAAGCACCTTCAATTGTTAGCCAGTACACTGACCTTCAGTTGTCAGCCAGTACACTGACCTTCAGTTGTCAGCCAGTACACTGACAATAGGCAGTAGATTGAGAGTAGATTCCAAGGCACTTGCCTATGACAGGGTGCACACTGCTTATAACTTCAACATGGCTCAATTCAAGACCCCCTTTTCAACCTATGTTTCCTTTTAAATATGGACAACCGAAAGATTTGGGCATTCTGATACTGTCAATGGAAGTAAAATTGTAGAGCAACATCGGAAAAGAGTTAGGCAGCATCCATTAGAGTTTTAAGTGCTTTTACTCTATAACCTAGTATCCTACTTCTCCCTTGGAAAACACATGTGTGACTGAGGTAATAGTAAAAGGAATAAAGCATGCACAAGGACATTTACTGCTTGTTTACAATACTGAAAAATGGGAGACAAACAAAATGCCCATCAACAGGAAAGCCAAAGTAAACTGATATATCCTACCAGTCATACTGAATATTTGTTGCATATAGCAGTTAAATTTCAATTAACCTGTTTGTGCTAACATGGGTAGGTCTCTAAGACATATTAAGTTTTTATTTTTAAAGGAAATTCAAATAACATAGTAGGAGCCCATTTGCTTAAAACACACACACACACACAACCTAAATATTTTCTATAAATACAACAACACTAGGCATGTAAATCAATTGAAAAATGTACAGAATAGGTGCCTCCTGATGTGTGAATTATCCAGGACAAAGCAAAATGAACTTACAAGCAACTCACTGAAATACTGAAAAAGAATTATTGAGAAAAGGATCTGGCACAGTGGTTTTCAACCAGGGGCAATTTCTGCCCTGGGGACATTTGGGAACATCTGGAGATATTTTGGTTATCATGACTGAGACAAATATTACTGGCATCTAGTGGGTGGAGGCCAGGCATGTTGCTAAACATCCTACATTGCATGGGACAACTCCACACAAATAAGAATTATCTGGCCCCAAATGCTAATGTGCTGAGGTTGAGCAAACACGGTCTAGTGAGAAAGGGATGGTAAATATTTAATTTTGCTGTACTAATGATTATTTTGAAATATTAAAAAAATAGTTTATTTACTTTGCTGTTTTTGTGTTTTGTTAAATATGAAAATATTTAGGAAATTTTGTTTCTTTTCTCTTTTTTTATGTAGAAGTATAGTTGATTTACATAGGAAAGTATTTCTTTAGGTTCTTTGGGAATCTCTGTCTCCGAGCACTATTTTTTAAATAAGATTTCAAATTCTTCAGTTTTCATACCATTGGGGTTTCAAGAATTTATTTTTTGCAGTTGTTGAAGGACTATAGTATAACAATTATTGATTAAAGAATGTTCTGTTTGAAATATTGTGCTCAGAATTTGGAAGGTAGTGTCTGTACATTGGGGCGTCCAGTGAAGAGGTTTCGTTGGAAATTCAGGGCACCATGATTATGGTAGTTACACAAAATAATCAGGCTTGTCTTGTGGCATGGGCATGACTGTCTGAAACCAAGTAGGTGTAGGTATTAAGGCACTGAAAAAACATTTTTGGTAGTCATTTCCCACCCCCTCCTCATAATTTATCATAAAAAATTTCCAAACATAGGTTGAAAGAATCTTACAGTTAAACACCGCCAAGATTATACAATTAATTTGTGCTGTATTTGTTTATCACATATCCATCCACCTCTCCGTCTCTCCATCCGTCCAAAACTCCACCTTAGATTTTGATACATTACAAAGTAATACATTTCATCGGGTCAATTCACTTCTAAACACTTCACTATGCTTTCATTAACTAGAATGCAGTGTTTATTTAGTCTTTTTTTTAAGTGGAGGATGAATTTTCCACCCAAAGACCCAAATCTTTAAGTGTATTGTTCAATGAATTTTTTACAAATTCGTACATCTATTTAACCCAAACTCCTATCAAGGTATAGAACGTTACCATCGCTCCAGAAAGTTCTCTCATGCTCCTTCCCAGTTAGTCTCTACCTCCTGTAACATTGGTGTGATTTTTTTTTTTTTTTTTCACCATAGGTTAGGTTTGCCTGCTCTTGCAGGGCAATTTTGACAACACGGGTAAATTCTGGTTCTTGCCACAAATCAAGTAGGCCAGTCATATCAGTGCCTCTAAATGGGGATCCCTCAGGAAAAGGGCGAAAAGCAAGAGTGGCTGCAAAGCAGATACTTTGTGGACAGAAGCCTTAAAGCCAGTGATTCTGACATGGGGCCTAATGAAACCTCTAGGCGAGTGGTGAGTTGATAGAAGGATCCTGGTGGGGAGGAACCTCCATGTAGGTGGGTGGACCTTGAAGATATTATGCTAAGTGAAATACATCAGACAGAAAAAGACAAATACTGTAAGATCTCACTTAACTGTGGAATATAAAAAAACACGCATAAAAACAAAACAGAAACAAAACAAAAAGCAACCAAACTCATAGAAAAAGAAATCGGACTTGTGGTTACCAGAGGTGGAGGGCTAGGGGAGAGGGAACTGGAGGAAGGTGTTCAAAAGGTCCAAACCTCCAGTTATAAGGTAAATAAATATAGGGAGGTAATTCACAACAGGATGACTCTAGTTCACTCTGCTGTATGATACGCAGGAAAGTTGTAAGAGAATAAATTCTAATAGTTCTTATTATAAGGAGAAAATTTTTTTCTTTTCTTTTTTTTGCATCCATATGAGAAGATGGATATTAGCTGAACCTATAGTGGTACTCATTTCACAATATATGTAAATGAAACCACCATGCTGTCTGCCTTAAACTTATACAGTGATGTGTGTCAATTATTTCTCAATAAACTGGAAAAACAAATATAAAAAAAGAATTAAATTGGACGATTCACATGAAAGGACTTTATGAATGATAAATACTCTACATATATAAGTTGGGTGATGCCCTTCTACCTGGGCTCCAAGTTGGGAGGACAGGGAAGGGAAAAGACTAAGACTAAGAAGGTCTAACCACTAGTAAACTTGCCTTCTGAATTGTTTGATAAACCACGAATAAGATCAATCTCAATATTCTGTTTCTGCTCTTATATTTTTGTTATATTAGAGTCAAGTACACAGAGTTTTCTAGCTTTGTTGTCCCATCTTATTTTTGACCCAACATTGTCGTTCGAATGGATGTCTACTTTATTCACTAGAAAGCCTGTGCTTTGGTTATTAGTAAAAACAAAAACAATTGAGCCCTCATAAGAGAGAGATTTACTTTTCCTTAAGACATTTGTAAATGCATGCTCAAGACTCTGAGGGGAAATCCAAAAGCATTAGAAGAGTGTAGCTTCAGAAAGATCACATGTTGAAGGAATAACACTCATTTGGGCATCTGTGTTTAAAAATAATAGGAAGACATCAAACTACTTTATTTCACGATTCATACTTTGTGACTAATCACAATGGCCTTTCATTTAGCATCACAATCTTGGTTTTTACAGAATTAGGGAATTCCCCTTGATAATCTGTGGGTTTTCCACATTGGCAAGTTGAAGCCCATGGCCAAAGTGATGGCAGATATCTGACGACCTGAGAACCTTGAACTTAGAGTTGGAGGATTGGAAATCTCAGCTTCTTTACCATGTAGAGACTGGAGGCGGTCTTGCTGCCCTAATTATGTTTTACTGTGTATCATCTGAGGGGTTCTATGGGTCTCTAGTCTTCTAACAGGTAATGCCAGCTGCGTTTATCTCAGTCCTTATGTTTGGGCTTCCTTGGTCCTTTAAGTGGTCTTAATCTGTCTTCAATCTCATGCCCATTAAAACCACCCTTCAGTCTTCAGCCAAGAGACTTTAAAAAGTGTACATATAAGCATGCCACTCTTCTATTTAAAAACCTCTTTGTTAGACACAATGTTAGCCTATCTAAAAGCCAAGCCCCTATTTTCCTTTGACAACAGCCTCTTAATTTTGTTCACGAATGAGGCAGAACTGTGCTCAGGGAAATAGGTCTCTGCTCCAGATTCAGCTGCTTTAAACCAAACATGTTAATTCTGTTAGCCTGTGCCAGTGATTGATTGAGGAATGGGGTAGTGACCCACTTCTGGCAATTGCAATCACAGATGAAGTCTGCTGAGGACTTCTGGGAATCATCCTGATGAAGACAGAAGGAGAGAGAGAGGGAGGGGGGAGAGAGAGAGCAAGAGAGAGTGAAAGAACGATGATGATGATGATGATGGAAGCCTTCCTTCCTACCTCTGATGTGGTTGCCTGAAGATGTAATGTTTAGAGCTGAAGCAGCCATCTTGTAAAATGAGGGGATAAGGGTGAGAACAAAAGTCACCATGATGAGAATAGTAGAGCAGAAAGATGGGAAGAGACTGTCCACAATGATGTCACTGAACTGTTGAACCAACCCTGGAGCCATCTACCTCTGTACTTCTTGTTATGTGAGTTATGGAGCATTGTGTTACATTCCCAATTATTTGCCACTCCCCTCCCTGTAAGCGGTTTGTACATTCCCACCCATTGCCGTGTGAGTTGAGGTGCCCCCTGGGAAGGAGTGTAATTATCCACAACATTGATTTAAGGCTTAGCTTGACTTGAATTGCCCAATGAAGAGTGAAAGGAGGTGACACCATATTCACACAGAAACTCTGTGCCATTGCATGGTTCCACCATTTCCCTTTTCCCTCTGGCATAATAATGACAGGTAAGTCATAAGAATGGAGAGAAGTGCTCCTTCAGCTGGGATCCTGGAATAAGGAAGACACCTGGCACAGAAGAAAGGCCACTGTCCACCAACAGCTGACATGCAGTGTGAGCAATAAATACACTTCTCTGTTGTAAACCACTGAAATTTTGGGGACATTCGTTGTTGCATCAGAGCTGACTAATACATGAGACAGTGTAAATATCCTTATTATTTGAATTATTCTTGGATGATCCTTCTATTACTTGTAATCAAATATAGGCTTTCTATAGTCTTTAGAAAAAAATTAAAATTATTTGGAATTAAACCCTAGGCCCTTAAAGATCAAATGCCTGCCTGATTTTCCAGTCTCATCTCTGATACATCCCTCCCATGGACCCTATGTTCTGGCCATACTGAATTACTTGTAATTATCCTAGAATATTAAACTCTTTCATATTCCTATGGTTTTACACAAGTTGGACCTTTTGTCTGGAATACCATATTTCTCTTGTTTGCTTAGATATTTCTTATTTATACTTCAAAATTAATCCCACCTAATCCAGGAAGCCTTTTTATATCTCCTCAGATACCTCTTACAGAGCATACACATTTAGAAGTAGTCACTGTTATCAGACTGGTGTATCTTTACAGAACTTTATCATTGCATTTATATGTAAAATAGAAATAATATAGTTTTAGAAACCATAACTGATGTAATATCCTATCTACTATTCTGCAATCAAGTATTTGCATAGTCTCCAATTCATGGACCCCATGATCCATCCCCGAGTTGCTTCCCCTACGTCTTTGGGATGTGGTTTGGGTATGGTTTGCATGGAAGAACTACAGGGAATAGAGGTTTCTGTAGTGTTGCTATTTTTATAGGAAATTCAATTCTGGTTCTTGGCCTCAGGTGCCTTTCTCTCCCTGTATCGTCTGACATTTTGAAGCTGTAGAACGTGCTAACAAATATTCCCCAAAGATATTGGATTTGGTGTCAGAATCAGCAGGCGCTACTCAATGGTGTTGAACAGTCCTGCCTCGGGCTGAGGTATCGCAGTACCTAGGAAGTGGATGATCCTGAAAAAGCCCCTGGCTAGATCCTGCCACATTCTGCTGCAGCTGCTGGCAAGGCTGCGTCCTGAGTTGCTGTCTTTCCTCTCGGTCTGACTCTTGTACCCTGAGCCCCAGAACCATCCCCTCGTACCTGTTCTGCTTCATTTGGGTTCACACGGCTCCAAAAGCAATCTCACCCTCTTGTCTCTGATAGTTTCTCTTAGGATAAAAACAGACACTCAGAAACAAAGTTGTTTTTTCTATTTTACGTAATTATATTTTAAGACAAAATCGCTTTGGGCATTAAGATACTGCTATCTACATCTGTTTGCATTATTTAATTTTCTGCCAAAAATGTGTATGCTCACATGATTTTAAGGTGCAAAACTAAAGCTACAGTCTCCTCTCATAGAAGGCGGGCCAGTGATGTTCATTTTCCACTTCCCTTCTCCATCCCTCTGTCCCATGAACCCCATCTAAGAGTTCTCTCTTATACTCTGGAGGGAAATCTTTATTTTTAAAAGTTTTTTTTATAGAGGACCGGGGCTTAAGGGGAACCAACTTGCCTAAGAGCTCTGGTTTGATTTTCTTCTTGAGCTGACTTACTTTACTTTGAAGAGACCCCAGAAATAACTTCAGAAACATGAGTGCCTAAAATTATGTTTAAATCTCTTTTATACATTCCTGAAATTACTGAGGTGATAAGGGGCTAGAAGTAGTATTCCTACTGGGTGATTCATTGTCCTCATCTGATTCCTGCTAATTTAGTAAAGTTTAATCTTGTATGATGACATCTCCAAGAGCCATAAATTGCCAACAAGTCCTAGAAGAACCCCACGGTTTGTCTGTGTCTGTGGCAAAATGGAATTTATTCATTTAAAGCTCAACCACACTTGCCAAGTATTTCTTTAAACACACAACCTTATGTTGTTACTAGTTTTCTGCCATGCTTCTGCTGTTGGAGGATGTGTGTCTCTTCCCAGGAGTTTTCTCTGAGGAACTGCAACCTCAATTGATTCTGTATGTCATGGCTCCAGTGGATACAGACTCAAGGTGTGCTAGGTTCTCAACCGCTGGATTTGACGAACCACCAGAACAAGCTGGAACTAGGAAGGGGGCTTTGAACTGGGGAACCTGACCCAGCTGAAGAAGCTGGTTCCATCAAGGACAGGAAAAGGCCAAACTTGAGCATCCAACTGGGGCACCAAGCAAAGGAACCATTCAAGCCAGTGGTCAGTGGGGTTGCCAAGGGAAGTTAGCACTGGTTTTATCTCACATCAGATGCTAGAACTCTGAGGACTAAAAATACTGGCCTTTCTGCTAATCACCCCCTTCATGGTAGGGGCTCAGTAGATCCTGAGAACATGCCTTTTGGAGGAGGTACAGGAAACAGCATGCAGCCTCTAGGAGCAAGGTGTTGGAGTGGATCAGGAGTTTGGTGGTGATGATAGTGAGAATCCAATCCCTTCACAAACTGGAAAACTTGGTTCAAAGAAGCACTCTGTAGAGGGATTGTCCAAGAGCAGAAATGAAAGAATGTTCATTGAGGTATTTGGTACAAGTAATATTTTTCCCAATTACAAAATTAAAATCAAAACATAATTAGTGTATACAACTTGGAAAAAAACTCATAAAAAAGCATGAAGAGGGAAACCTCTTTCATGATCCGATTAACCAGAAATATTGGGTGGACCAAAGGTTTCGCTCGGTTTTTTCCGTAAGATGGCTCTAGTAGCACTTAGTTGTCTTTAACTTCATTCGACACAATTTTGTTAGATTGTACGTGACAGCTGTCATATCAGCGTGCATTTATAAAAAGACTTACCAAAATTGGTGAATTTTTGTGTAGACATTTTAATATTGAAGATGGAAGGAAAAAAAGCAACATTTTTGGCATATTATGCTTTATTATTTCAAGAAAGGTTAAAAACGCAACTGAAACACACAAAAAGATATGTGCAGTCTGTGGAGAAAGTGCTGTGACTGGTGGAACGTGTCAAAGTGGTTAGCGAAGTTTTGTGCTGGAGATTTCTCGCTGGACAATGCTCCACGATCGGGTAGACCAGTTGAAGTTGATAGAGATCAAATCGAGACATTAATTGAGAACAGTCAATGTTATACCACATGGGAGATAGCCAACGTACTCAAAATATCCAAATCAAGCATTGAAAATCATTTGTACCAGCTTGGTTATGAGAATCGCTTTGATTGTTTGGGTTCCACATAATTTAAGCGAAAAATACCTTCTTGACCATATTTCCACATGCGATTCTCTACTGAAACATAATGAAACTGTTCCATTTTTAAAACAAATTGCGAAGGGTGATGAAAAGTGGATACTGCACAACAATGTGGAATGGAAGAGATCGTGGGGCAGGTGAAATGAACCACCACAAACCACACCAAAACCTGGTCTTCATCCAAAGAAAGTGATGTTGTATATATGGTGGGATTGGAAGGGAGTCCTCTATTATGAGCTCCTTCTGGAAAACCAAACGATTAATTCCAACAAGTACTGCTCCAAATTAGACCAACTGAAAGTGGCACTTGACAAAAGCGTGCAGAATTAGTCAACAGAAAATGCATAATCTTCCATCAAGGTAACGCTAGACCACATGTTTCTTTGATGACCAGGCAAAAACTGTTACAGCTTGGCTGGGGAGTTCTGATGCATTCACCATATTCACCAGACATTGCACCTTCAGATTTCCATTTATTTCGGTCTTTACAAAATTCTCTTAATGGAAAAAATTTCCATTCCTTGGAAGACTGTAAAAGGCACCTGGAACAGTTCTTTGCTTAAGAAGATAAAAAGTTTTGGGACGATGGAATTATGCAGTTGCCTGAAGAATGGTAGAAGGTAGTGGAACAAAAGGGTGAATACGTTTTTCAATAAAGTTCCTGGTGAAAATGAAAAATGTGTCTTTTATTTTTACGTAAAAAACAGAAGGCACTTTTTGGCCAACCCAATAAATACTTCTCACAACTGACACACATCCTTCAGATCTTCTCTTTCTTTGTAATTTAAAGATTGGTGTTGTATATATACTTTGGAGATCTTTTTTTATTAATATGAAGTCCATATTATTAATTGCTAAGCTATTATATATTTCTTGAAGTGGAAATTTTCTGGATCAAAGGGAAGACTCTTGTCATATAGAATGTTGATCTGAATCTATGCCCATAGAAGCAGTGTTCTTTTTGTCACTGACAGGGCTTTCCTGAGTCTGAGCTCCATCAGGGATTTAGGATAAAATTGGAATGCATGGGACTCAGGGAGCAGATTGTTGTGAAAATTCTCTGGACTGGGGAATGAAGAGTTCTTGAGGCTCTGGTCTTGGCTCGGCCACCTACCTGTATATGACCTTTGTTTCCCCACCTGTAAAATAATGTTGGATTTGATAATCTCCAGGCTCCCTTTAAATTTTTATATTTTCTTAGCCTCAATGGCAGTGAAAATACTGAATGAATCACCCAGATTTGGAAGCCGAATATTCACATTGAACACTTGGTGAACTTGGATAGTCTTTCAGAAGAAGATTCCTGCTACACAGATCCAGAAGAAAGACAACCTTTGGATGCTGGAAAAGAAAACTCCCCACCACCACTTTAGATCTGAGACACCCAGAAGCTGTCACATTTTCAAGAGCGAATGACTGGTCCCCTTCTTGTGTGCTCCGCACTCTGCTGTGGACACAGTACATTCTCATTTCATGGAATTAATTTCTAAGGTCTCTTATTTTTTCTTCTTATGTGGCTTCCTTGTATAAGCAGACCGGGAAAGGGCAAACAATGAATGGTAGAGAACAAATGCAAAATCATGAATATGATTTTCAAATTTCATACGAAAATATGAAAGTGGAATTTCATGAATGAATCCAGAGAGCAACAGAGGGAATGGGCTGCTGGTCGTCAGGCTGAAACGGACCACAAAAAGCCACGGAGACAGCCTTGCGTTCCGGCCCTTCTCGGGGCTGCCACTTTTGCCCCGACTAAAACACTAGGCTTATCTCTCAGCTTTTCATGCTGCAACAAGGCACAGGGTGTAATCTAGTAATTGAATCAATTCTTCCTGGTTAGTTGGGCCAGCAGATGAATGATTAGTTCTTTTCTCTTGGTGCAGCTGAGTTGCTATTAAAAAATGCATCTAAGCACTTAGAGTAAAGCAGTATGTACAAGAAACCAGTGGGAACCTGGTGGGGAGGCAGGCATTCACAGGGCTAATTTATTTCAAATCACACCCAGGAAGTCCAGTTTACAAATCCTGGGCCAGGAGTTAGGGAAGAGGGAGAGAAATCAGAGAGGCTACAAAATATTAAGAGCTGGATAAAGCAGGATTGGGAGATCCAATGACTGTTTAAATTATTATAGAATGTAAACTCATTGCATGACATCTAATCCGGCCATATTTCCCTCAATTATTTCACCCCAGCAGGGTTTACTTTCCCATCAGTACTGGCTCACAGAACTGTCAGCTGGCGTTTTTGAAGGGTGATTTGTTGCTCTAATGATGATACTGAAGTCTGTTTATGGTTGTTTATTTAAGGGTCATCTTTCTTCTGAGGCAGTTTTCTTCTCCTGGGATTCTATTTGGGCAGCTCTCTTCAATTCCCTAAACAGAAAACTGTCAGGGTTTTATAAAGAGTAAATATTCTGTCCATGTTAATTTTATGACCTATGACTATATCATAGTTCCTGAGCCAAGTATGGTAATAATGATGCTTTATGCATTGAAGTCACTTTAAAGTTTACCCCGCACATTGATATGTATTATTTCATATGCTAATTATATATAGCACAGTAATAATACGTATCAATTTTACTAATGATAAAACAATAGTAATATATACAGGGCAGTTTACAATGTGCCAGATATTGTTCTAAGGAACAATCCCAGGGTACTACTATTATCTTCATTTTACAGGTGAGGAGATAGAGGCACAGAAAGGTGAAGCAACTTGCCCAAAGACACACAGCTGGTAATCCAGGGTTTTTACTGAAGGCAGGGACATGAGAACAGCATGGTGTAGAGCAGTGCTTAGCAGAGTTTTAAACTGAAGTCTCCATTAGGGCAGAGGGGAATGAATATGTACTTCCAGGGGAATTTGGCACTAAAATCAACTGTGACTCAGACAGCTCAATATTTCATTTAAATTGTGTGTTTTTCTCATAGTTTTGCACACAATTTGCACTATATAATGTACTGTACCTGAAGGTGTTTTATTCCAAATCTACACCAAATTTCTGAATAAAGCTGATGTTCCAGGATGTGCTTTGTTTATCTTGAGGTCTCTGATTGCTCTGACATACCACTCACTGGGTACCACTGGAGCATGTGTCACCCAGTTTGAGAATTCCAGGTATCATGGAGAGACCACTGGGTTGTAAGTCAGGAGAGAACTAGGGCCTGGCTCCAGTGTTGCTTGTGGGTACCTCTGGGTCCATGAACAAGCCACACGTACATCAGAGCTTAGAGTTTCTCATATGAGAAATGAAGGGCTGGATCAGAGCAGTTGTTTTTATGCTAGACTCCTGAAACTCCTCAGGGCTCTAGACAGATGGGGAAAGGAGCAGAAAATGAAGACCCCTTATCACCTCTGTTACATACTTACATTTCGAGCCTTCTGGTAAGATTGATGTAGGCTAATTGAATCTCACTCATTTCAAATATGTAAACAAAAATGTTTGAGAGAAACTAACAAATGAACAAGATGAATTCTAAGGCCAGTCTAGTCTATGAATCTAAAGAGAATGGCCAAGGTGTCTACCCTCCTTAGGATTCTGTCTTTTTCTTGGCCCGATCTAGGTTCACTAGGGAAATATCTCCACTATGTAAATGGTGACTTAGTCGTTTTGTCTTGTCACGTTTTAGGCAATGTCCCCTGGGCTTTCCTTGTCATGGCCAACCGTAGGCGTTATGTGTTTCTTTTGGAAGTGGGACTGGGATTCAGTTGGAGCGTTAGAGAAGGTTACAGTCATCTTGATTCTTACGCCTGTGTCTTTTAAGAACATCACATAGATCCATCTGGTATTTATTCATTCATTCTATTCACCCAATTATTTATTTGAAATATCTTCATCTAATAATAGTCCGATTGGCCCAAGGACTATAGGGCTGGTAATTAAGTTGTTTGTCCTTCAGCAAGAAATAGCAAAGGGAGCTCTTGGACAGGTGGCTGACATCTTGGGGACAAGAGAGAGTGTATTTGAGGAAGCTTGGGGCCAGGACTAATTTCCTTGCCTACTATAGGCATAAAGATGTCTTCTAAGGGAAAGTAAGGGACTGTGAGGTTAATTTCTTCACATAGGCTGGGATCAATGAAAAACAGGGAAGGGAGGGCTTATGTTTAAAGCTGGTTTCTGCCAACAACCTTTGTGAGGAGTATTACCATATTTGCTACACTCCTGTTCCTGCTAAGTTGGAGAATCCATATGATCTCTTTGTTTGGGACAGTCCTGGCTTATCCCTGTTATCTCAGAATGATAACTGGTTTTATTAATAATTTCCTTCTCTTTATATTTTATCAATAATTTCACCCTCTTAAAAGTGTCCTGGAATGAACAATAGATTGCATGGTCACCTTAATGCTGAGAAAAGGGGCCCTAGGCAGGCCTTATGCACCCATAGTTATGTTCTATAACCCAGGATCATTGTCAGTGGGACCTATTATTTGTGGGGCTTCTCCAAAGAAGTGAAGGAAGAAACAGCCATGGTGAGGAGGAACAGGCTTACTGCCTTCATCAAAGAAGAAAAACACATAAAATGTAAAAAGCATAGTCGGTGGTGGGATTGGCTTGACTGACCAACTGGAAGAAACTTTTTCCTTGGTTTGGGATTTTGGGAGAGCTGAGAGGCTTCTTAGGGAAACAGGCAATGAGACAAGAAGCAGGAAGAGTTAGGAGCTTTGCTTCGTATCTAGTTCTTGGTCTAATAGCACCAGGAGCAGAGCAGGTTTGAGGGGCATCTGAACCATGCTTGGAGGATTTCAGTTCTCCACTGGCAGGGGGACTTTGCCTCATGACTTTGGATTTGTGTCCTTAGCTTTCAGGGGGTTCATGAATTCATGGAAATTGAATAAAAATTTGTTGTGTATGCAGGCATATGCATTCTTCTGGGGGGAGGCTCCATGATTTTCAGTAGATTATCCAAAGATACATGACAGAAAAGTTCACTGAAATTAGTGATTAATTAACACTGTCAGTTAATAGTCAAAGGGGAAGGGTGGGGCTTGGGTGATTGGTAATTGGTGATTCTGTTGTCCATTTTCTATATGCCCAAATTGTTAGGATTTTTACTAGTGTTAACAAAATGAAAAGCTGACTTTTATAAAATTTAATTTCTTTTTTTTAATAAAAGTGCTCTACTTTTTATGTAAGAATGGAACTGACACTAAAGAGAATGTAAAAATTTCCCATTGTGTCTTCACTTTAACACAACTGTTTTACCATTTTGGCTTATTTTCTTCCAATATTTTCCATATAGTACTTGAATTGTAGTTATAATACACACACAACTTATATCTTACTTTTAATGCACTAATATACCACAAATATTTTCCATGATTTTATATAATTTGAAATAAATAAAACTTTTAATGATTTAAGAGTAATCTACTGAGGTGATGTTCCATATTGTCTTATTTTCACTAGGGTTTTAAAAGTGTGCACTCAGGAAAGTGCACACATCATAATTGTACACTTTGATGAATATCTACAAAGTGAACACACTTATGTAACAACATTCCAGACAAAGAGGTGGCACATTACCAGTCCATTCCTATTTACTATGATCCCCTCCTTCTCTTTTGAAGGGGCCACTATCATGACTTCTAACATCATATGTGAATTTTACTTATTTTTGAAATTTATATACATAGAATCATGTGGTGTATACCTTTTGATCTGGCCTTTTTCATTCAGCATGATGTCTGTGTGATTAATCCATGTTGCTACATGTAGCAGTAGTTTGTTTATTTTCATAACTGTATAGTATTCTATTGTAAGATTTTTACCAAGGTTTATCCAGATCTTGCTGTCAATAGACATTTGGGTTATTTTCAGTTTTTAGTTATTGCAAATAATGTTGTTATGACTATTTTTGTACATATGTTTTGGTGCACATATGTAGTCATTTTCTGTTGGATATATACCTAGGAGTGGAATTGCTGAATTATGTTGACTATGCATGTGTTGAGCTCAAATAGACACTGCAACACTTCCCCAAAGTGATTTTACTGAATTATACTCCCAGCAGTAATGGCCCATCTGCTCCCAGTATTTAATAAAAAGTTTCTGATATAGTAGATAATGAGAGAGAGGGAGAGAGGGAGAGAGAGAGAGAGAGAGAGAGAGAATATCAGTTAATAGAAAGACCAGGAAATCTGTATTTGGAGATATCATATACAAACATTTAATAAAATTATGATGAATATGTTCAAGAAAAAAGGATACATGATTAAAATTTTAGGAGTGAGATGTGATCTATAAAACAGAGAAACAAATATAAATTTGAAAACTAAAACTACAATATCTGAAGTTAAGAACTAAATAAACTATTTTAAAGTAGATGAAATACAGATGAATAGGGGGTTAATGAACTAGGATACAATCAGTAGAAGACATAGAGACTTAAGTATGGAGCAGAGAAAAGAATGATACATACAGAAAATAATACATATATTGGGCTTTTTTAAAAGATCCAATTGTAACTTGAACTTCAAAAGGAGAGAAGAGAGTGAATGATGCAGACCAAATGTTTGAAGAGACAAAAAGCCACAAGTTTTCCTAAACTGACAAAATACATCAAGCCACAGATTCAAGAATCACTACAAATACCAAACTGGTTAAAAGAAATCTACTCCTAAGCGTATCATAGTAAGACTTGAGACACCAAAGACAAAGAAAACTTGAAAGCAGCTCAAGAAACCTTGAAAGGAATCTTCAAAGGAATGACAGTAAGACTTTTAGCTGATTTCTCAAGAGAAACAAACAAAGCCAGGAGACAATGGTATAATGTATTTAGTTTTGAAAGAAAACAACTGTCAACTTAGAATTCTATACCCAGAGAAAATATTTAAAATGAAGGCAAAATAAAGTCATAGTTATATAAAAACAGAAACAATTTGTCATCAATGTGCCTCCACTAAAAATACTCTAGTGAGTTTTTCAGGCAGAAGTAAAATTATCCCAGATGGGAAAAAATTATAGAAAGGAACACAAAACAATAGAATGGATAAATAGGTGGCTAAAAATAAACTACTATTGTTTTCATAAATTATTATTGTTTCATAAAATATCATAATAATGTCTTGGGATGTTAAAATATAAATATAATAAAATGAATGACAAAAAAGACCAAAAAGAGAGAAAGAGATAAATGGAGTTTAAAATGTTTTCGAGTTCATGTTCATTTTAGGAATTAAAAATTATAATTTATGTTAGACTTTACAAAGTCAGGGATGAATATTCTAATCCTAATCCACTAAAAAGAAATAGTAGAAGAGTGTATATCTAACAGGCTAATATGGGAGAAACTGAAATCTTAAAAAAACTTTGATATGTCCAAGAGAAGGCAAGAAAGGAGAGTAAAGGGAAAATAATAAGTGATAAAATATAGAACAGATAGTAGGGTAGTAGTTTAAGTTCAAATATATTAATAGATATATTAAATGTAAATGGACTAAATGCCATTATTAAGAGACTAAGATAACAGACTGGATTAAAAACCTAAACAATATGATGCCTATAGGAAACAGACCTTAAATACAAAGATACAGAAATTTTGAAAATAAAATGATGGAAAGAGCTATGACATGGAATCATAATCTAAAGTAAGCTGAAATAGCTATACTAATAGCAATGGACAAAGTAGACATACAGTCCAGAAGTATTACTGTAGCAAAAGAGGGATAGTTGATAATGATAAAATGTCGATATATCAGGGATATAGAATAATTCTAAAGTTGTATATAATCTACATAGCCTCAAAATATTAAAGAAATGACCAAATTAAAGGGAAAAGTAAACAAATGCACAAATCTGGACTACTCAAAATTCCCAGGATGTAGCTCTTGGGAATATCAAGGTTCAATTAGATTTTCCTCATATTTAATACTAAAAATACTTTTAATGCACACAAAGTGTTCTTTTTCTTTTGGATAATTTCTTTTAAGTAAGAAAGAAGAAGATATCATTTTTTTAACCTTGATATGAGTATACACATTATTTTCCCTGAGAGATCTATCTATATGTAGCGAATGAACTTCTTTATTTCTTTGTTTTTTTTTCCCCCACTGGATCTCAGGTACAGAGTTGACTTATTTATATTCCCTAATTCAGGGCACATTGTCATCATCTGTACAAGGCCTCTTTATTGTTTACATTTATTTTATTTTCCCTTTTTTTTTTTCAGTTTCTACTCCCACTCAGTCTCAAAATTCCACCTTTCTTGTCTGCTCTTCCCAAGTACCCGGGAACTACAACTTTCAGAATCTCTTGACAGTAAGGTTCCAGTTTATATTTTGCCAATGAAAAGCACTTATTAAAGATTTGGAAGGCAAAATAACTGCAGGAGTCATTAATTTCCTTCCATCGGGGTTTAGACTGATGAGATTTTATAGCACTTTGCTGCATCAGCTGTGAACTTCAACAGTGATTTCCTGTGGTTTTTGACCTGGTTAACAGAAACCTCCTACTTCTCTGAGAGGTAGAAGCATCCTTCTTTGACCTTTGCTCCTCCATCAACTCCATCAATTTTTAAATACAGAATTCCCTCTATTAAATTCTTTCTTGCTTGAAATACACAGTGTGTTAGTGTTTTCCTCACCAAATATTGACTGATAAAATATTTGGTATCAGTAGTGTTTGCAGGAAATATATCTTTATATATGGAAAGCTGGGATGTGTTATATGATCTAGTTATATTTGAAAGCAGTGATGGCATAATTGCCGGTGACATGTATATTAATAATCCATGACATGCCATAACAAGAGCATTATTTAAATTATCACCTGTTGTTGCCAACAACAAATTTTCTAATGAAGAAAAGGCTTTGAGTGAGAAAGTGTTTCAGTAAACTTTAATTGCGGTAATAATGACTACTGGGACTATGAAGTGGGACAATGGCTTATGACTATTATAGAGAGTTTAAATTATCTGATCAAAGCACAATTAGGGGGCTTCCCTGGTGGTGCAGTGGTTGAGAATCCGCCTGCCGATGCAGGGGACGCGGGTTCGTGCCCCGGTCCGGGAAGATCCCACATGCCGCGGAGCGGCTGGGCCCGTGAGCCATGGCCGCTGAGCCTGCGCGTCTGCAGCCTGTGCTCCGCAACGGGAGAGGCCACAACAGTGAGAGGCCCGCGTACCGC
>NC_041217.1:19806861-19847389 GCF_002837175.3 Physeter macrocephalus
GTCTGGAGCCTGTGCTCCGCAACGGAAGAGGCCACAGCAGTGAGAGGCCCGCGTACCGCAAAAAAAAAAAAAAAAAAAAAAAAAAAAAAAGCACAATTAGGGAACCAGAGAGCTTAGATGACTGAGACAAGAATTAGGTATTGTGGCTGCAGGACTAATGTATAAAAAAGTCAGATCCACACTTTGATCCATCCTGTGTCTTATAAAATTACACTGTAAGTTGAATTCACAGCCTCGCTATGTCTTATGTGACAATTATATAAAGAGTAAGTTGGGAATATGTGGGAAAGGTTGGATGAATGTGATTACCTTAAAGCCCCACATCTAACTGGCACTCTCTTTGCAGCAGCTCTTCCTTCCTTATCTGAGGAAGCTAGCTTTCTCTTGCTGGGAAAGCCTGTAATAACTTTACCTGGAGCAGTTATCTTATAAATAGATGCTAGTTTTCTTTGAGACTTGCTCCTACCAATCCTTATTACCTGTAGACCTGTAAATAAAGTGAGAGCCTAGCATATCGCAGGGGGACAAATGCAAGTCTGATTGGGAAGAGATAGCTTATGCTTCCTGATTCCCCCTTCCAAGAGAGATAGAAACAAACATGGGGTGTGTCAAAGTTACTGATATGGCTGCACTATCAAAACTGTGTCAATTTCAACAACTGGGATTGGCTCTACAGTTTTCTCTGTTGGTTAACTGTGATAATTTGTTTGCAAAATTTACTCAATAATTCATTTCATTCCTGTACACCCATCCCTTTGTAATGGGACTTTGCCACCTCTTCCATCAAAAGGACTTCACTATTTCTCTACTCCTTGAATCTGGACTTGGCAATGTAACTTATTTGGGCCAGTGGGACTTCAGCAAACATGATCTAAGCAGAGGTTTGAAAAGTACATGCACATTGGGATTTGCACCCTCTTGCTCCTGGGTAACATTCTGCCATTGAACAAGCTTAGGCTAGCTACAGGTGGATGAGTGGTCACTTGGAGACTTAGAGAAAAATCTCAATAGTCTCAGTCAAATCTTTTGGTTTGTGAATGAGGTTATCCTAGGTCATTCAGCTTTAAACCCCAAAAAACTGCCCCCAAAACCCAGAAATAACATTATGGTTTTTTTTTCTTTTTTTTTTTTTTTTCGTTAAGCGGGCCTCTCACTGTTGTGGCCTCTCCCATTGTGGAGCACAGGCTCTGGACGCGCAAGCGGCCATGGCTCACGGGCCTAGCAGCTCCGCGGCACGTGGGATCCTCCCGGACCGGGCCACGAACCCGTGTCCCCTGCATCGGCAGGCGGACTCTCAACCACTGCGCCACCAGGGAAGCCCCATCATTATGTTTTTAATCTACTGTTTTTGTGATAATTATGCAGCAGAAGTTAACTGATACTGATTGAAGCCTGAATTTAACTCTGTCCCACAATAAATAAATTGAGATGCTAGAACTCACTTATCCACACCCTAACCAGGTCCTTGGAAAGTGTCCAAATGACAGTTCTCTCAGGAAGGTGTGGAAAAAAAAATACATTTGTGAGGGGATCATTGGCATTGTTTAAGAGCTCTGTAGTGACTTTCCTGTGAAAGTTGAGAACGAAGGCCGGAGATGCTGCTGTTGAAATGCTCTTCCTCCTGGAGGGGTAAGCCTGCTGCTGGACTTTCAATTATTTGAAAGGTTTTAATGGAAGATTTCCCACTCGTAGGAATCATTTCTTTCTCTCAGTTGAAAAAACAGGACTTTAAGAGTAAGCAGCTTTTTTTTTTTTAACGGTATAGCACAGGGAACTATACTCAATATTTTGAAATAAGCTATAAGGGGAAAGAATCTGAAGAAAATAGATATATATGTATGTATAACTGAGCCACTTTGCTGTACACCTGAAACTAACACAACATTGTAAATCAACTGTACTCAATTTAAAAAAAAAAAAAAAAAAAGGAAAAAAAAAATGCTCTTCCTCCAGAAGAGCAAAGACCAAAAAACAACATTTGACTACCAGGGACCAAATGAGCAGATTACCAACATGGGAAACGGGGTTGAAGTGGTAATAATGATTTGACCTTCAGAAATCTTTGATATTTAATTGATCATGATTCCCCAAGAATCAATAGATGGAAAACTATGAAAGTCTTGATATTCATAAACAGAAATATTCTACGTCTTGATTTGAGTCATCACAATAGGGATTTATGGCCCCTTATTCAGTTCCCATTCTTGAACCAGTTTATGGACCTAGAATCCTTTGAATGAAATGTGGGGCAGGTCCTCTGGAAAAAAGCATCTCATGGCTTTGATAAAGTATGTATTGCAAATATTCTTAAAATATCTTCTCCAAAGAGTCACTTAACCATTTACTAGGTGGCTGTGTACTGGGGAAGGAGAAATATCCTGACTCTTGGGAATTGCTGAATACCTGACTCTGAGTTGACACTAATCACTGGATACCTAGAAAACCACTATGGTTGTGTGACAAATGGAATTTTGGCTTATGTCTCTCTCACAATGGCCCCAGTGGTTACTTGTCCAGTTTTGAAATACACAAATAGAATAGACATACCTGGGGAACCTCCACATTGGCTCTTTGACCCATGGAATAACCCTTTGCATATTTTCCTATAAGGAAAGAACTAAGTGGGAACCCATGAAGTGGCCTCTTCCTAATGCAATAGTAAACCGGTAATAAGATTGTTAGTATTACTCTATTGGAATCACAGGTATTAGTTCCACCATCAAAGACTTGAATGATTCAGATGTGATGATTTTTATCCCATTCTCTTTTAACTCTCCTCATTAGTCTATGCAGGAGATAGACAGTTCTTGGAAAGAAGGAGTAGATTTATTGTCCACTTAGTAATATGTTGACACCAGTTGCAACTGCTGCTCTAGATATGTTCTCTCCAATGGAACAAATCAACATAACGTCTTACATCTGGTATGCAGCTGTTAATCAGACGAATATTCTTCTTGTCTACTTCAATTAAATTTTAAATTCATGAATTTAAGGTATTTACACTTACTGTATTTGGATTTTCACTTAATCTGCCATTTTATTTATTTATTTTTTTGTTTTGTGTTTGGTCTCTCCACTTGTTTCCCTGTTTTCCTTTCCTGCCTTCCTCTGGGTTACTTGAACATTTTCTAGAATTCCATCTTTATTTATTTATAGTGCTTTTGACTGTGAGTGTATCTCTTTGTATAGCTTTTTTAGTGGGTTCTCTAGATATTATAGCATATATACATAAGTTATCACAATCTACTGGTATCATCATTTCACTAGTTTGAATGAATTACCTCTCATTATACCCTTTTACTATCCCTCATCTATGGTATAAATTTATTCAATATTTCCTCTACATATATTTAGAACCACATCAGATAGCGTTAAAATTTTTACTTCACCCAATAACATAATTTAGAAAATGCAGGAGGATGAGGAGGAGGAAAAAGAGTAAAGCATATTACATTTAACCGTATTTTTACTTACTATGTTCTTTCTTCCTGATGTTCCAGAGTTTCTTATTTTATCATATTTTTCTCTGATTAGAGAATTTCCTTTAGATACTATTTTAGGGTAGGCCAACTGGTGAAAAATTAGTTGTCCTTCATCTGAGAATGTCTTGATTTCCCCTTCCTTCCTGAAGGATATTTTTACTGGTTATAAGATTCTGTGTCGAGTGTTCTTTTCTTTCAACATTGTGCCACTTATTTCTGACTTCTATGGTTTCTGATATGAAAATCATTGTCATTCAAATTGTTTTCCCCCAATAAAAAAGGTGTCATTTTTCTGTTACTGCTTTCAATATATTTTCTTTGTCTTTAGTTTTCAGAAGTTTAATCATATGTGTCTTGGCATGGATTTCTTTGGATTTATTCTTTTTGGTGATCATTCAGCTTCTTGACTGTCTAGTTTATGTTTCTTGCCAAATTTGAAAAATTCTCAGCCATTATTTTTTTGAGTACTGTTTTTGTCCTTGCCCTTTTTCCCTTCTTTCTCTGACTATGGTGACATGCATGTTAAATCTTTTGTTATAGTCTCATGGGTCTCTGAGGCTCTATTAATTATATATTTGCCCCTGTAAAAATTGGGTGATTTATTTTGTTCCAATTCATTGATTCTTACCTTTGTTCCCTTCATTCTGCTGTTGAGCTCATTCAATGAGCTGTTTATTTCTATTATCGTATTTTTCCATTTTAAAGTTTCCATTTGGTTCTTCCCTACATCTTCTGTTCCTTTGTTGAGACTATTTTTTTCATTTGTTTCAAGCATGCTTGCAACTGCTCATTGAAGCATTTTTACAGTAGCTGCTTTGAAATCTTTGTCAGATAATTAATCTCAGATTGACTTTGTTCATTTACCTTGAGTTCTTCCTGTTTCCTGCTATGAGGAGTGATTTTCAACTGAAACCTGGACATTTTAGGCATCATGAGACTGTGGACCTTATTTAAAACTTCTGTTTCAACTGGTTTCTTCTGACACAGCTCTGGCAGGAAAAGATGGGGCACCACCTTGTTACTACCAGGTGGAGGTAAAAATCTGGATTTCCCACCCAGTCGCCATTGACATCCAAATGCAGAGGTTCTTGTTACTGCTGGATGAGGATGGTAGTTCCAGGTCCCCTCCTGGTCTCTACTGACACCATGGATGGTGGCAGGATGGGGGTGAAGTCCTGGCTCCCTACATGGCATTCTCTGACCCTATCCTGGTGGGCACTTCGTTATAACCTTGTGCATGTGAACATCTAGTCTTTCCACTCAGCCTTTGCTGGCATGGGTAGTGGTGAGGACACTTTTCATTATTCTGTGGTGTTTAACTGAAGAAGACTAGTTACTGTCTAAAAGTTTTCTGCCTTATGAGGCTGCTTCTTTCCTGACTCGTTGGCTAGAGACAGCAGGCTTTTGTTGGGGACATTTTTGGTCTGTACCTATTGATGTTTCTGAGTTGCTGATTTCTTCACCTCTAAGCCTGGCATATATCAAGCAAAGTGAAAACCTAGGAACATGCCACTGTGCCGTTACCTAGTTCCCAAGGTGCCTAGACAATCTTTCTTCTTTTCTCCACCTTTTAGAATCTTCTTACGTATTTTTTAATATACAATATATTGGATCTTTAGTTGTACTTAGGGGGAGAAATCGACATAAGTGCTTCTACTCCATCTTTCCAAAAGTCTCTATTTTGTTTAGTAAAAACCACCAGAAACCGTTTGTTGTAACTGATAGGGGTTTTTCAGGTATCATGTAGTCTGCAAGGATATTGATTTTTTTCCCCATCTGGATATCACACCTGTTCACTGTATTAATGGCATCGTGGTGAGTGAATGTGGGGTACTTGGTGCATTACATACATAAATCAGAGAATGGAGATAAACCCATGAATATTCTGAAGCCTGACACTTGAAGATTCTGAGCCCAGTGATCTGGAACATGTCAAGATATCACCTCCAAAAGGAGAAAAAGAAAGCTCTTTATACCTTGTACCCTTATCACCAAGAAAAAGGCATAATATCTGGTGGGTCTCTTTGAAGTTTAGCGATAACACATACCCCATTCGAATGCACCCCTGTGACCCATTTACTGAGTAACCTGTAATGCTGTAAATTTTAGGGAGTTATAGCATAAGAGAAGACTCTACAGTTAGTCCAGGCTTCAGTACAAATTGGTCTTCCAACTTGGGTTTTATGACTCAGAAGACTTAGTGGTAATTGAAGTCCGGTGGGCAGCGATGCTGTATGGAGTCTCTGGCAAGCCACAATAAGAGAACTTAAACACAGATTCCCAGGATTTTTGGAGTAATGCTGTATACCCTAAAACAAATACTATTTTTCTCTTGAGAAACAGGTCTTATCTTGCTACTGAGTCATGGATAAAGATTCAACTTCTGCTCATACTACAAGTGGCCAAGAAATTGAGCTGCTCAACATGAACTTGGTGTTATCTGATGCCCTAAATCAAAAGTTGGGCATATGCTCAACTCTATAATAAACTTGAAGTAGTTGAAAAAGTTCAAAAAGTAACTAAGGCAACAAGTATATTGCATGAGCAGCTGACTTAGACTGCCATAATAGATACTGTTTTTTAAAAAATTAATTAATGAATTAATTAATTTTTGGCTGTGCTGGGTCTTCATTGCTGTGCGTGGGCTTTCTCTAGTTGTGGAGAGTGGGGGCTACTCTTTGTTGCGCTGTGCGGGCTTCTCATTGCAGTGGCTTCTCTTGTTGAGGAGCACGGGCTCTAGGCACGCAGGCTTCAGTAGTTGTGGTTTGCAAGCTCAGTAGTTGTGGCTCGCGGGCTCTAGAGGCGCATGGGCTTAGCTGCCCCGCGGCATGTGGGATCTTCCCGGACCAGGGCTCGAACCCGTGTCCCCTGCATTGGCAGGCAGATTCTTAACCACTGTGCCACCTGGGAAGTTCCCATAATAGCTACTCTTGATGCATTTTTACTTCTCTCTGGATTCATTTCTATGAACTCATGGGAAATTATTCAAGATCAATTAACTGAGAAAGCAAAATTGAGCTTTATTTAAATAAAGGCTAGAACCGTCTGGGAATGGATTATTATAGCTTTACAGTCCCACTCAGTGTTGGTCCTGAAAGATTAGTAAAGGCAAGTACGTAAGAAAAATTTTCCAAGTGGGTATAACTTCAAGTGATACATCTTGTGGCTTACTTTGGATGGATGAGAGGCTGTCTACAGGTATGAAAATATGCCATTCATGGACAGACATTAGTCTTTTGGCCCAGGGCTTGAGGGAATTGATGACACAGGAGTAGGGAGAACAGATATGTATGAGGGTGGATATCCAAAATGGAGATAGAATGAGAAGAAATTTGTGTCCCTTGTAAAGGCTCATTAAAGGGTACCTACCGTACAGAAGGCTCAAGAGGACAAGATGACCCTTTCTGTGGATGTCATTCAGCATCTCTTCCCAACCGCTCCAGTTTTTGCTCAATGAACTCATGAATAAAGTTGCCACAGTGGTAGCAATAGAGGTTAAACACTGGCTCAACAACACTTAGTGACTTTCCCTCACCGAGGCTTGTGCCACTGCTGGATACCCAACCTCCTCATAGCAGAAATTAAGTCTAAGCCTGACATGACATCATTCCTTAGGCAGACTCTTGGCGGCAGGTTATTGTATTGGACTACTTATAGCAAGAAGAGTATATCATTTTGTCCTTACAGGAATAGGCATTTATCGCAGATATGAATTTGCTTTTCCCGCCTATAATGCTTTTGATTTGCCATCTGTGGATTCAGCAAATGCCTTATTCTCCATATGGCATTCCATACAGTATTGTTTCTGAACAAGGAACTAATTTTATAATTAAAAACGTGTGGTAGTGCTTTCACGCCCATAAGATTCACTTGCCTTTTTTTGTACTTCATCCCATAGAAGCATCTGGTTTTACCGAATGGTAGCATGGCTTAGTGAAGAGTAAATTATTGTACCATCAGGAAGGGCAAAGCTTGTGTGGGTGGAGAACTGTCTTACAAAATACATTATAAGCTTTGAACAAGTGACCAATTTGTGATGCATGTTCTCCCATAGCTGTATTACACGTGTCTGGGGGCTAAGAGGGGAAAAAGGAGTGAGAGCTTCTTGCACTATTATTTTTAATAGCCATTATTCCTCATGGAGGACTTGCAAAATTTGCTTCACATCTTTAAGCTCTGTTGGTTTAGCAATCTTAGTTCCCAAATGAAAAAAGCTTTCTTTAGGGGACATTACAGTGAAATGGAAGTTCTGCATTTTGCTCTCCTTATGTCACTGAATCAAGAGACACAGAAGGGGGTTCCAGTATTGTCTAAAGTGACCAATCCTCAAATAGCGTTGCTGCTTTAAATAGAGTCGGAAAACACATACATGGAATCCAGGGAGTTAGGGGTGCCTGTTAGTGCTTTCATGCCTGTGAAAAATCTAACGGAAGATTATAGCAGCCCCACACAGACAGGGCCACTAATGGTTCAGAGCCTTTAGGAATAAAGTTTTGGGTCACTGTACTAGATCAAGAACCATGGCCTGAAGTTGCAGCTGAAGGACAAAGAGATTATGGCATGGAAAATGCAATAAGAGCTAAGTACCGACTCTGATCTTGGGATCAGATGTAGAAGTGATGACTGTAGCAGCTATTCATATTTTCTTGCCTTAGGTATATATGCCTATGTCTTTATTTATTTATATTAAGCAACACAGAATTTACATTTCCCCTCTTCCTTTCCCCTATTATTTTATATAAAGTATGCTGTTCTTGATTAAGTGTATGTCTTTAGATTGATTACATGTTACTGAAGAGAGATTGTGGTTGAACTAGATGATGGTTACAATGATGATGCTACACTTGGGAACATTTTTGGGAAGAGGGTGAATGCCTCCTTATTTGTACAAGAGTTATCTCTTGCATCATGTTAGACAGACAGGGTGCTGCTGCTACTCTTGTTGTTCGGAAGTTAGATGTAGAAGGGGGTGTCTGGGTCCTGAGCAGCCAGAAGAATGTCTGTTGGTATTCGGCACCATTCCTACTCCCCTTTAGGTGCTCCCTGCATCACTAAGCTAAAAGCTTACATGCTCCAGATTCCCTTATCAGAAGGGCTCCAGTTTATATTTCACTAGTGGGAGATGCCCTAACTAGAGTTAGAAGGCCATTATTTTTCCTCTGTAGTGGCAGGCAGATATGTGGGCTTTGGCTGATGTGAGAGCTTGCAGTGACTTCAGGGCTTGTCCCATAAATCGCCTGCCTCGGTGCTAATGCAGCTGTAAGCATCGGTGACATTTCCTTTAGTCCCTGTGGGTTACAGCATCAACTTCCTGTTTTTTATGAAGTCTGGTAGTGATCTTGGCAACTAGCAGTGGTCTTCCTTGCCCTTCACCCCTCTAGCCTTTCCAGTAGTTTCGGAAGTACCTCAATCCTTACATCAAATCCTTTCCTGCTTAGAGGTTTCTATTTTCTTGACTGAATCCTCACCGATATACCCTTGGTAGAAAACAATTCTAATGTGTGCTTAAACATATGCTCTAGTAAAATATTTAGGTACTGTGGTTTTGTGAATGCATTTGATATCTTTTTTTTTTACATCAATGGAATTGTATTATAACTCTAATTTTGCTTCTTGCTTTTTATATATTTTTGAGATTTATCCTTGCTTTTAAGTTTATTACTGCACAGGATGCCACAGCATGCATTTCCTACACGTAACTTATTCATTCTCCCAGTGATCAAGAACAGTTTGCCTTCAACTGCCTTCAACTATGAACAATGTCATGGGAAACATTATTGTGCAAGTGCACTGACGGACCTGTGGGATAACTACTCTGGGATTTATACCTAGGAGTGGATCCACTGGGTCAGAAAAATAAAGAGTTTGTTTTGCTAAACACTGGCAGATTTGTTTCTAGAACAGCAGTGCCAGTTTATACTCTCACCAGCTGTTTCTGCTTTCTGGTGACTGTAAAAGTTACCACTTTGTATCTGATTGTTTTATTTTCTTTATTTATTTAATAAATTTATTTATTTTATTCATTTTTTTTTTTTTGGCTGTGTTGGGTCTTCGTTGCTGCGCGCGGGCTTTCTCTAGCTGCGGCGAGCGGGGGCTACTCTTCGTTGCTGTGCGCAGGGGCTTCTCATTGCGGTGGCTTCTCTTGTTGAGGAGCACGGGCTCTAGGCACGTGGGCTTCAGTAGTTGTGGCAGGCGGGCTCAGTAGTTGTGGCTCGCGGGTTCTAGAGCGCAGGCTCGGTAGTTGTGGCGCACGGCATGTGGAATCTTCCCGGACCAGGGCTTGAACCCATGTCCCCTGCATTGGCAGGCGGATTCTTAACCCCTGAGCCACCAGGGAAGCCCTGTATCTGATTGTTTTAATCTGATTTCTGTGATTATTGGTAAGTTTGAGCGTTTCTTCAAATGCTTGTTAGACATTGGGGTTACTTCTTTTGTGAATTGGCTTTTTATATCTCCCAATATGGGGATTGATTTCTCCAAAACCATCTACTAAATCACCTGTCTTCCCTCACTGGTTTGTGATGCCACCTTTATCATGTGTCAGGTGTACACTCACCCGCCACATAACTACATACTCACACGCGCACCAGTTTCTGAGTTCTCTGTTCTGTCTCACTGATCTATTTTTTCTGTTCCTAAAGCAGAAGTTTCTGTTTTGATTAATAAGAATTCACACTATGTCTTAGTATATCAATGCTACTTTAATTGGCGTTTACAGTCTTACCCATAACAGAAAATATATTTCCAAATTTTGTTTTCTATTTATACCTTCTTTTCGTAACTTATCCTTTCATACTCTCTACACATTTTTATTTTTACAGCTTGCATTTTTTTCTTATTATTTTGAGTCAGATTTTTTATCTTACAGAAAGTAACCTTTGTCCATAGTATTAATGCAAGAATTCTTTTGCTCTTAACATCAAACTGACTGTTGGTTAACTATTATGAGGGTTGAAAATAACGTGATTCAGTGATAAGTGATTGTGTGTAAGTGTGTGTTTGTGTGTGTGTGTGTGTATCTATATAACTATGGGCTGAGAAACGAGGTCAGTAACAGAATCACCAGGGTTAGAGCTGGAGGGCCCACTAGTCTAGTCAGTTTCAAATGAAGGCTCAGAAAAATTCAACACTTTGCCGAAGTTCCCACAGCTCACCACTGGCAGAATCCAGCGCAGACCCCAGGGTCCTGACTCCCAGCCAAAGCCCTTCTGGGCACACCTTCTGGCCTCTCTTTCAGAGGGGGGTTCACTGACAACTCGTTGGAGGGCAGGATGAGGCTGAGGGAGCATGGGATGGGGAGAAGGTAGTGTATGGAGGCCTGCTGGCGAGGCCCTGGGGCTCCAGATAGAAGCACTGCCTCCGTCACGATTTCAGCTGCAGCCTAAGCATTCTTGGCCCCACATTGTTTCTTTCTGTGTCTGTTTCCTGGCAGCTGGGTCCCTCACAGCTGTGACTGCTAATAACGCAGTGCAGAGTCATGCAGTAAAGAATCACAGACCAAGAGAGAAGCTCCAGGGGACAGCGGACAACCCTTAGGGCCCCCTGCCGACTCTTACCTGCTGAGGGGCTGTTGGGGACTGTAGTGGGTACTGTCCAGGTCCTTGGGAAGAAGCCTTGTCCTTTCCAGAGGTGTAAATTCCACAGAAACTTCCAGAAAGCAGGGAGATCCTGAAGCAAAGCCAGTTTTGTGGAAATGGTTGTTTGGTGAGAGGCGGGTACTGAGACTGAAGAAGGGAGAGGAGGAGCAGGGAGAACCATGTCTTCTTTAGAGGCTTGTGGATTAGCCCCTGGGTGGGTGGCCGGGAGCATGCTGCGGGCTCTGAGGGCCCCCCTCCAGGGTGAGAGGGCAGGGGTTGATGGTGATGATGTTAGGAGTGATGTCACCACCACCACCACCATCTCCACCATTTGCTGATCACTGGTGTATTCCACGTACTGTGATAGATGTTTCATGTGCGTGATCTCATTCAATGTTTAGTTAGTCTGGAGGTGAATGACCTGAAGTCACCAAAACGGGACCGGACAGGGACTCAAAGCCACCTCTGACTGACTCTACCACTCATGATGCTTCTGACTACTTTCATACAAAATTAATGTTTTTCCTTCTTCTTACTTGACCTCCACTCCCAAACAGCAAGGTCTTGTTTTCTATCTGAAAAGCTCAGACTAAGCCCATCCTTCCTGGGACACCCACGAAGCGGTGATCTCTCCCTCCCTGGACCCCTGGACCAATCATTGTCTGTTTCACTTACTTGGTGCACTTAGTCTTGCAAAACAACAACAGCAACAATAACGACAACAACAAAACCTTCCTCTTTGTGTGTGTTTATGTGATTATGTGGTTATGTGGTTCTTCCTCTCTCAGCCTGTAAACTTCCTGAAGGTTTATTTATCTTTGTACTACAGTCTCCCTCCCTGTCACACCAAACATACCGCAGTGCCCTGCTCCAGAATATTAGTTTCTTTTCTGAAATGATAATAGAAAGGCAGGGTCAGGGAGAGCAGAGAACAAAGTCCCAAGACCTGAATGTGACTCCCAATTCAGTCACCTACTATTTTTTTAACCATTTTTTAATTGAAGTATAGTTAACTTTCAATGTTTTGTTAGTTTCAGGTATACAGCAAAGTGATTCAGTTATATGTATACATGTACGTATATATATTCTTTTCAGATTCTTTTCCATTATAGGTTATTACAAGATGTTGAATATAGTGCTATACAGTAGGTCCTTGTTGTTTATCTATTTTACATATAGTAGTGTGTATATGTTCATCCCAAACTCCTAATTTATCTCCCCCTCTTTCCCCTTTGGTAACCATACGTTTGTTTCCTTTGTCTTGTGAGTCACCTACTATTTTTGAAAACTCAGATCTCCATCTCCTTATGTATAAATCAGGCATAATAAAAAGACCTGCCTCACTTGGTTGCTATGAAAATGAATGAGGAGATTGCTGTGAACATTCTTTTAAAACTAAAGAATGATGCACAGATATTGTTACGATTATATATTTCTGTTGCTTAAGCTAACATGACGTATGACAAATTTCATCCTCAGTCTGGTTTAACTCCTCTCACCATGCCCTTCAGACATCCGCTGGACGCCTCTATCGTGCCGTTCTCGGGTTTTGGTATTTTAGCTTTATTGGCCATCTTTAGTCCCTAGACTGCCTTGTGTCCCTCCTGACACAGGGCCTTTGCACACAATGTTCCTTGTGTCTGGTTCGCCTTTGCTTGGCTATAATTCCTTTAATTCGAATTGCTCAGGTGTCATCTCCTCCAGCGTGAATTAGGTGTTCTATCTTGTGCTTCTCTCTGTCATGCTCTACTGTAATTGCTTGTTTACACACTTGTCTCCCCACCAGAATAAGAGCTGTTCGAACAGCTCATTGTATCTTTGTGTCCTCAGCATGAAGCACAGTATCTGGTATCTGGTAAGCACTGTGCAATTATACTGTGATTGAATAAAAGAGCCCATTTATATCAAGAAAACATAAATGATCAGTGATAAAAATGAATCTCTATTTCTATGGTGCATTAGAAAATAGGTATGACACTACCAAACGTTAAATAGATAGCTAGTGGGAAGCAGCCGCATAGCACAGGGAGATCAGCTTGATGGCTTGTGACCACCTAGAGGGGTGGGATAGGGAGGGTGGGAGGGAGGGAGATGCAAGAGGGAGGAGATATGGGGACATATGTATATGTATCACTGATTCACTTTGTTATAAACCAGAAACTAACACACCCTTGTAAAGCAATTATACTCCAATAAAGATGTTAAAAAAAAAGAAAATAGATATGATTATCAAGAGAAATATTCTTCAAAGAAACATTATAGAAAATAATCAACATTTCCTTACTTTTCTTGTTTTGCCCATTATCTTCAGGATGGAAAGATTTAGGTCTTCATGTGCTGCTAGTACATTGCCATACTCACCCAAATGCTGAGAAAAATATTCTGAAAGGTGAAAATGCTGAAATAAATACATTTGCGTTTAGGTAATGATAAAAAAAAAATCAACTGATGATTTATTCAATAAATGAGTAAAGCAAATAAATGAAATGGAAAGGTTTTCAAATGAGACTAAGGTGTCAATATACTTTCATTAAAAAAAAACAAACGTCAGGGGTGGGGATAAATTAGGAATTTGAGATGAACAGAAATACACTACTATATATAACAGAGATAAACAACAAGGGCCTACTGTATAGCACAGGGAACTCTATATAATACCTTGTAATAACCTATAATGGAAGAGAATCTGTAAAAGAATATGATATAACTGAATTACTTTGCTGTACACCTGAAACATTGTAAATCAACTCTACGTCAATTAAAACAAACAAACTTGGATAGTTACCATTGCTCTTTTAGCTTCTCTCACCACCAACTCCCCCTCCACGCCCATCAGAAGTCCTCCGGACACCTCTGTCATAGAATGTCACACTCTCTTATAACACGAATTACGTAAATGAAACTCAGGAGTCATGTTTTTGCATCTCTGCTATCTATCAGAGCATCCAGCCTCTAGTAGGAGCTCAGTAGATAATTTTTAAGTGAATAAAATGAGTGCATGGATATTCGTACCTAAGAAAAAAACTCTTGACTCTCTGGATGGTCCAACCAGGTGAGCACGGCATGGTGGGGGAGTTTGTAAACTGAGCCGAAAAGGAGAAGGGCTTTTTCTACCCTGGATGCCCATTTACCCACTTAAAGACCAGGAACAGGAATACATTACTTCTCCAGTTCTATTCCTGCTCTAGAATTTTCTGATTTCACAAAGTGTGTAGAATAGCAAAACATCTTAAAATGTAAGAAGTTCCACCTCAATTATAAAATATCCCCTTTCTGAGTTTACCGGAGGCTCGAACTCTTTCTCCCTAGTTATTCATGTTATATGTATTTTTAAAAGATAAAATGGGACAAAAACAAGTGGCAGCATCTGTTCCCCACATTTCCCTCTCTCTGACGTCTGCAGGATGTTTTCGTCTGTTATTTATTTATTTATTTATTTTTCAGATCACATACTTCTGAGTATTAAAGGATAAATGCTTCATTGACGGCTAAACAGCTTTTGGGGCTGCCTGTGAATAAAGAGAGGTGGGAGGAAGGAGGGGATATTAGGCTTCAGTTTACAGCCCTCATGCTCCAGGTCGGGGAGCCTGGGGAGCCAACGGGCAGGGAACCCTGAGCTGCCTCTGAGCTGAAGACTTGAGTCTCAGCAGCTGTCACGGTCTCTGACTTGCTGCTTGCTTTTCGGTGAGGATGAAGACTTATGCTTGAAACAATCTGAGAAGAACACTTAGGACAACAAAGCCCTGAACCGTATGGCAGGGCCATTTGCCCCAAAGAAACTAGGAATGTAGTGTAGATAGAACAGGCTTCAAAAGCCCAACAGACCTGTCTATTACAGGTCTGTAGCATCCTCTTCATGTAGCATCCCTCCTAGTGCCATGCTCTGGGCATTGTTGGGTGAGTGCTATTCCAGGCCTCTGATCATGTCCAGACCATTACCTGGGGTCTTCTGTGATAAAGACAATGTATAATTTCTTCTACTCCTGCCAGGAAGGGTCATCCTTGAGGGTATAGCAGGAGAGTGAGAAAGCTGACAAGGATTCTGATGGCTGGGGCAGTGTGGTGAGGCTGACCTCTGAGCGTGTTTTTGTCTGTTCTCCACTCTGCCATCTCCCCAGGCAGCCCTATGCTTTCCACTTTCAAAACCTTTTCTTTTGCTGTTCCATCCTAGAATGCTCTTCACAAGATTTCTGCCCCTTAAAATCCTATTCATTTGTTGGTATGAAGCTCAACTATCATCCCTTCTGGGGCTTTGCTGATGCCCCCAGCTGAAAGCCCCCCGATTCTGAACTTTCCCAGCACCCCCTACACCTACTGTCCACTCGGTTTCACCCATCTACAGCTGGGTACCATTGGCATTTGTTTGCTAGCTTTTCCTTTCCTCTTTGGGTCTTAGCCCTGGAGCGCAGGGACTGTATCTCACTCTTAACACACCTCTTGACTGAGTCTGGCCTTCTGGCTCCTCCATCACTGGCTCAGTTCTGTTCTTCACCCATCTCTCGGTTGGGAAATTATAGCGATAGCCTCCTGGCTGGCCGCTCCTCATTCCCTCCTCCTGCTCCATCAAGCCATGCTGTACACGACCCCCAAATCATCTTTCAAAGATACAAATTTGTTAAAGCACTTCAATGGATTTCTGTTGCATTTTGATAAAATCCCTACATACAAAGCTCCCCACAATTTGGCTTCTTCTTCCTTGTCCATTCCCAGCTCTACCCCTTCCCAGAAGGACCTTATCAACTAACCTTGGTGAACCACTTGCTTTTTCTGGAACGTTTCTTCATTGTTCCTATCTATCTCTTTGATGCCAACCCCACCACCTGGGATGTCTTCCCCAGACTTGATTACTGGGAGAACTCCCACACTCTATTTGAAAATCCGGTTTAAATATTACTTCTTGGGGGAAGTCTTTCTCCTCCTGTTAATTATTATTACTATACTTTGTAGAGTCCTCTTTTATAATACACATTTTATAATGAAGATGACATGAGATGATACACATACAGAACTAAATGTAGTACCGGCACCAAATGTTACCTGTTGTTATTCACTATTACTATTCTTAGGAATTGTACCAGCAGGCCAAGCCCTGGGAAGGGAGAAAAGGCACCACTAGAATTTAAAAGCATAGTTTTGAGTGTGGAAGAGTTGAGAAAACACCCTCAACTGTATTAACATAGATGTTTCAGTATCTAGCAATAGAGAGAGTGTAACCCCATCACAGAATAAAAAGTTGTCTGTTTTCCCTTTGTTATTTTATTTCCAACTTGAAAGAAGAGGCAGTGAGTTCCAGCTATTATACCTAAGGAAGTTATATGTTAGCCTAGGAGAGCATTTTGGGGTCCTGTTAATGCTCAACCCATTGCGTCTGCCTAGAACGTCTCCATCTTCTTAGTCTCTCCAGTATTGCCCTGTCCTTCAAGGTACTGTTTCTTCTGTACCTCTCTTATAAACTGTTCCTCAGTTATTCCAGTCCTCTGTACTATTTTTCTGACTCTTGCTGTTTTCTAAGTGTAGGAGATGGGGATAGAGCGAGAGGGAGAGAGGGAGATAAGTTGTTTTCTAAAGAGGACTATTGTGGTATTTTCCAGGCTGGCAGCCTCTTCTGGAGCAAAGAAACCCATCCACAGTCCTTGTCAAGGAAAGCAGATCTGGAGTTTTCCAAACAGGGGAATTCCAAGGCCATGTGACCCTCTGCTTTTGGTGGATTGAAACATGAGTGGGCATTGACCTAGGTGGTCAGAGGTCTTAGAGGTAGCCTGGCTGGAAAAACTCTGCCCAAAAGTGGGTCCTGGCAATTACAAAGACCATTCAGATTCTCCCGCTTGTGTGTTTATTGGGACAGGCAGGGCCAGTCAGGTGATCACACAGTGAGAGTCAGAGGCCGAGAGAGTAGCTAGTCCCACTGATAGAACCTCACTAACTAACAAAGCCACCAAGCTCCAGTGCTCAGGAACATATGATAATCCTGTCCTGAGAGCTCCTGAGGTGATGACTAACCTTCCAGTCTATTTTTGGTGAAGCCTATTTCCTCAGTTCCAGTGAGATTCCCACCTCCTCTTATTATTAGCCTTATAATAACACCTATCCCCCATTTTTAAAGGTAGGGCAGTTATTAAATGATTCTGATGTCAAATTCCTGCACAGAAGGGATGCCTCTCCTGTTGCACCTTGTCCTTGTCAGAGCTAGGCATGTAGGATGTTCCAGTAAGGGCCAGTTGATTAAGTAATGGATTGAGTTAATTGGATTGAGTTTAACAAGATATTAAACTCTTGATATCTGGAGATTTTTCTTCCTCCAGTGTCTCCCATAGAAAATCCAACTTAGACCTGGGCATGTGATAGGTGTTGTACATATATACGATCCTTGTGGCCTAAAGGACTGGCTCTAGGTTCATTTCTTAGCAAGTGCTGCTACAGATGGGCTGAAAGAACATAAGGAATTTTATGTTCTTATTTTATGAGCCGTTCTGGTCTTTTTTTTTTTTTTTTTTTTTTCTGTGCTAGGCGGGCCTCTCACTGTTGTGGCCTCTCCCGTTGCGGAGCACAGGCTCTGGACGCGCAGGCTCAGCGGCCATGGCTCACGGGCCCAGCCGCTCCGCGGCATGTGGGATCTTCCCGGACCGGGGCACGAACCCGTGTCCCCTGCATCAGCAGGCGGATTCTCAACCACTGCGCCACCAGGGAAGCCCGAGCCGTTCTGGTCTTAACTAACGTCTCTAAAATAATACTTATAATGCCAACTCCTTGACAACCTTGACAGGTGGTGTTCGACTCAAGCTTTTAAAGGCTCCCCTCACTCTCACAAGCAGCACTGATTTAGCACTGTGCAAAGAAGTGTCATGTCAATTCACTTACCTGAGCTTCACATAAACCCTGAGAAGTAGTTATTATAATCACTCCCATTTTAGAGATGAGGAAACTGAGGCTCAAATAAGTTAAGGGACATTGACCAAGGTCTTACAGTCAATGGCAAAGCTAGATTTGAATCTAGTCTTAATCCCAGGGTCTATCAGCTAACACAAATTCTGTCTGCACACCAGTCACTAGTGTTCTTTTAGCTTTCAGGAGATCTGAAAAATTAGAAGGAATGAAAACATGGTTCTCATCAGTGGGGAGGAAAAAATGAAAGTCTGGGTTCCCGTTTTTCCATTGAATCAGATACCTCCAGGGCCGAGGAAATACCTGTAGAATAGCTCAGTACCTCATTGTGTTGGTAGCTTTAATTGTTGTTCATAAATTACTTGAAGGCCAGATATAGAAGCCATAATAAAATGCAATACAATGCAAAACACCGTAATTTGGAAGCCATAATAAAATGCAAATCGACTTACCTTACAGCAAATCGATTAAGGTAAGAATCAGAAGAGTAAGAAATAGAGTAGGTCAGAATTCCATTAGAAACTTCTCAGAGGCTTCAGTAAGGAGCAAATGGAAAGAAACAACCAACCAACCGAATCAATCAACCCCAGCTAGCAAGCCAGCTAGCACTGAGGCTCTAAAAGAACTCCAAGGGTATTGCAACACATCTTTCAGGATGACATGGTAATTCAAAGCAGAGCATAGAGTAAGAATAAGACCCACTCCAATTCGAGAGAGACCAGGACCACAAGGGAGGCAAGTATTAGCATCACAGGTCCTTAAAGCCAGGTGCCTTGTTGAAGAGGTTGGTGAGGTTGGAGACCATAAAATGGCTGTCCTTTTCTCCACCTTACCTGTGTTACTGAAAAGTCAGCAGACAGTGGGATGGTGTGGGGACACCCCAGGAGAGGCAGCAGAGCTTGTGAGATCTAGAAATGAACAAGCCTGTCTACCTCAGGCTTGGTTCTACTCTTGATGAAGCAGCAGCTCGTTCACAGAGACGGGAGGCTGTTGACTGTTTCTTCTTTTGTCCCAAGTCGGGTGAACTTTGACTCAGTCAGCAGTGGTTGACAGGCATGAGCAATGCTTTCATGAAGATGTCTGACGTAGCTAAAATTAGTGCAATGTAATCATGACTTCATATTGCCCAATATAATCCATCTTGTGAAGAAAGGGGATGATGTTTTTCAAACCGTTTTTAGCAGCATCATCAAAAAGATCTTGTAATCAACTCTCAATCATCCCTCCCGAGGGAGAGGAGCAGAGTGTGGAGAGGCAGATGACACACAACCCCAGAATCTTTTACATTTGGTTTTGATTAACGTTTGCATTTCATTGGAATGCAGGTGTTCCTCATGTTCTGGGAATTCAGATCATTTCAAATTCAACACTGAAGTCACGGGCAGGACTAGGATTATGTCTCCAGGCCTGGAAAAGTTGAACAGTTAATACGATGGAATCCTTCCCAGCTATGGCAAAGACAGCACTTTACTTGTCATGGCCATGCAAAACACCTCCCCATAAATGGAGTGTCCTGCACCTTTTCCCGTGAAAGGGATGTCTAAATGGCTTACTTTCAGTGAACTGTACTAGATTACACAGGAATAGTGGATGAAGATGTAGGTAATTGTCTTCACCGTGATGTTTAGAAGCCAAACACACTTTGAGTCAGTTGACTTCGGTTTTGAATGGCATCTCAGGCACTTTGCAGCTACATGACCTTGGAGAGGTTACTAAATGTCCTGGAGCCAGTCTACACATGATACTTCCCTTGGTTATTGTACACAATAAATGAGATTTGTGGTAGGTATTCTACACATGATACTGTGCTATTATGAAGAAGTACTTGACTCTGGTGAGTAAAGTAGGGGGAGTAAAAATGGAGGAGGCTATGCATGTAGGGGGGCAGGGGCTATGGGGGAAATCTCTGTACCCTACTCTCAGTTTTTCTGTGAACCCAAAACCACTCTAAGAAATCCCTTTTTAAGTCCTTAAAAAAGTACTTGAACCTAGCTTGACTTATTTTGTTAATAGGTAGTTGGAAGTAAGTTATGATGCAAATTAGCCCGTGAATGATAAACTTACACCTTTTTCCTGGGCAAAAAGAAAAGCCTCCACTAAGGAGGTCTAGAGAGAACAGCATACACCATAGATACTTTTGAGTTAAGTGGACATTTGTATCGGAAATTATCATTCACCAAAGTGCAAGGCACCAAGGGGGAGTTCCACGTACTTTACTCAGTTATATTTTAACTCATTCTTTGAAGAGGAATGGAGGATGGTGAACCCACATACAGTTAGCAGTCGTTCTTATGGTGTAGAGGGCTTTGGGTAGGGAACTTAGTGGGTGAACTCAGTGGGTCCTTGACACTCCTTAGCTTTTAGGTGTAATGAAACTTTACGTACCCAACTAGTTGCATCATCTTTTCTGTTGCCTGGTGGATAGTTGGCGAGAAGTGCCATTGGCCACTTTCTCTCTCTTTGGAGAGATGTAAAGGGAGCAGCTTGATCTTTGAAACCCAGGGAAACCCTAGCATCCCGGGAATTTGCCCCAGCAGGAGCTATCACACATTAACCACAAGTCACCTTCCATATCAAGCTAAAATAGTGTCCTCCTTAGTTTTATGTCTGAGACATAGATTCCTATCCCATGCCATAACAAATTATATATACATATATATTTTGCCTCTTTCTCTGCTCTGGTACTTTTCCAACAGTAGTCTTATTATTCGTGGTCTGTTTTCTTCAGTCTCTTTCCAATGCCACTACCAGGATCAGGAGACAGGTATGAAGATGGGCATATTGGGAATAGATATACAAATGGCCTTGTTCCTGCTCTCGAGGAGCTCATGATTCTGAGCAGGATCAGCATATGGCAACTGCATGAAAACGGTAACTGAGGGAGTCTGGACATAATACAGAGACAGAAGCACAAAGAAAGGAAGTTACTTCCTGCTCAACCAAGATCAAGAATAATGGAAGTGAGCAAAGCCTTCAGAGCGGAAACAGCTCCTGAGTTGGATTACTCAGTCAACAGTCAACAGATGTTTATTGATCAGCTACTATGTATTAAGTTTGTTCTAGGTGCTAGAGACACAGCCGTGAATAGGCAAACAATAAATAAGTAAAATATCTAGTATGTAACATAGTATTAAGGGTAATGGAGAAAAATGAAGCAGAAAAGGGAGACAGGGAGTCTAGGTGTGGGATACTTGGAATATTAGAGGGTGAATTTTGATTTTTATGAAGAGAAAACTTTTTGAGGGGGACATTTTGATGGTGGCATCAGAATGTCCTGATTAAAATGAAAAAATCTTTGTTTTCTTTACAAAGTAATACGTGTAATAGACATGCCTGATTCTTACTCCGAATCTAACTCCCAATCTATCTGTGGTCGAGTTTCACTTTCTACTTAAGTCGTTGTTGTATTATTTGAAGTTCTTACAATTATATGTCATTATTATATTCAGAAAAACAAATAATATTTTTAAACTCAGGAAGAGACTAGGTTGGCCTTTTAGGGACATGACACTTGTTACTCCCTAAATCATGATTATAGCAGAAGTTAATTATATTAAAGATAATATTTCATATTAGAACAGTACTTAGAGAATAACACTCAATTGAAAATTTCCTGAGCTGTCTGGCTCTAAAAATAAGGATCATATTTGTGCTTGAATATCTTTCCCACCAATGTCTGATGTTTTACACAGTCAGATCAGGACAGCTATAAAACAAGAGGTGTCCATCAAATGGAAAAGTAAATACTATATCAAGCAAATCAAATGTATTTAGTAACTGAGAGTAACTGACTATGAGCATTGTAAATTTCAGGTGGAAATTAAAGAAAACAAGTGAGTTCTCGAGAATTAACATATTTTGTATAGAAGTTTCTGAGTTGAGCATTTGAAAACATATGACTTTTTAAAATTACATGTAGTTTGTCAGAACTCTCAGCTCATTCCTCATAAAAATCCCTGCTCCCCTAAAACTATTGTGTGGAAATAGATCTGACCCCCTTTTTTAGGGAAGCATATGGAGGCCATGCTCATGTTTACAGTCTGTGGACCAGGCAGAGAGCTGGCTCCTCTTGGAGTCTTTATGGTTCTAAGACTGGTGGAGAGAAATACACGTCTTCCCTCCGTATCTCCAAACTGCTGTGGCTCAGGAGTGGAAAAATGGTTCTTGAAAACACTTGCCAAAAAGTGTGTCTCTGTGTCAGAATTACACAAGGATCTCATCAAAAGTGCAGATTCCAGGGTCCCATCTCACACCTTCAATCAGAATCTTTGTGTTGATGTTTCCTTTTAATAACTATAAATTTTGAAGCTACACTATAAATATTTATCAGTTCTGACTCTGAGATTTACAATGTTAGATGCCAACAGGAGTAATTATATATGGTGTGAGTATCTTTGTGCAAAGAGAGGAAAACTACCTCTAAATGGAGGAGACTTTTGCCTGGGAATTCCAAGAGATTGCTGTCTACAAGCTGAATAATATCTGTAGATTGTCAGCAAAGATGTCTATTACTATTGAAATTGTCATATCTCTAGAAGTACCTCAGGGGAGGGCTCCGACACCCAAAGACACTTGGTGTGCTGGGTTAAGTCTTAGTTTTTGTCAGTTGCTCGTTTCTCTCCGAAGTCACATCTGGGGGTGTCAAACGGCTTATCTCACTCTGGAGTGGCAGCCCTCACGGCAGGTTACAGGTCACCCCAGCTTATCACCACTTTACATGGTTTCTCCAAGCAAATGGGGACCCCTACTTGACTTGGGGCGAGAGCCACAGTGGTGATTAACTTCAGACAAACATCTGGTTTTCATTACCCGTGGTAGCAGACCAGAGCGGGACGCTGTTCGGGCTGGCGTGGTCACTTCACAATCATCAGGACCAGCTATAAAGAAAATTTAACATATCCTGTAATTACAGTCTGCCCGGCATAGATGGGGCTGAGGAATCTGCGGATCTGATTTCAGGCCTGAGAAAATGTTTATTGTATCTGTTGCACACATTTATTTACTCAGAGGCCGGGAGGCCTGCTGAAATACGGCCGAGCACTGCGGTCCTGCAAGGGCCCAGCCTTCTTGTTTAGTTCGGGGAGCGCCCAGGGGCCCCAGGCGGATGGTCCCTTAACGCTTTTACAGGCTTCGGAATTTTGGCGGATGGAAATGCACGGGTGGATCTTGTCAGGCATAAATAGCCCTCAGCCTCCACTGCGCTGGGTGCCTCCCCAGATGCTCCCTTCAACCTTGTGGGTGCACCTCCACTGGCCTTCCCAGCAGCCCCCTTCTTGCTCTCTGACTGCGGGCCACTGAGTCAGTAAACTAACACCTGACGCGCCTCAGACATGCACCAGGCACGTGCTGGGCATTTTGATCACATTTTCTCTTTTACTTCCCAACACTCCATGTGAATTAGGCATTATTTTACCCATTTAAAAAGTAAAGAAACCGAGGCTAAGAGTTGTTAATGTGAAGGAAGCAATTGTGCTTTCCCTGACATAATGGAAGAGAGAAATGCCTCACTGCCCCTCCAGGGCCAGAGGACAGGAAAGGAGCTTACCTTTAAAAGTCTTTCCTTGCTTCCACTCACCGGCTGTTGTAAATAGCGCTGCAATAAACATTTGGGTGCATGTATCTTTTTGAATTATGATTTAACTTATTTATAAAACAGAAAAAGAGTTACAGATGTAGAAAACAAACATGGTTACCAGGGGGTAAGGGGAAGCAGGGATAAATTGGAAAATTGGGATTGACATCTACACACTACTATATGTAGATAACTAATAAGGACCTACTGTATAGCACAGGGAACTCTACTTGATACTCTGTAATGGCCTATATGGGAAAAGAGTCTAAAAAAGAGTAGTTATATTTATATCTATAACTGATTCACTTTGCTGTACACCTGAAACTAACACAACATTACTCCGATAAAAATTTAGGGCTTCCCTGGTGGCGCAGTGGTTGAGAGTCCGCCTGCCGATGCAGGGGACACGGGTTCGCGCCCCGGTCCGGGAGGATCCCACGTGCCACGGAGCGGCTGGGCCCGTGAGCCTTGGCCGCTGAGCCTGCGCGTCCGGAGCCTGTGCTCCGCGACGGGAGAGGCCACGGCAGTGAGAGGCCCGCGTACCGCCAAAAAAAAAAAAAAAAAAAAAAAAAATTAAAAAGTCTTTCCTTGTAGAATTTTTGACTGAATGACCTCTGAACCATGGGTTGGAGAATCAGATTGACAAATACTGGTAATATCCTGGGATAGGAACAAAACAAAGTGGGAAAACTGGACACCCCTGCCTTCAAGGGTATTAAACTCTAAATTGAGAAACAGGAATAAACTACCAGCTAAGAGATGATAAAATATGGAAGGGAAACCACAGCAATCAGCAAAGCTTAGTTATGGGTTGCTCCTCAAGGGAGGGCAGTGTGTGAAGGAGGAGCGGGTAGGCAGGGCTGGCCTTAAGCAAAACTGTAAAGTGAAGAAAGGGGAAGTCTTTTCGGGTTTGTTTCCCCTTCTTTCAGTTCCTAAGTCCCTGAACTGTCTCTTCTTTTCTCTACCGGATGTTGTCCTCAGGAAAAGATCGGATGAGTTTGTTCAGACACAAATTTAAATGGCTGATGTCAAGGAATATATTTCTGAAGAGAAAATTTCAGGTATTAGCAAGCTGATTAGGGAAGTTTGGGAGTAGCTGGTGTCTAACACAGGGACAATTTAACTGCTGAGGACGGGCTTCCCAGGAGGAAGTAGGATCCGAAAAGTTGACCACTCGGTGTGTGGACAGGCACTGGGGAGAAGCCACACGTTGGCTTCTGAGGAAATGCAGCCTTGATCTAGTTTTCCATAGACTAGGATGTGAGGTGGGTTACCAAGTGGAGACTTCTCAGCATTGCATGTAAGAAAGGGCCTGTAGAGAATTCCTTTTCTTGCATCTGGGGACAGGTGAGTTATAGGAAGACTGGCTTGATGCTGAGCTGGAATTTCTCAAACCCCTCTTGGTCAGAGAGCAACCTTCAGGAAGAGGCCAGATAGCCACAGGTGAAGAAGGAGGAGTGTTGAGTGGGCATGGAGCCAGGCAAGTCCACCATATCTGCTGCAGCCAAAATTATTCCCTGCAGACCTTTGTCTACTCTGCCTCTGGCATTTCAAAGAGGGTAAAGCTGGGGAATTGGAGGATTGGCATTAATATATTGTGGACATAACAAATGGTGAAAGTGCATGGCAGAAAAGCTGTTAGAATGATGCTAGTTTGAGGAGTAAAGGGTTCTCCCAACTTTCTCTCCACATTGGTTATGAAAATTCCAGAATCCCTGAAAATTTTATACAGGTAAACAGAGAAAATCTAAGTTTCCACTGTAGATGCTAAACAAAAGTAAAAACAAAAGCAATTATAATGTTCTTTTATGCTTTTAAAAAGGAATGAAATTGGGTCATTTGTAGAGACGTGGATGGACCTAGAGACTGTCATACAGAGTGAAGTAAGTCAGAAAGAGAAAAACAAATATCATATGTTAACGCTTATATGTGGAATCTAGAAAAATGGTACAGATGAACCGGTTTGCAAGGCAGAAGTAGAAACACAGATGTAGAGAACAAACGTATGGATACCAAGGGAGGAAAGTGGCGGGGGGCAGTGGTGGTGGGATAAACTGGGAGATTGGGATTGACATATATACACTAATATGTATAAAATAGATAACTAATAAGAACCTGCTGTATAAAAAAAATAAAATTCAAAAAAGAACAATAAAAAATAATGTTCTTTTATGCTTTAAAATTCTTCATATTTAGGAGGCTGATGTAAAAAAAAATAGAGGGACATTTCTAGCCAATAAATATCTAGGAGCTTCTGGTTAAATATGACTTCCCCTGCCACAGTCCCGCTAAGGTGATAAGAGGGAAATAAAAATGGCATAAACCTACAAGAGAAAAGAAAATAACAAAATTTGGAAGTTGGAAAGTAAACAGACCAGTGGTAAATGACTCTGTACTTCAGAGAGTGTTGAAAGTTAAATGCGTATAGGCAGGAAGGACAATTAAAAAATTAGCTGAAGAATCTTGGAAAGAATCCCAAATTGAAGGGCCAGATCTTCTTCATCAACCTGGGCAGCCAGGTTCCTGCCTCTCCCCTAACCTCTAGACCAGTGAGAGCCCACTGCCAGGAGAGGCAAAAGAGAGAGGCCCTGGATTCAGAATACCAGGCGGAGCAGAGGTGGGGAGCATGACCGGAAAGCAGGAAGCTTAAGTAAAGGCTTATATACCAACCACTGATATCCCCAGCTTCCTTTCCTCTTGGAATGTGGATAGTCATGGTTATACCTTCTTGGATGTTTTGTCCTTGAAGAAACTTGCTAAGGAGGAAAAAAATCTAAAGATACTGTTAGAGGTTCCCCAAGGAAATGAGCAGGTCTTCACTTACAATGAAGCTCACAGTTGAGGAGAAGACTTCCACTCAACAAAAAAAACATTGCTTCTGGGACTTCTCTGGAGTCCAGTGGTTAAGACTCCAAGCTTCCACTGCAGGGGGTGCAGGTCCGATCCCTGGTCGGGGAACTAAGATCCCACATGCCGTGCAGCGTGGCCAAAAAAAAAAAAAAAAAAAATTTTACCATGTATTGCTGATGGGAATATAAAAAATACATCTAGTTAGGAAAACTGATTGGCTTTAAAGAATGCTTCTGAATAACATTAACCTTTTACATAGGACTGGATGATCAAGGATCACCAGGCTTTGAAGAAAGACTCTAAATTGAAAATAGAGTCCACAATTAAACAACAACAACAACACAGGAAAATGGAACTCAGAGGAAAGAAAGATAATGCAAGCAACTGAAGCACAGTTAAAAATACATCTCTCCCCAGTAATTAATACCCACAGAAATATATAAAAAGATATTATGAAGAAAGAATGATATTCTATTTAAAAAGAAACATTCAGAGAACAGGAGAACTCTTGCAAATTAAAAATCAAAATAAAGTAGCTAAATACAAGGGTTGGAAAAGAAGGTTGAAGAAATCTACAAAATAGAACAAAAGTAAATGGTTGGAAAATATGAGAGAAAAGATAAGAAAATTAAATGACCAGGCCAGGAACTAACAGGACTTCCAAAAATAAAGATCAGAGAAAATAGAAGAGAGGAAATTATCTAAGAAATAATATAACTAAAGGATATGAATTACCAAATTAAAAGGGACCTCTAAGTGCACATTAGAAAAGACACATACCAGGAACATTATTGTGAAATTTCAGAGTACTGGGAACTCAGAAGGTCTTAAAAACTCTGACAGAATAAAAAGGAGGAGGAAAGGGATCAGCTGGAGCAAATCAGGTCATATTCAGAGGACTGGCAATCTTGGCAATAAGCTCCTCAAAAGCAAACTGGAAGCTGAAGCATAGTGAGAAAACTCCTACACAGAATTTTATGCTCAGCCAAACTATCAGTCCAGCATGAATGTAGAATAAACACATGAAAAGTCTAACAAAATGCATCTCCACATTTTTATCTGCCATCCATTGATGGACATTTAGGTTGTTTCCGTATCTTGGCTATTGTGAGTAATGCTGCAATGAACATGGGAGTGCAAATATCTATTCAAGATCCTGATTTCAATTCTTGTGGATAAAAATCATTGAGTGGGATGGCTGGATCATAAGGTAGTTCTATTTTTAATTTTTTGAGGAACCCTCATTCTGTTTTCCATAGTGGCTGTACTATTATACATTCCTACCAACAGTGTACAAGAGTTCCAGTTTCTCCACATTTTCACCCAACTTATTGTCTAGAGTTTTTATAATAGCCATCCTGACAGGTGTGAGGTCCTATCTCATCGAATAGACATTTCTCCATGAAAGATAAACAAATGGCCAACAGGGGTATGAAAAGATGCTTAACATCACTAATTATCAGGTAAATGCAAATCAAAACCACAATGAGATATTACTTCCCACCTGTTAGGATGTCCATTATCAAAAAACGAAAGAAAACAGACCATAACAAATATTGGTGAAGATGTAGAGAAAATGGAACCCTTATACACTGTTGTAGGAATGTATTTAAAAAAAATAATAGCCATATTCTACGCACTGAATGTTTGTGTTTTCCCAAAATTCACATGTTGAAGTCTAAATCCCCAATATGATGTATCTCGGAGCAGGATGTTTGTGAGGTAATGAGCTCATGAGGCTGCACCTCTCATGAATGGGATTACAGTAATGCCCTTTTTAAAAAGAGGAAGCAGACACGATATCTCTCTCTTCTCTGCCATGTGAGGATGCAATGAGAAGATGGCCATCTGTAAACCAGGAAGTGGACCCTCACCAGACATCACATCTATCAGCACCTTAATCTTGGACTTCCCAGTCTCCAGGTCTGTAGGAAATAAGTTTCTGTTGTTTATAAGCCACCCAGTCTATTGTACTTTGTTATAGCAGACCAAACTGACTAAGACACCACCCTAACAGGTGTGAGGTGATAGCTCATTGTAGTTTTGTTTTGCGTTTCCCTGGGGGATATACGTACAATGGAATATTATTCAGCCTTAAAAAAAAAGGAAACCCTGCCATATATAACAACATGGATGAACTCTGAGAACATGATGCTAAACAAAACAAGCCATCACAGAAGGACAGATACTGCATGATTCCACTTACATGAGGTATCTAAAACAGTCAAACACATAGAAGCAGAGTAGAAAGGTAATTGCCAGGGGCTGGAGGGAGGGGAAATGGAGAGTGGCTGTTTAATGGGTGTAAAGTTTCAGTTATATAAGATGCTTAAGTTCTAGAGATATTCTGCACAACATTTTGCCGGTAGTTAAGAACACTGTATTACACACTTAAAATTTTAAGAAGGTAGATAGATCTCATGTTAAGTGTTCTTGCCACAATTAAAAAGAAAAAGGAAAATATTATCTCCAAAATTCTCTTTCACAGGAAGCTATGAAGTGGTGTTCCTCTAAAGCAAAAAAGTAACCCAAGAAAGCAAATAAAGAATCCGGGAAATGTGGGAGTGAGGGCATTCCGGGATAATGGTGAAGGGAGAGTCAACATTAAATCAATTTTGCAGAGAGATATAATGCAATCAGCCCAGATTGAGCAAAAGGCTGGAAAACTTCAGAAGGGTGATCTTTGAAAAAAGAAAAAAAAATGACAGGAAACTAATAGATGACCTAGTATGTTTGTCTGAACAAATTGAGAATTTGAAAGATATTTAGTGATAAATTCATAGAACACTAAGGAAAAGAAAAAAAGGAGGTAATTATTGACTCTAGAGAAGCAAAATTGTTCAAGAAAATAAATATGATTATAGTGTACTAAATGGCTCACCTGTGAATAAAGTTTATGTGTTCATAACAAGATAAATACTGAATATTGATTTAATGAGAAACTGTGAGATAACTACAATTTTAGTTTCCTATTGCTGTATAACAAATAGCCTCAGATTTAGTAGTCGAAAACAACACCCATTAATTAGCTCACACTTCTGTAGGTCAGCAAGTCAGGCAGAGAGTGACTGGGTTCTCTCTTCAAGGTCTCACAAGACGCAAATCAGGGTATCAGCTGGCCTGTGTTCCTTTTTGGAGGCTCTGGGGAAGAATCCAATGCCAAGCTTATTCAGATTGTTGATAGAATTAATTTTCTAGTCATTGTAGCAATGAAGCCCTTGTTTTCCTGATAGCTGTTGGCTGAGGTCTGCTCTCAGCTCCTAGAAGCTGCCCCTTTCCCCCAGCAGTTCACACCATGGGTGTTTGCTTTCTTCCAGGGTAGCTGGAGTGTAGCTATCTGTTTTTCTCTTCTGCTCCTGTCTAGAGAAAACTCTGTACTTCTAAAGGGCTCATCTGATTAGGTCAAACCCATGTGGATATTTTCTCTGTCTTAAGGTAAACTATGCTGTGTAACATGATCTAATTATAAGAGTAAAGAACATCATTTTTCACAGCCCTGGGAATTATGTTGGTATGTACCGTGGGGAAGGAAAGCTCGGGGAGCATCTTAGAATCTTGCATCCCACAACTGTATTGGAAGAGGAAGAGTGTATTGGCAAGGGAAGGGCATGATGTTTAAGTCAGCTGAAATCTCTTCTTCTGTTATGGAATAACAATAGATAAAACCTAAAGTGTACAAACACAAAAATAGCCATGTAAGTATCCTATGCAAAGTATAGAGGAAATTATCAACAGACACATTAAAAAAGCAAAAAAAGGTATTGTTGTATAGGGGGAGTAGGCTTCAGGGATGGGGTGGTAAGGAGCGGAAGGGTGTCATTTGTCATGCTACGCTTTGAGTATTACTATATTTAGTTGAATCTAAGATCCTTTAAATGTACAATGCATTTAAAGGATGTTAAAATGTGAAAAATTTGATTTACCCTTATATAAACTATATACATACACACACACACACAAACACATATAGTCTGATGAAGACAATAATCAGAAGCAAACCAAAATCAAACTAAAAGAATAATCTTTGTTTTGTTTTGTTTTGAGCTTGTTAGTATGTTCTGGCCTGGGTTAGAATGTGTGGCACATTAGAAAAGATCTAAGATGGTCCATGGTGTCAAATAAGTTCTTCAGAACGTAAATAAACAAAAGGAAAGTTTAGAAGAGATAGTGACCAGAAGTATGAATACATAATCATTTTCCATTACTTAAAACCCTTTTCTGCCTTTAACTAATAAGTCCAAATTTAAGAAAAAGTGTGAACTTTAAACCAGCTTTGCCTCTCTCTCTCTTTCTCTCTCTATATCATCTATCTATATGTTTGTATTTGAAAGCTATGGGTCAGTTACTATACTAGGTATTAGGGTAAGATGGTGGCAGAATATTTGTCAACAAGGACTTCATAGTCTAGCAGGCTATGGAAAACTGGATAAAAGCCACAATAAGAAGCCAACTCTGCCAGAGTAGGGGAAGCAGTTCAATATGGCAGAACAAAGAGTAAGTGAAGGACAGCTGTGGAAAATATGGTTGCTAAAATAGTATCTTTTCAGTAATATTTTATATAATGATTAATGTCTGCATATTTTATTCAACTAGCCATGCTTTAATTACTCAAGTCAACAATTAAAATGGACATCCAAGTTTTATATATATAGCCAGAATTCAGAAATTTAGGGCTGGATTTCTGAAAGTTACTCCCACCGTTTCTCTGTCACCAGTTCAAAATTCTCTCTTGACTTTCAACTCACATACCCATTGGCCTGACAAAAATAAATCCACCTGGGAGTCCCACAGACTTCCCTAACTCAAAAATACCAAATCTGAACACTTCATATTTCTCCCCAAACCTACTTCGCTTCTTGGACTCCATCACTTAGAGAATGATGCTATACCTTCCACCAATAGCTCACGATAGAAACCAGAGAGCTATACTAAATTCCTCCTTTCCCTTACCTCCTATCCAGTCTCCGAGTCAGTAAATTCTATCTCCTAAACTATTTCTCCTACTTCTCATCACTGCCCAAATTATATAGAAGCAGAGAGTTTGCAATTGCCCACTTCTTATTGGTCACAGGACTTTTTATTCATCTTCCCTGACATTATCTTCCAAAGCCAGAGTTTTCTTTCCAACAAATCTTCTGTTACTTCCCTGCTCAAATTCCTCAATGATTCCACTACCAGAAAAATAAAATTAAACATTTTCTTCATGATCTGGCGTCTTCCTACCTGTCTTCTTCTACCATTATCCTCCTTGAATTACTTTTAAGCATGGTGCCTTGAACATGATTTATAAAGAAAGAATGAATGGATAACTTCAGTCCTCCACATAAATACACCACACCTTCTCACATGTCTCTATACATATCCTGTATCTGCTGCCTGGAATGCTTTCTCCATTCCAATCCTCCATGACACCTTCCATGATGCTTCCTTCCCCTCACGCAGATGCTGGTACTCCTCCTTGTCATCTACAGCACTTAGCATCTACCTCCAGGAGAGCAGTGACCAGCCTGCATTGTCATTGTTCATTTGCTTTCTTGTCTTTCCAACATGTAAACATTTGCAGGCTGGGGACACTAACTTTCTATCTGTATGTCCTCCAGGGCCTGATATAGTGCCTGTACACAACAGGAGCTCAGTGATTGATATCTGCAAATCAATCAGTGTGTTACACCACATTAACAAAGTGAAGAAAAAAACCATATGATCGTCTCAATAGATGCAGAAAAATCTTTTGACAAAATTCAACACCCATATAAAAATAAGCATGCTTTTTTCTGAGTGAAAGCTTGCTTCATCAATAATTGGAGGGTAGAGATCTTTTGTCCCTATTTGGTGGATTAAATCCAAACCAAAATTTAAAAAATGAGTGACTTCTGGTGAGGAGTAAAGAAGATAAGTTGAAGCCACTTCCCTCTTGTTTCGTGCAAAGAGAGGAGTGAGGGCAGGTCTGGAACCACTTCCTCTCACCAATCCTGAGAATTGCTGCCCAACCCTGACCATCCTTTTCCTTCTCTGTATCTTGTCTGTCTTTGGTTTCTGAGGAGAAGATAAGGAAAGATAAACAAGATGGAGGAAAGTGAAGATGTAGTATCTGGAGGATGTGTCTATGTAGTCCAAGTGGAGGAAGAGCTCTACTACTTCCAAAGGAAGGGTGACAAGGGTGTCCCCCTGGTTCCTGGGCCTGAGTACCCACGTGTGTAATTTAAAACAGAAAGGTCCTTCTGTTGACCCAGAAGGTGTTGCCTAGGTCTGGCTACGTGATTTGCAGGCCCAGTGGAAAATAAAAATGACAGCTCCTCGTTAAAAATTTATGAAGAATTTTAAGGCAATGACAGCAGAATGTTAAGGAGGCATGGGACTCTTCTAAGTGTGGCCCTGTGTACCTGCAAGCTTGTATGTACAGGAAGCCAGCCCTGGTGCTCTTTGATGGAGGTTTCAAGTACTGGGCTTTGGTAATGAGTTTCTTCTACTTATTTGTTCATTTAGAAATTTCTAGAAAATCTTTTGGGCATTCAAAAAGGGATAAAGTAAAGTAAAAAATATTGATGTACCCATCACTGGATTAAGAAATACTTGGTCTTCCAAGACTGAACCAAGAATAAATAGAAAATATGAACAGACCAATCATAAATAATGAAACTGAAACTGTGATTAAAAACCTTCCAACAAATAAGAGTCCAGGACCAGATGGCTTCACAGTGAATTCTATCAAACATTTAGAGAAGCCTCAACATAGTAAAGGCCATATATGACGAACCCACAGGAAACATTATTCTCAATGGTGAAAAACTGAAAGCATTTCCTCTAATATCAGGAACAAGACAAGGGTGTCCACTCTGGCCACTATTACTCAACACAGTTTTGGAAGTCCTAGCCATGGCAATCAGAGAAGAAAAAGAAATAAAAGGAATCCAAATTGGAAAAGAAGTAAAACTGTCACTGTTTGCAGATGACATGACATTATACATAGAGAATCCTAAAGATGCCACCAGAAAACTACTAGAGCTAATCAATGAATTTGGTAAAGTTTCAGGATACCAAATTAGCACACAGAAATATCTTGCATTCCTATACACTAACAATGAAAGTGAAGAAATAGAAATTAAGGAAACACTCCCATTTACCATTTCAACAAAAATAATAAAATACCTAGAAAAAATTTGCAGAGGATGGAACACTCTCAAACTCATTCTACGACGCTACCATCACCCTGATACCAAAACCAGACAATGATATCACAAAAAAAGATAATTACAAGCCAATATCACTGATGAACATAGATGCAAAAATCCTCAACAAAATACTAGCAAACAGAATCCAAAAACACATTAAAAGGATCATACACCATGATCAAGTGGGATTTATTCCAGGGATGCAAGGATTCTTCAATATATGCAAATAAATCAATGTGATACACCTTATTAAGAAATTAAAGAATAAAAACCATATGATCATCTCAACAGATGCAGAAAAAGCTTTCAACAAAATGCAACACCCGTTTATGATAAAAAGTCTCCAGAACGTGGGCATAGAGGGAACCTACCTCAACATAGTAAAGGCCATATATGACGAACCCACAGGAAACATTATTCTCAATGGTGAAAAACTGAAAGCATTTCCTCTAATATCAGGAACAAGACAAGGGTGTCCACTCTGGCCACTATTACTCAACACAGTTTTGGAAGTCCTAGCCATGGCAATCAGAGAAGAAAAAGAAATAAAAGGAATCCAAATTGGAAAAGAAGTAAAACTGTCACTGTTTGCAGATGACATGACATTATACATAGAGAATCCTAAAGATGCCACCAGAAAACTACTAGAGCTAATCAATGAATTTGGTAAAGTTTCAGGATACCAAATTAGCACACAGAAATATCTTGCATTCCTATACACTAACAATGAAAGTGAAGAAATAGAAATTAAGGAAACACTCCCATTTACCATTTCAACAAAAATAATAAAATACCTAGGAATAAACCTACCTAAGGAGGCGAAATACCTGTACACAGAAAACTATAAGACACTCTTGAAAGAAATCAAAGACAGAAACAGATGGAGAGATATACCATGTTCTTGGATTGGAAGAATCAATATGGTGAAAATGACTATAGTACCTAAAGCAATCTACAGATTCAGTGCAATCCCTGTCAAATTACCAATGGCATTTTTCACAGAACTAGAACAAAAAGTTTGCAATTTGTATGGAAACACAAAAAACCCTGAATAACCAAAGCAATCTTGAGAAATAAAAACGGAGCTGGAGGAATCAGACTGCCTGACTTCAGACTATACTATAAAGCTACAGTAATCAAGACAATATGGTATTGGCACAAAAACAGAAATATAGATCAATGGAACGGGATAGAAAACCCAGAGGTAAACCCACACACCTATGGTCACCTAATCTATGACAAAGGAGGTAAAAATATACAATGGAGAAAAGACAGCCTTCCATAAGTGGTGCCTGGAAAACTGGACAGCTACATGTAAAAGTATGAAATTAGAACACTCCCTAACACCACACACAAAAATAAACTCAAAATGGATTAAAGACCTAAATGTAAGGCCAGACACCATCAAACTCTTAGAGGAAAACATAGGCAGAACACTCTTTGCCGTAGATCACAGCAACATCTGTTTTGACCCACCTCCTAGAGTAATGAAAATTAAAACAAAAACTAACCATAAACAAGACAAAAAGACAACCCTCAGAATGGGAGAAAATATTTGCAATGAAGCAACTGACAAAGGGTTAATCTCCAAAATATACAAGCAGCACATGCAGCTCAATATCCGTAAAACAAACAACTCAATCCAAAAATGGGTGGAAGACCTAAATAGACATTTCTCCAAAGAAGAGATACAAATTGCCAACAAACACATGAAAAGATGCTTGACATCACTAATCATTAGAAAAATGCAAATCAAAACTACAATGAGGTATCACCTCACACCAGTCAGAATGGCTTTGTTTATGAAACGCTTTGTGTACCCCTTGCTCCCCAGAAATAACCAATATTCTGATGAATGACAGTTTATCATTCTTGCACACATCTAAACTTATACTATATACCCCTAATAAAGATGAATTTTTAGGTGATTCAGAGGAGTATTTCCTAAAGCAACTGAGCGAGGGACTGAATCCTGTGAGATACAGGACTAGCCAATTCCTAATCAGTATTGTAAGGGAATCCTGGTTTAGTCCTTGGCATTTTATTCACTGCTTCTATTTTCTTCGGCTCTCATCTACCTCCCTTCCTGCACTTTGTAGAATCTGTAAACAACCTTTCCCCTTCTGGGGACCCTGTCTTCTTCCATCTTGTCTTACTTACTTGCTCCTTCTATAATGTGAAGCTCCAGGGTCCTGGCTCCAGGTCTGAATTCCTTCCTCCCTCACAGCTCTTCTGGGCCATGGTTCTAGGGATTTAACTGGTCAGTTGAATTGTCAACTTTTAATGTTTTAAGTTCAGTAGGCTCTAGGGACTTAGGAGAGTGGGGCTCCAGAGAGAGAGAATCTGGTAGAATTAAAAAAGATACGTATTTAAAAAGTAGAATGAAGCAGATTCAGTGGTGAATATTCAGCGAAAAGTCACATTTGAGAATTACAAAGAGGGAGTGTGGTGATGGGGGGTAGAGCTTCACTCAGCTGTGCAGCTCTGTGCAGGCATTAATGCGGTGGGAAAAGTGATTTTGCCAGAAATAAGGGCGTGGCCTGTTAGAGTGGAGACTTGGAGTCTGGAGTTGTCCCATACAGTTATAATAATTAAAAAATTAATAGCTTACATATCCTCCCTGCTTTCAAAAAAATTAAAATGCCTTCAAGCCTTGCACATCCTCCAGATGAATATCAGAAACCTTATGCAAAACTTAGCAATAGTAAAGAAAGACTATTTTGAAGGGCTGGTTTTTCTGTCTTTAAGGATTTATCTACATAGCAGCAGCCACACTTGGGTTAGGACAAGGAGTTCACGGATGGATTTTGGCAGGTCTTTGATCTGAACTGACTGAAATAAAAGATACCAGCACGTCCCTAATTGCCTGACCGGATACCTTACACAGCACCCCTCCAAGTTCATGTGAATAACATGATCACAAAATGCTAATAATAATGTCCAGGATTTCCAGCACAGGGAGTGATTGCAAATTTGACTGATGTGCTTCCCCCCAAAATCGCTCTGGCCTAATTACTGTTAAAAACAGATGAAGATAGAAGTTAACATGGCCCCAGTGAGTCATCTTGTCAGGACTCACATTACAGAAACAGTCATTCTGGGAGGAGAGTTGAGGACAAACTCTTTGAGAGTGGCCACAAACGACTGCAGAGAACAAGCCCACTAACAAAGCCTGTGTCTGGTTCCCAGGAACTGAGTGCAGGATAACTGTTCCATTGTAATAGGGCTTTTCATTAGTCTTTTCCATTAATAAACACATGCAGTTGCCATATGGAAATAGGATTTGCAGCCCCAATTCCTCCTAAAATAGAGCATTTCTAATTGCACTTATTTAACTCCCTTTAGAAATATTCTTCTTACTCTTCCTTCCGAAATACTTTTCTTAATTATTTGGGTTAGTTTGGCATGTGGAGGAGAAATGAGTGGAACAGGCAACCAGGAAGACTTCTCTGAAACTGGCCTCAGAGTCTTCCTCAGGTAAGTAGTATTGGCTTCCTTATAGATAAAGATAATTGGGAGCCAGAGATATCCTCTCAATCAAGTGCTCCTTTGTGCCTATAGCTCCACGATCAATTACAATGTTCAATATGGCAACCTCTTTGGGTTTCAGTTTTCTCACGTATAAATTGGGAGTGATGATACTCACCCTAAAGCAATGTTATCAGTTAATTTATAAGGGGAGCAAGGTTTTAGTAAATAATTCTATTCTTTAGGAAAGGGCTTGAGGATGTGCTCTGGGTACACAGTCTGCTGTTTGATCCTGGGTACACAAAGGATGGTTTGTCCTCTGCTGACTGGCCCCAGCTGTGTCTGCTTTTTACGCTCTCCTTACAGATGTTCTCTGAGAAAGGGACAATTTGTGACAGGTCATTTCTGATGATACTTATGCTGAAATCGTAGCTGTTTTCAAACTGGGAATTTTACTACTTTTAAAGATTGAATTGACTTCCCTTAATTTTCCTTCCTACTCTGGGAATCCCAGCATACATGCTCTCAGACTCAAAGGGGTTTAGAAGCAAAAATATCTGAACTGCCACACTAAAAATATCTCAATGCTAAAGAAAATAATGACAATGTAAGAAATACAATATAAAATTTAAAAATAACGTGAAAATGGGGTTAATGCTGATTTATGTGTAGTAGCAACAAACTGGAAGTAACCTAAATATCCAGCAATAGGGGATACTAAGAAGCCATTAAAATGTGGTTGTAGAAAAATATGTAATTTCATGGGAAAATGTTAACACGTGGCTGAGTGAAAAAATTAGATTTTAACTGCAACATCAAAATATTAATAGATTTATACATGTATGATGAATTATGGAGGCTTTGTTTCTTTTTAATTGTTAAAAATCCCCACATAATATAAAATTTACCATCTTAACTATTTTTCACTGTAAGTTCTGTAGTGTTAAGCATATTCACATTGTCACGCAACCAATCTCCAGAACTTTTTCATCTTGCAAAACTGACACTCTGTACCCATTAAACAACTGCTCCATGTCCCCCTCCCACAGTCTCTGGCAACCATCATTCCAAGTTCTGTCTCTATGAATTTGACTACACTACGTGCCTCATATAAGTGGAATCCTACAGTATTTGTCCTCTTGTGACTGGCTTATTTCACTTGGCATAATGTCCTCAAGATGCATTTATATTGTAGCATGTGACAGGATATCCTCCCTTTTCAAGGCTGAATTATATTCCATCATATGTATATACCACATCTTGTTATCCATTCATACATTGCCTCACACTTGGGTTGCTTTCACCTCTTGGCCTTTGGGAATAATGCTTCTATGAACATCGGTGTGCAACTACCTCTCTGAGATCGTGCTTTCAATTCTTTTGTGTATATACCCAGAAGTCGGATTGCTGGATCACATGGTAATTCTATTTTTAATTTTTTGAGGAAATACCATACTTTTTTCCACAGTGGCCGCACCATTTTACCTTCCTACCAACAGTTCACAGGGTTCCCTTTTCTCTACATCCTCACCAACACTTGTTATTTTCTGTCTTTTAAAATAGCAGTCATTTTTTTTTGTACTTTGATATAATTCCCCATTTATATTTTACTCCGACTAACCATTGCTTTTGTAATTAGAAAACCCACAATAAATGTAATGTAAAAGATATGGTGGAGGGACCAGTATTTTCTGTGTCTCATTTACAAGGACTAAAGAATTGGGTATTCCTTGGATGCTATTCATATGAAGACCTTACTATTCCACACTCATGAGTCTATCTAGCTGAGCATTAGGTATGGTGTCCAACAGCATGGTCTGAGAGAAAAATATTAGAGAGTGGTGTCAACACTGTTGTTTGCACACTAGGAAGCAAAAGAAATGGTTTAGGCTGTTTCTGTACTTCCACAAAGGAACTAGTTGAATTTTGAAAACTAAAAATATCAGTAATTTTAATGAAAAAATCAGTTAAACCAAGTAGTTTGGATTTTTACAAAACAACAGGCTGATTTATTGAAGTTTGAAGAAAATAATTAGCATGCTATGTGACTTCATATATTGCAGTCCCTGTTCTTTTAGTGACAACTGGTTTGACAGCTGGTCAAAGTTCATTTTCGCAGGTAAAAGGTCATCATGTATTCTTAATAAATCTTTCAATACCACACAGTACTGTCACCTCACAGCCATTTATTGAAGACCTTACTAAGAAATAGGTGCTTTGCATATATTGGCTTATTTAATCCTGTCTATAGGACAGATTATTTTATTTTATAGATGAAAAACTAAGGCTTAGAGATATTAACCAATTTACTTAAGATTACTCAGCTATGTGCAGAAATGTTAAGGATTGACTTAGGCTATGCCTTCCTATACCGTCTCATGCAGAAGACTTAACAACATACAATAAATTGTATCTACTATTTTAATGGTGGCGTTAAGGAAGAAACTGCCTTGCATTCTTCTCTGCTTAAGCGTTTGATTTTAAGTCTTCTTCACTGTGAAGTTAATTGATTTTTCAGTTTGGTTATTTTGCTTTTAAAAGTAGTAGCTTGGGCATCATTGATGTAGAATTGATATATTTCCAAGAGTTAGAGAGGGCTGTTTTGAGATGCATAGATTTATTTCTCTGTTTCCTAATATTTCATCATCAGAGAATAAAGACTAGCCTGCAGCATTCTGTATACCCAAGGTCATTAGATGAATAATTTCAGGCTACTTAAGGAAGAAATCAAGACAGAATTCTGTTATACTGCTTCCCTCCTGCTTTATTCTGATAGGCTTTGAACATCCTTCAAATATGAGATTAAGGGATGAAAAATTTGAGTGGTTTTTTGCCATTTTTTAATAGTAGCTCTTTTAGTTAGTACAGCAATCAAAAAAAAAAAACAAAAACAAATGTATTGGGGCCTGGTAAATGCATATGCTGGTCAGGATTAGGAGGCAGGACTAAGCAAAAAACTAATACATTCATTTTTTTTTAAACATCTTTATTAGAGTATAATTGCTTTACAATGGTGTGTTAGTTTCTGCTTTATAACAAAGTGAATCAGTTATACATATACATATGTCCCCATATGTCTACCCCCTTGCGTCTCCCTCCCTCCCATCCTCCCTATCCCAAGTTTGTATGACAGTCTCTAGGTCCATCAACCTCACTACAGATAACTCAGTTTCATTCCTTTTTATGGCTGAGTAATATTCCATTGTTTATATGCGCCACATCTTCTTTATCCGTTCATCTGTTGGTGGACACTTCGGTTGCTTCCATGTCCTGGCTATTGTAAATAGAGCTGCAATGAACATTTTTGTACGTTACTCTTTTTTTTTTCTTTGTGGTACGCGGACCTCTCACTGTTGTGGCCTCTCCCGTTGCGGAGCACAGGCGCTGGATGTGCAGGCTCAGTGGCCATGGCTCACGGGCCCAGCCACTCTGTGGCATGTGGGATCTTCCCGGACCGGGGCACGAACCCGTGTCCCCTGCATTGGCAGGTGGACTCTCAACCACTGCGCCACCAGGGAAGCCCTA
>NC_041217.1:19847988-19866096 GCF_002837175.3 Physeter macrocephalus
TGCCTCCGTTATCAAAGATAAGGTGACCATATGTACGTGGGTTTATCTCTGGGCTTTCTATCTGGTTCCATTGATCTATATTTCTGTTCCTTTGCCAGTATACTACCTTCTTGATTACTGTAGCTTTGTAGTATAGTCTGAAGTCAGGAAGCCTGATTCCAGCTCCCTTTTTCTTTCTCAATATTGCTTTGGCTATTTGGGGTTTTTTGTGTTTCCATACAAATTGTAAACTTTTTGTTCTAGTTCTGTGACAAATGCCATTGGTAGTTTGATAGGGATTGCATTGAACCTGTAGATTGCTTTGGGCAGTAGAGTCATTTTCACAGTGTTGATTCTTCCCATCCAAGAACATGGTATATCTCTCCCTTTATTTGTATCAACTTTAATTTCTTTCATCAGTGTCTTATAATTTCCTCATACAGGTCTTTTGCCTCCTTAGGTAGGTTTATTCCTAGATATTTTATTCTTTTTGTTGCAATGGTAAATGGGAGTGTTTTCTTAATTTCACTTCCAGATTTTTCATCATTAGTGTATACAATGCGAGAGATTTCTGTGCGTTAATTTTGTATCCTGCTACTTTACCAAATTCATTGATTAGCTCTAGTAGTTTTCTGGTAGCATCTTCAGGATTCTTTATGTATAGTATTATGTCATCTGCAATCAGTGACAGCTTTACTTCTTTTCCGATTTGGATTCCTTTTATTTCTTTTTCTTCTCTGATTGCTGTGGCTAAAACTTGCACAACTATGTTGAATAATAGTAGTGAGAGTGGGCAACCTTGTCTTGTTCCTGATCTTAGTGGGAATGGTTTCAGTTTGTCACCATTGAGGACGATGTTGGCTGTAGGTTTGTCATATATGGCATTTATTATGTTGAGGAAAGTTCCCTCTATGCCTACTTTCTGGTGGGTTTTTATCATAAATGGGTGTTGAATTTTGTCAAAATCTTTCTCAGCATCTATTGAGATGATCATATGGTTTTTAGCCTTCAATTTGTTAATATGGTGTATGATGCTGATTGATTTGCATATATGGAAGAATCCTTGCATTCCTTGGGATAAACCCCAGTTGATCATAGTGTATTATCCTTTAATTGTGCTGTTGGATTCTGTTTGCTAGTATTTTGTTGAGGATTTTTGCATCTATGTTCATCAGTGATATTGGTCTGTAGTTTTCTTTCTTTGTGACATCTTGTCTGGTTTTGGTATCAGAGTGATGGTGGCCTCGTAGAACGAGTTTGGGAGTGTTCCTCCCTCTGCTATATTTTGGAAGAGTTTGAGAAGGATAGGTGTTAACTCTTCTCTAAATGTTTGATAGAATTCACCTGTGAATCCATCTGGTTCTGGGCTTTTGTTTATTGGAAGATTTTTAATCACTAGAACTAATACATTTTTATTCAAACTGAAGTAATAGGACATAGACAGGAAAATTATTATTATTTTTTTTACTATTGAACAGAAAGAAGGACGAACACATTTTTACAATTGTCATCTTCTACTCAGGGGTGCCTTGCTTCTGCCAACATCAGGGAATTGAAGTGAGAGTTCTTTTATCTCACATCTCACTCTCCCCCTTTGCTGGGTACTATTATTATCTCCATTTTTGTCTTGAGGAAACTCAGGCTCAGAGAAGTTAAGAAACTTGTTCAAGGTCACCCAGCTGAGAAGGGCCAGAATGGGTGAGCCCAGGTCTGCAAAATCCTGAAACCTGTGTTTATAATCGGGACATTTTTCTGTCTCAGATGTGGCAGTCCCCTATAAGAATTGCTTTTACAGTTCCAGGCTGGCAGGTGGGATGAGAAAAAAGACTTTGAATGTAAAGATTTTTGTCTGAATTGGACTTTTCTAGGCTCCGACACAACATTTGTCCAGGAGTTTGTGTGGCCAGAGACCCTGTGGTCCTGCCCCGCCCCCCTGCCCACCCCACCCCCCAACTCTGGCAAGCTCTCTGTTGTCTCTGTCCCCAGTGGGAAGAGGAATAGGGGGTCAAAGAGGTGAGGGCGGCTTTAGGCTGTCAGGTGAGCGAGTTGGTGCAGTCCCAGGGCAGAGGAAGCCGCGTCCAAGGGAAAGGCTAGTTAAAGCCGTAATACTTTATGGCTTACTAATGAATTCCATTTTATAGCCCAACTCCCTTAAATTGTCTCTTCCTGTGATTAATTCTTGTTCTCCTAGTCCCCCTTAAGCAGACGGCTGTTGATAGGGAGTGTTCCGTGTTGAATGAGTAAAATGTACTAATGCATGTTCTCTTCAGCCAGAGATAACCTTGCTTTAAACATGATGGATGCAACTTTTACAAGGGAAGATATCATCAGGAAAGGGGCCTTGCGGCTTATGCATCAGACCCTTGGGTATAAACTCACTGCCCAGCAGCATCTCAATCTCAATCTCAATCTCTCTCTTTCTCCTGATCATTTCGAATAACTTGATCTGTCTATCAGTGTCCCTAAAATGAAGTGATTCACTGATGTAAATAACCCAACTGAGGGCTTTGTTCTGGATTTACTCAAACTTTAAACCCCCAACCCCCTCCAAAATACTCCACATCTTTTTCTTCCTTGGTTAATGAGACAAAGAAGCAGGGTTTCTGGGAAAGTCATAGAGCTTAAAAGTCATGCATTTACACAGGATTAGAAGGGACTCCTTTTGGGGACCAGAGAACTTTAGCTCTCCTTATGCATGTTTATGCATAGACTTGCAAAGACTTGGAGAAAGAACAGAGAGCTTTTTCTGGTTAGGATTTGACACTCAGTATTTCAACCCAAGTCACCTTTAGCCCAGATTTCTTAATTTTGACCTGGACCACCAAAATATACAGAATAAAGTCACCAGTCACTGGTGATTGTTATTTATAGGGATGTGCCCAGGATTGAGAAAGCTCTAGATAAGAGGGGAAGGCAGGAGAACAGGGGAGTGAGCCGGCAAATTGGCTGGGTCTCAGAGGAGATGCCCACACGATACATGTGCCCACTTGAAAACAAAGAAAAAGCAAGGCTATCCTTGTATGTACAAATTATTTACATGTCCGGTTTCTTTTAGCTCTTACGAAGGATCTCTTCCACGCTGGCAGAAGGCTTTACTTTAAAGAGAAAAAAAAAATCTTTCTCCCAGAACTGATAACCAAATAAAATACTGTTATATTTTCTGTCTAATAAGCACAAGAAGTTCCATAACTCCCTTGATTAAGCGTATTATCCTTTTGCAGAAAGTCAGCTTGATTTATGCAAAAAGTGATTTGGACATACTTTCTCCGGCCATGGAGATTTCATAATTCCTAGTGTGTGTCTGGAAAATCTCCTCTCGTCATGAGTCCAAACCACATTAATGTCTTCCAGAGTGACCTGAGGAATTAATGAGGTTTTTGCTGTCAGTTCTACCCATGCAGGGTCAAGTAAATCATTTGCTGGCTCTCGGGCCGCTGTTTTTCTGCTGCCTCTCTGATTCCACGTTCGATGATAACAGCACTGCAGATGCCTTTGAAATACGGCATCACTGACACTCTCCGTCCATCTGCTTGGACATATTTTAGGCTCTGCTTCTCTTTTTGCTGTAAACTCGGACTTTAATGGAGTTGGTAATTGCTGATAAATGCAGTATCAATGAAGTCAGCGTACTGGAGGTTTCCCCATTCTTTTCGGCTGATGTATGCTATTTAAATCTCCTCTGATGTGACTTAAAATTATTGTGTGCCCAGCTCTTTAATTCCCCAACTGGTGTTCTTGGCTGAAGACGTGAATTATTTTTTCCCTCCTTCTTTTCAGACAAACTAAAGCTGGATTGGTAAGAGGCTTTCCTGGAGAGCCTGTTTTTCTTACCAGAAGAAGCTCCACAACTTGCTGTAAGGTCATGTCCACAGAATGAGGTGGAGTCTTCAGGATTTTTCTACCCCTCTCCCACCATCACCCAACTGCTAGGACCACCAGAACTTTTGTGGATCTAAACTATGAAATAATTGGAAGCTTTCAAAAGCTTTGAAAGTGACTTATCTGGTATCTCTGTACTGAAAGTCTGGAATCGTGTGTTTGTCACTAAACCTCTCACTGGTTTTTCCTTTGTTTCTTTAACTGTTTATAATCAAGGGTTAAAGGCAAAAGCAATGATCATCTCCCTTCTAGTTTCCTCATCCTGTTTAATTTTGCATTTCTCACGAATATCTGGTCGACCTGAGGTTGCCAATGAGAAAACAACCCAGATAGGACTGGTGAATTTTTATATGGATTCTTAGCCATGTGGCCAGAGGACCTGAGGGCCTGGGGCTGCCCACATACCCTTTCAAAATAGAAAAACCTACTAAAGATACCTACCAACCCCTGGGTTTCTGCTATCAACCAGCCATATGGCTATAAACATGTTCCAATGACGGATGAAAGGTTAAATCAGCAAGTGTTAAATCTCCCTGACCTTCCAAACCTCAATTTCCTCAGCTATAATGTAGGGACATAGGAGTAGGGAACTTGTCACATAGGACTTTGGAACTCTGTGGCGGCTCCTACTGGCTAACAGTTTTGAGCACTTACTATGTGCTAAGCCCCTTCCCTATATTATATCATTTCATCCTCACAATCATTCTTTGAGGCAAGTACTATTCAAGAGCAACATTTTACTAACAAGGAAATAGAGACATCCATAAAATAATGAGGTTTAAAAAAGTTCCATAGCTCTTTCTGTTTTCAGAACACTTTTTTCCTATGTTATTCCATCTTTCCTCCTCAAAAACTCTGCTAGGTATTTATTATGACGTTCATTTCACTGGAGTTTACAGAGAGGACAAGAGGTCTTTGCAAGGTCACACAAGCCAGGAAGGGCAGCGTTGTGACTTGAAAGAGACATAGTAATTATAAACATGCCTTAAGGGAAAAAAAGCCGTGTTAATAATATAATCAGATGCCTAATTGTCCTTGCCACGATATGATCCATTTGTGGATGAGTGGAAAACAGCCATGTCTCACTCATATTTTAGATTAGACCATAAAATAAACAATAAGCCAAACTATTGTAGCCAAGCAAGTGATAACCAAGGAAAGATGAGGTGGGGTTGGGGAGAAGATGTGGAAGAAACTAGTGACCTAAGTGAGGAACTTTAGGGAATTTGGTGGAAATGGGCTTGGAGGTTGAGAGGAAACCCTGACGAATAATTTTGATAAAACTCTGAAAATGTCAGGCAAGCTAAAGCCCTTGCGTGCTTCTCATCCATCTTTGATTTTGTTCAACTGGGAAATACCTCAGAAGTTTTTCTTCAGCTATTTGTTTTCCATCTGTTGGAAATGGGCGTGTGGTAGCTATAGCTATTTCCCTTTAAAGTAAAGCAAAAAGTAGAAGAAACATTAGAATGAACTTTAGGGAAGAGAGTTGGGAGAAGTTCCCTTTGAATTGTAGAGATTGGCTTTTTCGTTTTCCTAGAAGGCAGGTTTTATTTCTCTAAATCAGAGTGAGGCTGGCTAGGAGCAGGTATAGGTTCTGGGGCGCAGTGTGGATAGAGTCTCCAAAATAATCCCTGCAGGACCACTGCACAGATGGAAACTGGAATAGATGCTCAAGCACACTGCTTTGTGGGGAAGCCCTGAGTTTGAAGGTCTCTTTATCTCTGTTATCTCTTAGTGCAAAAGGCTTAGCAAGTCAGGGCATACTTAAGCCTCAGTATTTTTCATCTGGAAAGTGGAGGAAGCTAATACCTAGCTCACAAGACTATGGTGACTATTACATGTGATAAAATATATGACAGGTTTGCAAACTTTAAAGCAGGAGCAACTGCAGTATAGCTCTTTATTTAGGATCCCCTCCCCAATATTAAAAAAATATTTTAAATTTTTTTATACAATTTTGAAAGGTTATTTTCCATTTACAGTTATTACAAAATATTGGCTCTATGCCCCGTCTTGTACAATACATCTTTGAACCTATCTTACACCCAATAGTTTGTTCCTCCTACCCCACCCCCATCCCATACTGGCACCCCTCTCCCCAACTAGTAACCACTAGTTTGTTCTCTATATCTGTGAGTCTGCTTCTTTTTTGTTATATTCACTAGTGTGTTGTATTTTTTAGATTCCACATGTAAGTGATATCATACAGTATTTGTCTTTTTCTGTCTTATTTCACTTAGCATAATGCCCTCCAAGTCCATCTACGTTACTGCAAACGGCAAAATTTCGTCTTTTTTATGGCTGAGTAGTATTCTCCTCTCCAACATTTTAATGTGTGAAATCGGGTGAAAATTTAAATGAAGGGCCCCCTTGAACCACAAGTAAGTCAGCAAAAGTGTGGGAGACATGGGGTTGATGGTGGTGGGTGGTGATTGGAAATGGCAGGTGGGTTCTGGCCTGACCGTTTGTATGTGTGTTTGGAATTAGGCAAAACCTCTCACTGCTGTCTCCATCTTCTCTCCCACTGGCTGCCTGGGGAGCCAGGTTGGTTCCTCACACCAACACCCAAACACGGCTCCTGAAAATGTGTGGTAATGCACCATTTGTTCCAGAATTCAGAGCCAAGATGCTTATCTTCAGAATCCAAGGGCTGGCCATCAAAAAGCAAAATACAATTTAACTTTACTTAATTTCCCTGTGAGTGCTGCATTATATCATCCAACAGAAATGAAATGAAACACTTGGAAATTTCTAACACACCAACCACAGGCTGTCATCCATCCTCCTCCCTCGGCTTGAATCTGGACAGTTTTCTTGGAAAGGCTGCCGTGACCCTCCTGTTTGTGAAGGGGCTGTGTTTTCAAGCACCCCAGGTGCCGGATGCTCTGGGTGGGCAGGTAAACTTGCCCCACCTTGGACGATAACCTAACCAGCCCTGACTCGCGAGGTCCTGAGAATGGGGTTTCCCAACTTGTCTTCTCGCATCAATTAGCATTTAGTTTGTGAGGCTGCTGGGAAAGAAGACATTCTTGCACAGGATAAAGAGGAAGGAGCTGTGTGTTGTGAGAGTGTGACCTCACTTTTGGGGGCTGTGAGGGGCTGAGAAGCCCCCTGTTGCTGTGTCACTGTCATTCCTACTAGATGTCACATCACAGTGACTCTTGTCCTGCGATACTGTGATATGGTCATGTTGCTGTGGCTTGAAGAGCAAAATGCACATGATTTTGAGCACATGAGAGTCCCCTGCCACTAGTCCAGAGCCCAGCTCAGGCTCTAGTGGTGCCCCGTGAATACATCTTGAGTAAGTGAATAAATAAGGGAACAAATTGTGAAGTTGCCCTTGGTTAGTAACCAGGGAAGAAACATGTTTCTGGATGGGCAGCAGAACCTCTGGAAGGGCTCTAGCCATGGGAAGAGAACCTTTATCACCTTGGTTTTGGTTGGGAAACGTAATGATATTTCAACCTGGAGGATGCTCCCGAGGAGAGAATGGAGGTCATGTGGACTCCACACAGGGATTCCGGGCAGGAACCAGCAAGTGATACAGACTGCAAAGGGCCTGGAAGCTGGTTAAGCAGTGTGGGCTCCATCTGGAAGGCAGGGAGAAGGCAGCATACATTATTTCAGCCAAAATATGATGCGAATGCAGGTGTCTAAATCTATCTATCTATCTATCTATCTATCTATCTATCTATCTATCTATCTATCTATCTATCCATCTATCCATCTATCTATCTATCTATCTATCTATCCATCTATCCATCTATCGATTATCTATCATCTATCTATCTATCATCTATCTACCTACTTATCCATTTGTCTATCCATCCATATATGTATCCATCTATCTACCTATCTATCCATCTATACATCTATATATCCATCTATCTGTCTATCCAACTATCTATCTGAGAGAGAGACACAGAGGAAGAGTCAGAGACAGAGAGAGAAAGAAAGAGAAGAAAGAAAGAAAGAAAGATAGAAGGAAAGAAAGAAATAGATCAGCTAATTCTGTAGGCCCCGTCAGGATCTGGCAACAATGGTAATGTATGGGTTGTGCAGGGAAATCTGGCTGGGGGTGGAGACAGTGGATCATCCCTTAGATGGGAAGAGAGAGACCAACTCCCCCCAGAGAAAGTGTGGGTGGCTGCAGTTCTGAAACCTTGGCTCTCAGTGTGTTCTTGGGCTCACTGCATCCCCAAGAGGATGAATAGAGGGGAGAGTCACATTATGGGTTAAACTTTCCAGGTGGCTTCCAGGAATGGCCATCCTCAGATGAGGGTACCAGGACTTGGGGCAGCACAGGGCAGGTGCAACTGCATCCACGTTAGGGTGAGCAGAGGTGTGATCAGCCAACGTGGGCCCTGGTACAGAGGCTCGGGTATAGGGATGTTCAATCCACACCTGTGATGCACCTGCATTTTCTTTGCACCTTATCACATCTCCAGTAACCTGTGGAATAGCAAGTGCACAAGGGGCTTACCGATTCTGTAAGGGAATGTTTGGCAAGAACAGTGGCCTTTTGTGATGTTGCTTATGCGTGTGTGTATTTTTTTCTCATCACTATGCAATCTGGTTTTGCAGCTATCTAGCCAGTTAGGGATTAGAAAGATGGGATTTAAATGTTACTATGTAGCTCATGAAATAATTGACAGCTAGTGGGGCCTTAATTAAGTGTAAAAGCACAATAGTTCACTGGTAGGTGTTTAAAATACAACCCCTACTTCTGTCCTCACTTGGAGACCCTTCCTCTTCCTCCTTCCCTCCGTCCCAGAGAATGACATAATCTTCCTTGCTAGTTGTCAGTCCTACGTGGCTCCCCATGTGACTGGGTGAATAAAAGGCTCTGTCTTTGTATTAATGCCTAACAATACGGGGTCCCTTCCCGGAAGATTTCAAAATAAGAGAATTGGATGAGAAAGGCAGTTGCCACATACGTGTGGCCTTGAATGTGCTTGTCACCATGCCATGTCCTCTTACGCATTTCCCATTTTTTCCCCCAATTGTCATTGTAATATTATTCCATTTACTGAGAGAATCATTATAAGGAACGACTCACCTATTAAGACACATGTGGGCCTGGCCTGGCGAACACCAGCTGTATGCGGCAGAGCAGGAGATGCCAGGCATGGGCCAACCTTGACCCTCTGGCCTGGGAAGGAGATGACTGGAGGAAAGTGAGTCTAGTAGGCAGGACAGGTATAAGGCACGGTAACAGAGCCTAGCCAGGCCAGCAGAGCAAGGCTGTGGAGATCAAGATGAGGATGCCAGCAGCAGTTAGCTTTGCTGGAGGCCCTTTACATGCCAGGTGCTTTTAGATAATTTCCTGACATTATATCTGACTCTGACATAAAACTGATGCTCTAGCTAATTAACCCCACTTAATGCTCATAGTAGCCTTTCAAGGTAGAGATGATTATTAATTTGATTTTATATGTGAGGGACCTAAAGCTTTGAGAGATTGAGTCCCAGACCACGTGGCTAATAAGTGGCGAGAGTGTAACTTAAATCCAGGGATGACTCCAAAGCCTGCGCCATTCCTCACATCACTGGCTCCGCAAGTAGGGAGCTTCCAGCCCACCCCGAATTGATGAAGCTCCATTGATTTTATCAGGTGGCTATTGCTGTATAACAATCCACCCTATACCTAAGGCTCCCCTTTCCTGAAGCCCATGATCAGCTGGAGTCCCTCTGCAGCACCTAGCATATGCACACACACACACACACACACACACACACACACACGCACACACACGCACGCGCACACACACACGATACCTGGGTAGACTTTGGCCAGAGAGAACAATTTCACTCATCCTTGATTTTGTCCCTCTACCTCTGGAGACCTGGACGGTGATTGTCAGGCTTTGGGACTATTGGAAACTCAGGCCATTTCTGACTGATGTGGATCAGGAAAGATCTGGTTTTCCAAATATCCAGTTGCACTACACAGAAGTTGAGGAATAAATGGTGGGCTGGGGAAGAGAGAGAGACCGGTGTGTGGCTGAGACACTTGAATATAATAATCTAGGGAAATAGAGGAAAACAACAATAAATAAGGAGAAAAGAGTGGGAGCGGGCCAGGATGACAGGGCCATGAGATAATGAGCAGAATGAAGGAGGTGTTCTGATGGAAGGAGATAATGGGCCGATATAAGTTAGCTGAAATTCACAGGTGGGAGGGGCAGGCCCTGGACTTGATTCCCAGAAGAAGGTCCTGAGCTCCATGTGAGTTTCATGTGTCTTTTGTTCAGAATGCATTATAAATTAAATTCTCCTACCAGAAAGGTATATGGTAGTGTAAGGGTGCGTGTTTAAGCAAAAGTAGGAACTGAATTTTCTGCTGTTGATGGGAAATTCATTTTTGCTGTTTTTGTTTGTGTGTTCATTCCCAAATAGTGTTTTAATGATTATTTTTGTTGTCCTAAGAAGTCGTCTCTCTCTTATGCCTCATCTTGCTGGAGGACCGCTTCCTCCATCTTGAAACATCTCTTCTGGTCTCTGCGATTCAGACTCCTGGTTCTCCTCCTGGCTCTCCGACTCCACTTTCTCCAGTTTTGCAATCCCTCTGATTCCTTTCCATCAGCCTATCTGTTGAGAATTGAGCTCTACCAGTTTTATCAGGTGGCTATTGTTGTATAACAAGCCACTCTCAAATTTAGTGGCATTAAACAATGATCATTTATTTAGCTCATGAGTCTGTGGGTCAGTGAGCAGTTCTGCTGGTCAGGGTCAGGCTCAGCTGGTGTTGGCTGGACTCTCCATCTACCTGCAGGCAGCAGCCAGGTTAACTGGGGGCTGGCTGGGGTAGGGTGGCCCCAGTTGGCATGGCTTGTCTTTGCTCCTCTATTCTTCAGCAGGCTGGCCTGAGCTTGTTCACATGGTAGCAGCCTTCCATGAGAACAAGCAGAGTGTGCAAGGCTTTCTGAAGCCTAGGCTTGGACCTCGTACAACGTCACTTCTGTTGCAGTTTACTGAATGAAGCAAGCCATGGGGGCAGTCCAAATTCAAAGAGTGGGGAAATAGATTCTTTCTCTTGGTGGAAGGAGATGCACAGTCACAGTGCAAAGGGCTGGAGGCATGGAAAGGAGTGGAGAATTGAGATCATTTTCCCAAATTTTCTATCACACTAGGATTCTGCCTTTGGTTGTTCAGATATTCTCCCCAGATAAATCTAACCCATGTCATGGTGTTTCCCTCATCCCACAGCCCATGATGTCAGCATATATTATCTTCTATGAAATTTAATTTTTCTTCTGTCAAATTGAAGACTGTGCTTTTGTCATCACCTTCAGTGGACTGAAAATCCCCCAGCAGTGCATGGCACAACTTGGTGAAAGGATTCTGGATGAGGTGTAGTAGCAGAGACTGCTTCTTGTCCACTCAAACCAATCCTTCCCTTCTTTACTAGTAGAACGGCTGCATGGTCACTGGGCACCTGGCTGCCCCATTAGAGACTACATCTCCCAGCCTTTCTTGCAACTTTGGTCATGCCTTGTGTCCTACTTTTGGCCAATGGATGTGAGCAGAAGAAAACATGCCAAGGGAGGGGCCTGAGGTGTCCTGCCTTTCCCCTCTTTCCCAGTGGTTGGAAGATGGTCTGAGCTGGAGCATCTAAGTTGAACCCAGAGACCAAAACCACATGGGGGATGATAGAGTCACACTGTAGGCACTGCACTCTCTACTTAGTACTTGCAAAATGAGAAAAAAATCAACTCCTATCTTATTTAAACTTTGTATTTGTGAGTGTTTTATTACGGCAGCTTAGCTTGTGCCCTGGCAAATATGGTGATGGGAGAGGGAAGTGGAATGATGGAGTGTAACAATGGCAAAGCTAGGCTAGGGTACTGAGAGCTTGCTGGGGTTCAAAGAGAGAGGGAACATCATTCTTTCCATTTTTTTCTTCTTTTCCTCTTTCAAACTTATTTTGCAGTTCTTTGTTTTTCTATTCTCCTCCTTCTCCAAGACATTTCCCTCCTGTTCTCTTTTTTGTTTCACATTTCTATATGGTGTGGTGGGAAATCTCTCGAAACCTTGACCTTAAGAGAGGAGATTAACAACCATACTATATTGGATGTAAGAAAATACTTTATTTCAAAAAATAAAAGAAAGTAGAAAGATAGTATTGAGAGTGTTTGTATGCCCTTCACATAGCTTCCCCTAGTGTTAACATCTTACATAACCATGGTACATTTATCAAAATTAAGAAGTTAGCACCAGTACAGTAACATTAGCGAACTACAGACTTTATTCAATTTCTCCAGTTTCTCTAATAATGTTCATCTGTTCCAGGATCAAGTCCAGGCTACCATGTTGCATTTAGTTATCAGGTGTCCTTTGTCTCTTCAAATCTGTAATAGCTTCTTGTTCTTTCCTTGTCTTTGGTGACCTTGACACTTTTGGTCAAGTGTTTTGTAGACTGTCCCTAAATTTGCATTTGTCTGATGTTTCTTATGATTAGACTGAGGTAATAGATGTTTGGGAAGAATACACCAGAAACAAAATGCCCTTCTCCTTGTACCATACCAGGGGACACAATATCAACATGATTTTTTTTTTTTTTTTTTGCTGGTGATATTAGCCTTGATTACTTGGTCAAGGTAATTTTCATACTCTATTTGTTAGAAGTGAGTCAATAATTCTAGCCCATTTGAGGGGAGGGGAATTAAGCTCTTTTGTGGAATGAGGAATTATCAAAGAATTTTGACGTACATTAAAACCACCACAGTAATTAATAAATATTTTCTGGAGGTACTTTGAGGCTCTGCACTATCCTGTTTCTCCTTAAAGCTTCTCTCACTAATTTTAATATGCATCAGTGGATCTTTCCTGCAGTAATTATTACTATGTTTTAGTGATGATTTTCTGTTTTCCTCATTCCTTCTACCTTTATTAATTGGAACTCATCTGTCAGGAAGATTTGTCCTTAACTTTCTTCCTTTATTTATTTACTTAAGCATTTATGTCTATCACAATGGATTTATGGATATTTATTTTATTTTTAGGTTATAATCCAATACAGTTGTTATCTTGTTGCTCAAATTGTTCCAGGTTTGTTCACTGGGAGCTCTTTGAGGTGGGCGCCTATGTCCTTTTTATATGCCCTCATCCTTTTATTTCTATGTATCTTTTAGCACTTCCTTACTTTTTGGAACTTCAAGACATTTCAGGCTCATCTTATATTTTCTCTGCCCAGCTTAAGAGTCAGCCATTTCTCTAAGGATTCATGGTCCTTTTTGGTAGAGAATGGTATTTAGAAATCAAGATCTGGGCAGTAGGGGTGTTCATTGCTATTAGGGTGTCACTGCTTCTAGCACCTCTGAACAGAGAGAGCTCGGAAAAATGTATATATATACTCACCCATGAATAAGCACGTCTGCATTTATTTATGTATTTGTCTGTAAATATATCACATTAAGCATGAATGCATATTAATATCTGATTCCAATCCAGTCAGTACCACAGGATCTATTCTAGACGTCCCTTGTTTTTTTTGTAGCTTCTTTCACTGACACTGAGAGACCATTAGTTACCTTGTATTTACTTAGTTGTTCAACCCAAGAATATATGGAAAGCAGTTTCAAAATTGTTTACCTGTTCCCCCTTGAGAAATAGGTAGAATGGAGTGTTAAAATACAGTTCCTTTTTGCCTTTAACCTTGCAGCATGGGGTCAAAAAACTGTTTTCCAAAGTTTCTCAGTTATGTTCCCTTTTTCTCTAGCCCTTTAAGTGAAGCTTTGTCATATATTCGTAATATAGTTAAATTTATTTGTCATAATCTGCATTATGCCTGGGTTCTTCTGAATATCCTGGTTAATTTTTATAACCTTTTCACACGGTGAAGTTCATTCTTGTGTTGTACAGTTTTATGGGGGTTGACAAATCCGTAAAGTCATTTATCCATCTCCAAAGTATCATAAAGAACAGTTCCAATATCCTAAAATTCTCTTGTATGGCTTCTTTTTAGTCAACACTCTCCCACTCAATAATCACTGATCTCTTTTCCATCCTTATAGTTTTGCCATTTCCAGAATGCCATAAGTAGAATCATACAATATGTAGCATTTGGGGATTGGCTTCCTTCACTAAAAAATGTACTTAAAATTCATTCATGGTGTTACATGGATTAATATTTTTTTTCCTTTTAGTTGTTGAGTAGTATCGGGGTATATGGATATACCACAGTTTCTTTTATCCATTCACTTGTTGAAGGACCTATGGATTTTTTCCAGTCTTGGGAAATTATGAATAAAGCTGCAATAAACATTCACATTCATTTTTTATGTGAGCATTCGTTTTCAATTTACTTGAGAAAATACCTAGTACTGGGATTGCTGAGCTGTATGGTAAGTATACGTCTAATTTTATAAGAAACTGCCAAACTTTTCCAAAGTTGCTCTATTGTTTCACAATCATTAGCAATGAATGAGAGCTCCTACTGTTTCTCCTCCTCTCCAGCGTTTGGAATTGTGAGTTTCACTGTGTGTGTGCGTGTGTGTGTTTGTGTGCCATTCTCATATGTTTGTGGTGGTATCTCATTGTGGTTTAATTTGCATTTCCCTAATGATAATTAGGTTGTTTATTCTCTTATTGTTAAGTTTTAAGTTTCTTTAAAAAATATTCAGGATACAAGTCTTTTTTTTTTTTTGCTGTACGCGGGCCTCTCACTGCTGTGGCCTCTCCTGTTGCGGAGCACAGGCTCCGGACGCGCAGGCTCAGCGGCCACGGCTCACGGGCCCAGCCGCTCCGCGGCATGTGGGATCCTCCCGGACCGGGGCACGAACCCGCGTCGCCTGCATCGGCAGGCGGACTCGCAACCACTGCGCCACCAGGGAAGCCCCAGGATACAAGTCTTTTATTAGATTTGTGAACTGCAAATATTTTTCCAACTCTGTGGTTTGTCTTTTCATTCCCTTAACTGTGTCTTTTGCAGAGCAAGTGTTTCTAATTTTGATAGTCTTATTTATTCATTTTTTTTTCTTTCAGGAATTGTGCTTTTAGTATGTTATGTTGGATTTTAAATGTGCCACAAACACCTTTTAAGTTATAGTTATAGTTCATCTACTTGATAATATGCCATATTGTGGTTGGCTCTATATAAATAGTTTAACATTACAATAAAATATTCATATTTCTGTTCATGTCCTAATTCTTCATGATCTCTGACACAAACTAGATATTGCTACTCATTAGTGTCTCTTTTAGAAAGTATTTATATTAATTCAGCTCTTGCTTTGAAGGGTGGCAAGTTTGAGTGGATTTGGGGGCAGAAGGGAGAATTAGACCAGGTGGGTGTTTGGTCTGCCTTGACCAGCTCTGGGAACGGAATAATCATTTCAGTTCTCTAGGCCTTAGCTTTCCCACTTGTCCTAGTCATACTTTCCATCGTTGTTGTACAGGTAAAATGAACCCAGGTAAATGCTCATATGAAGGTATTTTTTCATGTTTCTTTTTAAAAAAAATTTATATCTGTCCCAAGACTTGTCCATGATACATGAGAGAGAAGAGACAGTGGAGGAAACAGAATGATAGAAAATTCTTCACTTTGTGGGAATTAGGAGCACCACGACAGAAACAGAACCTGGCATCTCAAGCATCCGAGCATACTTGGATCAGGTGGCTGCACCCCATCTCCTCACGGGTGGGCTCTGGTCCTCCTTGATTGGAAGCTTATATAAGATTGATAGTGATAAACCGCTAACCTGGGGCCCAGGTGGTAATCCTGCTGACGACCACCAATTTCACTTTTCATCATAAAATAGAAAAGAATAGAGATCATTAGGTTCAAGGATATTCTTGAGTTGTTCAACTTTTTCTTGCCACTTAGAATTCTAAAAATCATGGAATGTTATTTCTGGATGGGACTTTGGCGATACATGACTATGTTTCCTGATTCCTGATTTAGAACACAGGGGTAAGGCACATGATCTGCCTGAGGGGTATTTGTGTTTCCTACAAAATAATTAGATGTTTTTTCCACCTGGTCACCCACTCCCTGTGCTTCTCTACCACATAGCTTTGACCCTGGTAGGGCCCTTTATCTGGGATTCCATCTTTTTCATGTTTTCTCCGCCTGCTGAACTTCTCCTTCAAGACTCAGCTCAAATGTCTCCTTGCCTATGTCCTATTCGATCTCTGATTCTCCTCCCACTTCTCCCTACCAAAATGAATCATTCTCTTGTCTGAGTTGACATAGCACCTTAATGTAGCTGTTTTGCCACTCTATTAAATGTATACTTCTGTGCATATTTCCCTTGTATGCGAGTATGTGTACTTGTATGTCTTCCTTGCTAAAGCATCTGTGCCTGGAGGACAAGAAGGGTCTTATCCCCATCCCAGCGCCAGGTGCACAGATAACTTTCATGAATGTTTGTTGCTTGGAATCTGATTCCACTCCTTTATCTTAAAAGCAAGGAAACTGATAAGTGACTTGTGTCATTCCTTTTTCAAAAATTCCTTTTTCTTAAAGATTAATTGACCTATGCTCAGTGTTTCTGGGAGCTGGTGGTCTTTGCCTAATTATTTCTTAAAATTCTTTTTAGCACAAAGAACCCACAGTTCCTCTTTGTGTAAGCTATATGAGCAAGTGCTCAAGACTTAAGTAAGCAGACTGGAGGACAAATAGTTTGCAGTCTTCAGGGATGTACAAACAATTCCGCTTCTGGTAAGTCCAGCTGACAAAACTACAGGAGGCCCCTATATAGATTGTCTGGGATTTTCCTGTGTGGGGTGGACACAATTAGATCTGCAGAACATCTGATCCTGTGAAACAAAGGCTGACAGTACGACAAATAGCCTGCTACTACATTTTCATCAGTGTTCCTACAAACAGACAGACACACTCTCTCATTCACTGTGTCCAGAAAGCCAAAATTTATAGATCTCTTCCTCTGCAAAAACTCCTAAACCTGGTTTATTTCCATGGACTTGACCTTTGGCATTCAGACTTTCTCCCCGCTGGCAAACCCAGGGTCCATTTTTTCCTGCAGACGCCATTTTGGCAGTCTCCTTAACAGCCTAAGGAAAGAACCAGAGGTCTACATATGGAGACCTCATCCCCGGTTGCCTAATGGATTCAAAAGACATCCTGAATATTCATCATTTCTCCTTTTATGAGCACCTTGGCAATTCCCTCCAAAGGTGAAGGCTGCAGTAAATTCAGAAGTGCCATTTAGTGAATACCAATTTATTCTCAATTCAAGTCTAGTTTTTTTTCCTGCTCCTTGGCAGAGCATTGGAGATCCCAGTGAATGCAGGGCATTGTCTCAGCTCTGAGGATGCAGGATTGTTTGAGCAAATCCAAAGCCTGAAGACGTTGTCTGCTCCCCAGCCTGCTTGCCTAAGCGCTGTGCACTTATTACTCTGCATTCTCTGCAACTCCCTCCCTGGAGAAGTTGGAAATGACCTTGTGGGAAAATGTTAAAATCATGCTGGAGTGCTTGGATTGGTGACAGGGCTTTTAATTAATAGTTGTAAATTAGAACATATGATTTTTCAGCTCTGTGCACATGGTCTTACCCTTTGGTGTACTAGGGATCCATTACAATGTTCCCCAAAGTATCCCCAAGATACTGATGTGGACAGTTGTTCAATGGACATAGATTCAGAGAGAGACAGACACTCTCATTATTTTTGTTCATTTGCAAAGTTCTGCCTGGTTGAACCTGAGTAGTGACTAGGGAACGAAGGGCGCTGTGGGAGGTGGGCTCTGACACTGTCTACCGTGGGGTCCACTCTGTTTCCCCCCGGGGTCGACACTGCTAACTGTGCCTTTTCTCTCATCCCACTTCTCTATAACCCAAATAGCAGCACGTCGCTCATCAATTTCCCATTGTTCTCCTTTCCTCCTGGAAAAACTGGGACCTGAAACCACAGCCCCATTTGCTTTTGTACCTTCTGACTCTAGAATGGAAACACGTGTAGTTGCTATTGATCTATTCATCCTGGTATGCTCTTTATTTTTTTATTTTTAATTTTTAAAATTTTATTATGGTAAGAACACTTAACATGATATCTAGCCTTTTAAATTTTGAAGCAATTTTTAAGTTGGCCATACTGTTTTTTTCTAACATCTTTATTGGAGCATAATTGCTACACAATCGTTTGGTAGTTTCTGCTGCACAACAAAGTGAATCAGCCATACACAAACATACATCCTCATATCTCCTCCCTCTTGCATCTCCCTCCCACCCTCCCTATCCCACCCCTCTAGGTGGTCACAAAGCACTGAGCCGATCTCCCTGTGCTATG
>NC_041217.1:19866156-19868604 GCF_002837175.3 Physeter macrocephalus
TATATATAAGTCCATGCCGCTCTCTCACTTCGTCCCAGCTTACCCTTCCCCCTTCCCGTGTCCTCAAGTCCATTCTCTACATCTACATCTTTATTCCTGTCCTGCCCCTAGGTCCTTCAGAACCATTTTTTTTTTTAGATTCCATATAAATGTGTTAGCATACAGTATTTGTTTTTCTCACTTACTTCATGCTGTATGAAAGTCTCTAAGTCCACCCACCTCACTACAAATAACTCAATTTCGTTTCTTTTTATGGCTGAGTAATATTCCATTGTATACATGTGCCACATCTTCTTTATCCATTCATCTGTCGATGGACACTTAGGTTGCTTCCATATCCTGGCTATTGTAAATAGAGCTGCAGTGAACATTGTGGTACATGACTTTTTTTGAATTATGGTTTTCTCAGGGTATATGTCCAGTAGTGGGATCGCCAGATCATATGGTAATGTTCTATTTTTAGTTTTTTAAGGAACCTTCATACTGTTCTCCATAGTGGCTGTATCAGTTTACATTCCCACCAAGAGTGTAAGAGTGTTCCCTTTTCTCCACACCCTCTCCAGCATTTATTGTTTGTAGATTTCTTAATGATGGCCATTCTGACTGGTGTGAGCTGATACCTCATTGTACTTTGATTTGCATTTCTCTAATGATTAGTGATGCTGAGCATCCTTTCATGTGTTTGTTGGCAATCTGTATATATTTTTTGGAGAAATGTCTATTTAGATCATCTGCCCATTTTTGGATTGGGTTATTTATTTTCTTTTGATATTGAGCTGTATGAGCTGCCTATATATTTTGGAGATTAATCCTTTGTCAGTTGCTTCATTTGCAAATATATTCTTGATCTGAGGGTTGTCTTTTGGTCTTGTTTATGGTATCCTTTGCTGTGCAAAAGCTTTTAAGTTTCATTAGGTCCCATTTGTTTATTTTTGTTTTTATTTCCATTTCTCTAGGAGGTGGGTCAAAAAGGATATTGCTGTGATTTATGTCATAGAGTGTTCTGCCTATGTTTTCCTCTAAGAGTTTGATGGTGTCTGACCTTACATTTAGGTCTTTAATCCATTTTGAGTTTATTTTTGTGTGTGGTGTTAGGGAGTGTTCTAATTTCATTCTTTTACATGTGCTATCCAGTTTTCCCAGCACCATTTATTGAAGAGGCTGTCTTTCTCCATTGTATATCCTTGCCCCCTTTATCAAAGAAAAGATGACCATATGTGCGTGGTTTTATCTCTGGGCTTTCTAACCTGTTCCATTGATCTATATTTCTGTTTTTGTGCCAGTACCATACTGTCTTGATTACTGTAGCTTGGCATATCTCTCCATCTGTTTGTGTCATCTTTGATTTCTTTCAAAAGTGTCTTACAGTTTTCTGCATACAGGTCTTTTGCCTACTTAGGTAGGTTTACTCCTAGGTATTTTATTCTTTTTGTTGCAATGGTAAATGGGAGTGTTTCCTTAATTTCTCTTTCAGAATTTTCATCACTAGTGTGTAAGAATGCAAGAGATTTCTGCACATTAATTTTGTATCCTGCTACTTTACCAAATTCATTGATTAACTCTAGTAGTTTTCTGGTAGCATCTTTAGGATTCTCTATGTATAGTATCATGTCATCTGCAAACAGTGACAGTTTTACTTATTGTTTTCTGATTTGGATTTCTTTTATTTCTTTTTCTTCTCTGATTGATGTGGCTAAAGCTTCCAAAACTATGTTGAATAATAGTGGTGAGAGTGGGCAACCTTGTCTTGTTCCTGCTCTTAATGGAAATGGTTGCAGTTTTTCACCATTGAGAACAATGTTGGCTGTGGGTTTGTCCTGTATGGCCTTTATTATGTTGAGCTAAGTTCCCTCTATGCCTAGTTTCTGGAGAGTCTTTTTATCATAAATGGGTGTTGAATTTTGTCAAAAGCTTTTTCTGCATCTATTGAGATGATCATATGGTTTTTCTCCTTCAATTTGTTAATATGGTTTATCACATTGATTGATTTGCATATATTGAAGAATGCTTGCATTCCTGGGATAAACCCCACTTGATCATGGTGTATGACTTGTAATGTACTGGTGGATTCTCTTTGCTAGTATTTTGTTGAGAACTTTTCATCTATGTTCATCAGTGATATTGGTCTGTAGTTTTCTTTTTTTGTGACATCTTTGTCTGGTTTTGGTATCAGGGTGATGGTGGCCTCGTAATATGAGTTCGGGAGTGTTCTTCCCTCTGCTATATGTTGGAAGAATTTAAGAAGGATAGGTGTTGGCTCTTCTCTAAATGTTTGATAGAATTCACCTGTCAATCCATCTGGTCCTGGGCTTTTGTTTGTTGGAAGATATATATATATATATATATATATATATATATATATATATATATATTTTGTGGTACGTGGGCCTGTCACTGTTGTGGCCTCTCCCATTGCGGAGCACAGGCTCCGGATGCGCAGGCTCAGTG
>NC_041217.1:19868942-19871411 GCF_002837175.3 Physeter macrocephalus
GCGCACGCGCAGGCTCAGTGGCCATGGCTCACGGGCCCAGCCACTCCACGGCATGTGAGATCTTCCTGGACTGGGGCACGAACCCACGTCCTCTGCATCGGCAGGTGGACTCTCAACCACTGTGCCACCAGGGGACCCCTGCTGGAAGATTTTTAATCACAGTTTCAATTTCAGTGCTTGGGATTGGTCTGTTTATATTTTCTATTTCTTCCTGGTTCAGTCTTGGGAGGTTGTTGTTTTTTAACAGTTTGTTCATTTCTTCCAGGTTGTCCATTTTATAGGCTTATAGTTGCTTGTAGTAATCTCTCATGATCCTTTGTATTTCTGCACTGTCAGTTGTTACTTCTCCTTTTTCATTTCTAATGCTATTGATTTGAGTCTTCTCCCTTTTTTTCTTGATGAGTCTGGCTAGTGTTTTAATTTTGTTTATCTTCTCAAAAAACCAGCTTTTAGTTTTATTGATCTTAGCTATTGTTTCCTTCATTTCTTTTTGTTGTTTTTTAACAGTTTGTTCATTTCTTCCAGGTTGTCCATTTTATAGGCTTATAGTTGCTTGTAGTAATCTCTCATGATCCTTTGTATTTCTGCACTGTCAGTTGTTACTTCTCCTTTTTCATTTCTAATGCTATTGATTTGAGTCTTCTCCCTTTTTTTCTTGATGAGTCTGGCTAGTGTTTTAATTTTGTTTATCTTCTCAAAAAACCAACTTTTAGTTTTATTGATCTTAGCTATTGTTTCCTTCATTTCTTTTTCATTTATTTCTGATCTGATCTTTATGATTTCTCTCCTTCTGCTAACTTTGGGATTTTTTTGTTCTTCTTTCTCTAACTGCTTTAGGTGTAGGGTTAGGTTGTTTATTTGAGATGTTTCTTGTTTCTTGATGTAGGATTGTGTTCCTATAAACTTCCTTCTTAGAACTGCTTTTGCTGCATCCCATAGGTTTTGGGTCATCATGTTTTCATTGTGATTTGTTTCCAGGTATTTTTTGATTTCCTCTTTGATTTCTTCAGTGATCTCTTGGATATTTAGTAGTGTATTGTTTAGCCTCCATGTGTTTGTATTTTTTATAGTTTTTTTCCTGTAACTGATATCTAGTCTCATAGCATTGTGGTCGGAAAAGATACTTGATACAATTGTAATATTCTTAAATTTCCCAAGGCTTGATTTGTGACCCAACATATGATCTATCCTGGAGAATATTCCATGAGCACTTGAGAAGAAAGTGTATTCTGTTAGTTTTGGATGGAATGTCCTATAAATATCAATTAAGTCCATCTTGTTTAATGTATCATTTAAAGCTTGTGCTTCCTTCTTTATTTTCATTTTGGATGATGAGTCCATTGCTGAAAGTGGCGTGTTAAAGTCCCCTACTATGATTGTGTTACTGTCGATATCCCCTTTTATGGCTGATAGCATTTGCGTTAAGTATTGAGGTGCTCCTATGCTGGGTGCATAAATATTTACAATTTTTATATCTTCTTCTTGGATTGATCCCTTTATCCTTATGTAGTGTCCTTCTTTGTCTCTTGTAATAGTCTTTATTTTAAAGTCTATTTTGTCTGATATGAGAATTGCTACTGCAGCTTTCTTTTGATTTCCATTTCTATGGAATATCTTTTTCCATCCCCTCATTTTCAATCTGTGCATGTCCCTAGGTCTGAAGTGGGTCTCTTGTAGACGACGTATTTACGGGTCTTGTTTTTGTATCCATTCAGCCAGTGTATGTCTTTTGGTTGGAGCATTTAATCCATTTACATTTAAAGTAGTTATCAGTATGTGTGTTCCTATTACCATTTTCTTTTTTTTTAAACATCTTTATTGGAGTATAATTGCTTTACAATGGTTTGCTAGTTTCTGCTTTACAACAAAGTGAATCAGTTATGCATATACATATGTTCCCATATCTCTTCCCTGTTGGGTCTCCCTCCTTCCCACCCTCCCTATCCCACCCTTCTAGGTGGTCACAAACCACCTAGCTGATCTCCCTGTGCCATGCGGTTGCTTCCCACTAGCTATCCACCCTACATTTGGTAGTGTATATATGTCCATGCCACTCTCTCACTTTGTCCCAGCTTACCCTTCCCCCTCCCCATATCCTCAAGTCCATGCTCTAGTAGGTCTGTGTTTTATTCCCGTCCTACCCTTAGGCTCTTCATGACATTTTTTAAAAAATTGTTTTGGGTTTGTTATTGTAGGTCTTTTCCTTCTCTTGTGTTTCCTGCCTAGAGAAGTTCCTTTAGCATTTGTTGTAAAGATGGTTTGGTGGTGCTGAAATCTCTTAGCTTTTGCTTGTCTGTAAGGTTTTAATTTCTCCGTCAAATCTGAATGATATCCTTGCTGGGTAGGGTAATCTTGGTTGTAGGTTTTTCTCTTCATCACTTTAAATATGTCCTGCCACTGCCTTCTGGCTTGCAGAGTTTCTGCTGAAAGATCAGCTGTTAACCTTATGGGGATTCCCTTGTATATTAT
>NC_041217.1:19871493-19877413 GCF_002837175.3 Physeter macrocephalus
TTCCCTTGTATATTATTTGTTGCTTTTCCCTTGGTGCTTTTAATACTTTTCTTTGTATTTAATTTTTGATAGTTTGAGTAATATGTGTCTTGGCATGTTTTTCCTTGGATTTATCCTGTTTGAGACCCTCTGTGCCTCCTGGATTTGATTGACTCTTTCCTTTCCCATATTAGGGAAGTTTTCAACTATAATCTCTTCAAATATTTTATCAGTCCCTTTCTTTTTCTCTTCTTCTTCTGGGATGCCTATAATTCGAATGTTGGTGTATTTAATGTTGTCCCAGAGGTCTCTGAGGCTGTCCTCAATTCTTTTCATTCTTTTTTCTTCATTCTGCTGTGCAGTCGTTATTTCCACTATTTTATCTTCTTGGTCACTTATCCGTTCTTCTGCCTCAGTTTTTCTGCTATTGATTCCTTTTAGAGAATTTGTAGTTTCATTTATTGTGTTGTTCATCATTGTTTGTTTGTTCTTTAGTTCTTCTAGGTCCTTGTTAAATGTTTCTTGTATTTTCTCCATTCTATTTCCAAGATTTTGGATCATCTTTATTATCATTACTCTGAATTCTTTTTCAGGTAGACTGCCTATTAGTTTGGTCTGGTGGGTTTTTACCTTGCTCCTTCATTTGCTGTGTATTTCTCTGTTTTCTCATTTTGCTTAACTTACTGTGTTTGGGGTCTCCTTTTCACAGGCTGCACGTTCATAGCTCCTGTTGTTTTTGGTGCCCCCAGAGGGTAAGGTTGGTTCAGTGAGTTGTGTAGGCTTCCTGGTGGAGGGACTGGTGCCTGTGTTCTGGTGGGTGAGGCTGGATCTTCTTGTCTTTCTGGTGGGCAGGACCGCATCTGGTGGTGTGTTTTGTGGTTTCTGTGACCTTATTTTGATTTTAGGTAGGCCTCTCTGCTAATGGGTGAGGTTGTGTCCCTGTCTTGCTAGTTTTTTGGCATAAGGTTTCCAGCACGGTAACTTGCTGGTTGTTGAGTGGATCTGGATCTTAACGTTGAGATGGAGATTTCTGAGAGAGCTTTCGCCATTTGATATTAGGTGGGGCCAGAGGTCTCTGGTGGACCAATATCTTGAACTCGGCTCTCCTACCTATAGACTGAGGCCTGGCACACGGCTGGAGCACCAAGACTCTGTCAGCCACACGGCTCTTTCCTGATATTACATTCTTCTTGCGGGCCAGCTCTTGCTCATCTCTGTATCTCCAATGCTTGAAAAATAGCTGATGCTCTTAAATGTCTTGAAAAGACATCACAGAGACTTGAGGTGTAGGTGTGCCTCCTCAGTTTTTCATGGCCGGCCAGTTAGCTGTGCCTTCCCGTTCTCAGTTGGTCAAGTCAGAGAGTCTGGGTAAGGCGGTAAATGCACAAAATAATCCACCTTGCTAACTCTGAAGGGCTGCTAAACCTGCAGGAAGCCCATCCTGGTATGCTCTTTACATTAGACTTCCAATTCTGTCTCCTAACTTATTGTAAGGAGATTATTTCTTGGATAAAGTGAAACAATTGTCAGTCCAAAAGGCTTGGGCCAACCAGTACTGGCCGCTTGCCCAGGGTTTCCCCAGGGCTCTACCTTTCCTCCTTGCAGGTTGTTAAACTTCCATCTGAAGCCAGGAGGCTGTGCCATTTCCCTTTCCTCCTTATGTACCCCCACTGTCTTAGTGAATTTAAAAAGCCCTTCAGTCTATCACAGAGGTTGCACACCAAGGCTCACAGGCCACATCTGGCCCATGGACATGTTTTCTTTGGCCTTCATGTTGTTTTGAAATGTTTTTAATTAGTTGCCAACATGTACACATTGGGAAATTTCACATTACAGTATCCAGACTTTGGGAGCCTCATGGAAAATCTAAAGATCTAGAGACTCCGGACCTGCGTTTTGCTTTAACTGTTGGCTGGAACTGAAGAGATGGGGATGTTGTGAGGGCTGTTACTAGTAAGTGTAAGGCTGCACTTACTAGTTTGCCACAATCCCCACCACGCTTAGTAGTTCATACCTGTTCTGCTCACTTGCACTGACCTCTCCGACCTCTGTAGGCATTGGAGTTTTTGAGGTCTGGTCTAATGGAAGATAGAAAGTCTGCCTAGGAAGATCATTGTTCCCGATTTGCTACCCCTCTTCCCCAAGTATTCTTCTCCTAGGAAAGAAGGAACGCAAGGAAGATTTGTGACTTTCATCAAATTGCGGGGTGGGGGGAGCTTTTGGCTGTTCACGGAGTGGAGAGGAAAGATGGAAGTCTCGTGCTGTTAATTAGTATTATTGTTTTTTCATACTTGGAGGCAGCAAATAGACGTAGTCTTGGATTTTGGGAATCTGTAATTCTCCAGCAGGAATTTAAGCACGTTGCATAAAGCAGGAACAGACTCTAAATGTAATATTGGGGGAATGCAACCGAGAGGTAATCAACCTAACAGAACAGGTAATGGTATAAGTCTCATCCAGAGCTGAACATGAGTGAATTTCATCTGATCAAAGCAATGGCATTCTTGCCAATCACAAGGAGTGAGAAAATAGATAAAAGTGGCCAATTATCTCAGCAGAAAAGATTAAGCATGTTAAGCTGCTTTCTAAACTCAGAGTGCTTTGTAAAAGCAAAGGATCATTAATCTTGTTCTTTGTATTGGTTAAGAAGAAAGAGAGAAATGGTTGGCAAAGAGAGTTTGCTCCCTTGATTGAACAGTGAGTGGTAGGGAAAGTTGGACCTTCCTCTATATCCTGCAAGGGGCAAGCTGGTACAGTGATAGGGCATGACTCTGAGAATGGTGGATAAGAGTGAGAATCATAACAGTGCTCACAAGCAACCTGTTTCAGAATTTTGACTTACTCTTAGATTGTTCTTCTGTTGAAGCAAACAATGCACTGGGGTCCTCTAACGTGTATCAGTAGGGAAGTGCTGAGGGGGTGGCCTTCTAGATCCAAGTATCCTCTGAAGTGGAAAACCTCACATATCTTGCTACTGAGCTGTATGTGATCTATTAATGAATCGGAAGAGTTGGAAGGAAGAGGTACTTTGTACCTCTCTCGGAGACAGATAACACTTGAGCAGTCCATCCAAGCTTCTGTCTTTTTTTCATTTCATACAGTCAAAATCCATATGCTGTGAAGTCATGTTTTAAATAGAGGCTGACTTCCTGCTCTCTGTATTTGGGAATATTCTGATGATCAGACCCACATTCCCTGTAGGGCACTTAGACTTCTGACTCCAAAAACTCACAATCTTTGGAAGCAGTTCATGACTTTTGCTTCTACTTCTCATTCAAAGCCATGGTTTGGTCCTTCTTGGCTTTTGATGTGAAGTGCCCTACTCGTAATCTGTTCAGACTGAGAGGAAACTGAGAAACCAGAAGTATCTTATGTTCCAGGCTGCAGGCCTTATGAGGTGATGACAGTGTTCTATAGGGATATCTGTTCTGCTTTTCCCATTGAAATCAGGAGAAGAACTGGAGCAGAGCACTTAACAGGGGCAGAGAGCACATGAAACTGCCTTTGAGATAAAGCGGAGAATGTGAGGATGGTGTGTATCAGCCCAGCTTAAGGAGATGGGGTGCCTAAAAGCAGGCTGGGGAGGCCAGAAGGAAGTGAAGGCTTCTACACAAATCTATGCAGGAGAAAAAGCCAAGGGCAACAAGACATTTTAAAGAAATAATAATTAATTTCAGTAACCTTTATTGTAAACATCCAAAAATGGACCTTTTTGAATAGGAGCAAGTGACTGATGGCCACTGTGGCATGAGCTGATTGCCAAGGGCTGGGCTATGTCTTTGGCTGGGGAACCAGTCATAGAGCTTGTGGGCAGACTGTGAATTCCTTACACAGGCTATTCCCAATGTGCCTACAGGTAATTCAGGGACCTCTTTGGGCTATTTGCAAAAGAAACCAAAATCTGCTTTTTTTCTTCCTTTAAAGACAATAAGAGAAAGAACTGGGGAATACCTATTTTGGTGACTTTGTTTCTCTCCTTTTGTAATTGTTTTGTTTCTGTAGCCAGTTATAACTAATAACATGTCAGTCTGTTCTGAATCTCCTTTATATTGAGTGGAATTTCATCCTTCTCATTATTTATATATTATCTTTTTATCTAAAATTCTGTATGTACCAATGTACTGTGGGTATTGTAATATATCTGGAGAGAGTCAATAACTGCATTATATTCTGGCTGAAAATCAGTGTGTCTTCATGATCATTTAGCATCAATTGTTATTGGCTTGACAATAAGTGAAGCTATTCAGAGGTTATTTTAAACAGGCTTTAAATTCCATGGAGGATGGAATTATACATAATGTATCTTTACAAATATTTGTCCATTGGAACTTTCATTCATAAGTGAATAAATCTACTCTATGTCAACACCTGGGCTCTGGGGATACATTAGGGAATCCCTTGTCCTCCTGGAGCTTAAAATTGTAAATTTGAGATTATAAGTTTGTATCTTTATTTGGGATATAAAATAAAGTCCTACATGTCAGGACTCAGCACAGTGTGGGTACAAAAGAGACATTTCTTGACATGGATTTATTGGTTAACCCACCAGAACTTGGATGGGTCTGTAAGAGCTGATTGATTTCCATTGTCTCCATAATCATTAGCTAGGAGTTTCCTGAATAACTACTTGTGCTGTACTTTCTCATGGGAGTTCAATATTCAGATCACTCGATACTAACCTTACAGTCCTGGGGTTAATAGAGAAACTGCAAGTTTGGGCTTGCAGCCTTTTCTATGCTTCTCCACTCAGAGCCTCATGGAAACATATGTGAAACTTAGGTTAAAAGATGCTTCACGGAACAAAGCATTCTCAGGCCAAAGAGATTTGGGGAATGCTGGGTAAAACTGTCTTACAAGTCTTCTTTCGTGTGAGACTTCTCAGTTTATATGTGCTTGTGTGCACCACTGACGGGGTTAGAACATGCATCATTTTCCAAATATTTTTGGCCATTCAAAGTTTATAAAAAAAAGTTTCTCGAAACATTTTCTGTGGGTCTATGTTTTGTGAAATCACGTTAGAAAGTAATGCAATGGTCCCACGCTACTGTTGTACAGACCAGAAAGCTTAGACCAAGGATCAGTGACTTGCGGAAGGGCCCAGAGACAGTGAATAGCTGAAAGAACTATAGCCTACGTTTCCAGTAAGCCAGGCTCACGTTCTTTCCACCGTGGTGTGCTCTTCTTTTTTGGTTCCTTTCCCCACCTCTATGGCTTCAGCCTACAAGTAGCTGGAGGATACATTAGAGAATCCCTTGTCCTCCTGGAGCTTAAAATTGTAATTTTGAAATTATAAATTAGTATCTTTATTTGGGGTATAAAACAAAGTCCTATGTGTCAAGACTCAGCCCAGTGTGGAGTACATAAGAGACATTTCTTGACATGTGTGGACTTATGGGTTAACGCACCAGAACTTGGATGGGTCTGCAATAGCTGGGTTTCTGTTTGTTGGTTTCCATTCCTCTCCCTTTTCAGTTCCTTCCCCCACCTCTATGGCTTCAGCCTACCAGTAGCCATGCTTTGCATGGTCATTTTGACCATTTTGGAATAGTAAGAGGTGGCGCAGTGGTAAAGAATCCGCCTTCCAATGCAGGGGACGTGGGTTCAAGACCTGATCCGGGAAGATCCCATATGCCACGGAGCAACTAAGCCTGCAAGCCACAAAACTACTGAGCCCGTGCACCACAACTACTGAGCCTGCGCTCTAGAGCCCACGAGTCACCGCTACTGCGCCCACGTGCCCCAACTACCGAAGCCTGTGCACCCAGTGAAGAGCAGCCCCTGCTCCATGCAACTACAGAATAACAAAAAAACAAACAACCCAATCCAAAAATGGGCAGAAGACCTAAATAGACATTTCTCCAAAGAAGATATACAGATTGCCAACAAACACATGAAAGAATGCTCAACATCATTAATCATTAGAGAAATGCAAATCAAAACT
>NC_041217.1:19878846-19888952 GCF_002837175.3 Physeter macrocephalus
CACCTAGAGGGGTGGGATAGGGAGGCTGGGAGGGAGGGAGATGCAAGAGGGAAGAGATATGGGAACATGTGTATATGTATAACTGATTCACTTTGCTGTAAAGCAGAAACGAACACACCATTGTAAAGCAATTATACTCCAATAAAGACGCTAAAAAAAAAAAAGACAAAAAGAAAAACATGTGCAGCAACGAAGACCCAATGCAACTTAAATAAATAAATAAATGAATAAATTTATTTAAAAAAAAAACCCTCTCAGTTCCCAGTGTTCTGACTGGAGATTTTCCGCCAACACTCCCAAGTTCAGCATTTCAGCCTCCTCCTGTAGGCAGCACCTCCATGCCTCATCCTTAACCTGTCCTGGTCCAGGCTTGAGATTTACTGTGAGGGTGGCTTCCCTGTTACTCCTTCAGCTCTGGCCTTCCCACATAGCTCTGTCAAGGGAAGCTCTGCTAATTTGAAGTCACTTTCATATGACTTGTTTGTTCTTTTGGGTTAGCGATATTTGTGTTCACTCCAAGCTCTATTCTCCTTAGCAGGTTTCATCTGGCCTCCTCTTTCTCACCTCTACCTTCTGTCCCAATACCATTAAGATCTATGCCAGTATTTTAAACTCCTCTGGCTGTCGCAGTATGTTACTGACTTATGTGGCATCCAGCTGTAATAAATACCTGTCTGTGGCCATTAAAAAATATAAGAAAAGTAATTGGTGATAAAAATTTTGTTTGTGTTCCAAAGAAGCTTGGATCACTTATTTTACTCAGTGTCTATTACTTAACTAAAAATATTATGAGGCGCCTGACAGAAGCACCAACCAGCTGACTGAACAATAGTTTTTAGTGATTTCACTTTACTTTGGTTATGTACTTAGCTGATGTATTGTTTTTGTGATATTTTATAAAAGTAAATGTATATTAAATGAAATTTTATTCATTTGTATTTGTTTCTTCTGCTTTTCTTTCCTCAGTAGTTACTGAGTTTCTATCTTCCTAAATTCCTAGTTTTAATATGTTTAGGGTAAAAAAGCTATTATATGAAAAGAGCTATGAATTGTTTTAATTAAACCATTTGCTTAACAAATGACACTAAATTTAACTTCAGGGTGAGATGAAATTTCTCCATCAGTGTTTCTGTTAGAGATATTACCTGATGAAGAAAAATGATCCTGTCTTTATCAGAAGGTGTTGCCCTCCCACCCTGCCAAGCAAGAATAAAAACTTGGCCTTAAATCCCCACAAATGGATGAAGAAATAAAAAAATGATTCCCATATGGCCTGGCTTTTTATGTAATCCTTTACTTCCCTTTGGAGGAAGGTCCTGTTCATGGACTGGTCCCAGCAAGAGACACATTTGATTGCTAATTCTTTGGTTTTTTTTTTTTTTTTTTTTTTTTTTTTTGTGGTATGCGGGCCTCCCTCTGCTGCGGCCTCTCCCGCTGCGGAGCACAGGCTCCGGACGCACAGGCCCAGCGGCCGTGGCTCACGGGCCCAGCCGCTCCGCGGCACGTGGGATCCTCCCAGACCGGGGCGCGAACCCGGTTCCCCTGCATCGGCAGGTGGACGTGCAACCACTGCGCCACCAGGGAAGCCCCTGTTTTTGCTTTTTTTTCAGTGTTATATTTATGATGACAAAAGCTTATTTAAGGCACTATGGCTAAAAAAATGTAGTCAAATGTACTGGAGCTCCTAAGGAACTTTAATAGGCTATCAAAAAACAGTGAAGATTTATTTAATGTCGCCCTTCCAGGAGGATATATTGTTGGTTCAGCTGCAACTTCTTAACTTCATCATATTTTATATACTTTGGCCATCATAGACTGCCACAAGGCCTGTTACATGTTGTGATGTAGAATGTGTTCTGATTAAGTATACAGAAGTGATCCCGTTCCCCATTGGAGGAAGGAGAGGAGCATCATAAATATACATTGTTTAAGTGTAAATTCTACTTCGCACTCATAGGTTATACTGTACTTGCGTGTTTTATGCTCTGTTGGTACTTCAAAATAATTCATTTGGGGGCATTTCCAGGGATCAAATCAAGAGCCAGGCAGCAGGGGCTTAATCAGAATTCCCTCCTTAGAATTTGTAACAGGGGGTAGAATAAGGCAAGTGGAGGAATTAAGTCCATAGAATAAAACTCTCCCATCTAATTACACAAATCTCAGTCTACTGGCTCAAATGGGCAAGGCTATACACTTTTTTATTTCCTACATCAAGGCTCCCAATTTGCCTGACAAGTAGAAATTCCATTCAGTCACTTGTTGGACTCTTTTCTTTTTCTCAGAGAGGTCCCAAGAATCTGGGAGGCCATGTGAGGCCAAGAAAATGGGTAAAAATCTTCTCATCTCTGGATTCCCGTGTTCTTATTGACATCCTTATGCTCAGACCACCAAGTAGCCTTGATATGTGCTTGTTCTTTGCGGGGTGTGGGGTACAGGCATTTCTGCTGAGCCTGGGATCCTGAACTGGGAAATTGAGGTAAGCACTATTTCTCCATGTTGATTGCAGAACTGTGTGTACCCAGTAGAAACAGTTCATGTGATGAAAGCGGTACAATAAACAAAGACTGAACAATAAATGGAAGACAGACCCAAAGGCTGTCTAGTGAAGGAAAGTGTAGAGGGCAGTGAAATGAAGACTCTTTTTTTTTTTTTTTTTTTTTTTTTTTTATTAACGGCAGTTGTTGCTTAATAAGTGTTGTCTAGCTGTTCCCAACACAGGAGAATCCAAAGCTTCTTTGGGCTCCTGCATTGTATTCAATCCCAGACACAGTCCTAAACTTAAACTCCTAATCGCCAGATGCTTTTGGAATTTGTCAGTTATTACAAAGATAATACGGTGCGTATACCTTGTACTATATAACACTTTCCATGTGGTCAAGGGTAGCACTTTTTAACCAGCAATATTTCTTAAGCAAATATAAAGCATGAATATTTTTCCTAAGTGAAATCAATAAAGACTGATAGTGCCACATCCATTCAGGTCAGGTTTTGTTGTCATATGAATTGAAATGAGGTCAGATTTTGTGGCCAAATTGCTACAAAAAACTTTAGTGTTCAGGGATTTTGTAGTTTGGAATTGCACATATGGATTGTGGATCTTTAGTGAGAATCAAAAGTTCTCCCTCCCTGGGCAAGAAGAAAGAATGATATATTCTCTGTCCATACCTCTTTGGTTATGCAGTATGAATGTCATTTTTCTTCTTCATCCTGATTTATTAGTTGTAACAGAAAAAACATACATTTCTTGGCATTATGTCAGTTAAACGACATTTAAAAAAACATTAAAACAAACTGGAGGCCTTAGTCTTTCTCATTCTGTTCATTCTATGATGAATGAGGATCTACTGTGTATCAAGAACTGACCTGAGTGTTGAGGATGTAAAGTCCAGGAAGATAGCTTGTGCCTTCACAGTGTTCCCCATATTGTAGGAGAGAGCAGGGAGTAAGTGGATAGTGATAGACAACGTGGCAAGTGCTAAATTAGGAGAAAGCACAGGATGCTATGCGAACAGAAAAAGAGTAGCCAACTCAGACAGAGGGTGGGGGTGAGAGTGGGTTTGTATGAATGAGGGAGGAGGTGGCCTTGGGCTGAATTTTGAGTGATATCTAGGCATTACAGGTGAATGGAGGCAAAAAAGATGGGGGGGGGGCTGATGGAATGTTCCAGCAGAAGAAGCCATGTATGCAAAGACAGCATTAGAAAATATCAGGTTGGGAGAGAGGGGACCATTGGGGATGGAAGATAGGGGCCAGGTGCCAAATTATGTAGGACAACTTGGTCTGATAGTCTGGACTATCTACCTCTGTGGCTCATCGATGAAAAACTTGCTCCAGTGCAAACAGGATGATGGGAGCATCTGTTCATGAGCTACTACCAAGAGCTCATCTGGTTTGATTAAATATCTGTTATTCATGTCAGAAACAAGAGATGAGGCACTGCTCTATTGTAAGCACTAAGAAGGATAAAATACCTGGAACACACATGGGAAGAAGTAGTCTAAATATCACACTTGGAGAATCAGCTGCTAGCAGCAGCTGAACAACTGCCCCTAATCCTTTTCCAGGGAAGAAGAGATGGCATTAGAGACACAGCTTCTGACAGACCAGTTTTCTACTTTTAAAAGGTCTCTTTGACCCAAAAGCAAAAATAGACAAATGGAATTACATTAAACTTAAAAACTTTTGCACATCAAAGAAGACAGTCAACAGAGTGAAAGGCAACGTATGGAATGGGAAAAACTATTTGCAAATCATACATAAGGGGTTTATATCTAGAGTATATAAGAGACTCTTACAACAACAGCAGCAAATAACTCAATTAAAATGTGGGCAAAGCTATAATCAAAAAGATACATGCACCCCAATGTTCACTGCAGCACTATTTACAATAGCCAACATAAGGAAACAACCTAAATGTCCATCGAGAGAGGAATGGATAAAGAAGATGTGACACGTATATACAATGGAATATTACTCAGCCATAAAAAAGAATGAAATAATGCCATATGCAGCAACATGGATGGACCTAGAGATTGTCATACTGAGTGACGTAAGCCAGACAGAGAAAGACAAATATCATATGATACCACTTATATGTGGAATCTAATAAAATGGTACAAATGACCTTATTTACAAAACAGAAATAGAGTCACAGATGTAAAAAACAAACTTATGGTTACCGAGAGGAAAGGGAGAGGGAGGGATAAATTGGGAGATTGGGATTGACATACGCACACTACTCTACATAAAATAGATAACTAATAAGGACCTAAATAAAATGGTACAAATGACCTTGTTTACAAAACAGAAATAGAGTCACAGATGTAAAAAACAAACTTATGGTTACCGAGAGGAAAGGGAGAGGGAGGGATAAATTGGGAGATTGGGATTGACATACGCACACTACTCTACATAAAATAGATAACTAATAAGGACCTACTGTATACCACAGGGAACTCTATTCAATACTCTATAATGACCTATATGGGAAAAGAATCTAAAAAAGAGTGGGTATATGTATATGTATCACTGATTCACTTTGCTGTGAACTAACACAACATTGTAAATCAACTATACTACAATAAAATTTTTTTTAAATGTAGGCAAAAGACTTGAATAGACAGTTCTCCAAAGAAGATATACAATGGCCAATAAGCATAAGAAAACATGCTCAACGTCACTAATCATAAGAGAAATGCAAATCAAATCCACAGTGAGATATCACTTCACACACATTAGGATGGTCGTTATCAAAAAAAAAAAGAAAATAATAAGTGTTAGCAAGCAATCAGAGAAATTGGAACCCTTGTGCACTGTTGGTGGGAATGTAAATTGGTGCAGCCACTATGAAAAATAGTATGGAGGCTTCTCAAAAATTTAAAAATAGAACTGCCATATAAGCTACCAATCCCACTTCTGGGTATATACCCAAAAGAATTCAAACTGCATCTTGAAGGGTTATTTGCACACCCATGTTCATTGCAGCATTATTCACAATAGGCAGAAATGGAAGCAACCCAAACGCTCATCGTTGGATGAATGGTTAAAGAAAATGTGGTATATACATGCAATGAAATATTATGTACCCTTAAAAAAGAAGGAAATCCTGTCACATGCCACAACACTGATAAACCTCAAGGACATTTTGCTAAGTGATATAAACGATTCACAAAATGACAAATACTGTATGATTGCACTCATATGAAATATCACAGAAACTGAAAGTAGAAAATGATTGCCAAGGGCTGAGGGGAAGGAAATTAGTGTGCAATGGACCATCTTTCTGTTTTGCAAGATGAAAAAGTTCTAGACATTAAACAATGTCAACTTACTTAATGCTATTGAACTGTACACTTAAAAAGGGTGAAGATGGTAAATATAATGTTATATATATATATTTTACTACCATAAAAAACTGTAAGATAAAATCTTGTTGGGTAACAAGGTTCTGATGATTGTGGAGGCTTCCTCAGGACTAGGAAGGAGGTTGTGCAGGAAAGGTGTTGGCAGTCTACGCTTTGGCAATCTTAAGGGCACAGATGTGTGCACGGCACGTAGATCAGGCAAAGAGAGCTGGAGACAGGACAAGTTCTGGGCAATTGTAGCCTTTGCAAACCCTCTGCTTCCTCTTTTTCTACTCTTTCCCTCTTTCCTGGAGTGGTTGGTGTGTTACTTCCAGTTCTTAGAGCTCATGAATTATGGATGGTGGTTGTTTCCCAAGTGCAGTGCGTTCCTCCTTAATTAGATTGGTTCATAATATTACAGTGCAGACCTGCTAGTAGGACATTTGGCACTGGGGCAAGTATAAATCTCTCTGCCAGCTCCCCACACAGCATTTCTAGGAAGTAACACATACTTTGCCACCACCCAGAGATCGTCTTCTGGCTATACGCAGTCACCTCTCTACTCACACGCCCTGAGGACTTCGACCTTTGTGGTGCATTTTTTTTTTTTTTTTTTTTTTGCCAGTCTCAGTGACAGTTTTATGTTCCAGAAGAAAGAGAACAATAAAATTATTTCCATTTCACCCTAGGAAGCAGGTTTTTCAGAAGGAATATCGTGTCCTTTTAATGTATTTAAATATGTATTTAGGGGTTCCTTAAGGCAACTAATGACCTAGTTAACACTTCTAGCTGGTATTGCAGTCAGGAAAAAAATGACAGAAAAAACCACATGTCGCTTGGGGAAATGGGGCTATGGTAGGAACAGTATTGCTTGTAGATATTCAGGGATCTCTTATCTGCAGTGCGATCCTGGCAGACCTATGTATGAATTGAAATAGTTTCTCTCCAACCTCCTTTCCCTGGAAGTCCTGACTCTCGATATGCAAGACGGTTGTGCTTTGGGATGACTTTCTGGAGCTCTTCATATTCTTTGTACTTATCCTAACGTTTTGTCTTCCTTCCCTATCAAAACAGGTCTACGGTGGAAAGATACCTATAAAGGATTTTCTATCAAAGTATAGCTTTAAGGTTTTAATTCCAACAAATTAACAGGGAATCACCACGGTCCACGGTAAGTGAATAGGAGCAATAATTAGAGGGCAGCATTCATAGATTCCCACCATGGCGTGTCCACCTGCACCCACATTCTCTGCCTTCCTGCCTTTCACCATAAATGAGCTATCTCTGCTCTTCTCTGAAGCCAGTGTGGCAACTCATGCACTGGTCCCTTCATGCAAAATCAAGGTGTTGCTTCCACAGTTCTCTCTACTATATCATCATTTTTCTCTCTTCCAGGTAATTTTCATGAGCTTATTAACATGTTATTATTACTCTTCTTAAAAAATCCTACTTCTGACCCCCTACTCCACCCCCTCCTCCAACTAGCATCTCAACTCTTTGCTCTCCTTAGCAGAAAATCTCCTACAAAGTCTTGTCTCTCCTTGCTGCCTCCAATTCTTTTCTCTCATGCTTTCTTAAATCCATTCCAGTTGGACCTTCACTCCTTCACTCCACTAAGCCTGCTTTTGATGAGGTCACTAGTGCTTTCATTTTGCTTAAGCCAATGCCCTATCAGCACTATTTGACACTGGAAAGACTTTCTTCTCTCTGGATACCACTCTCTTTTGGTTTTGCCCAAACTCACTGGCTTCTCCTTCTGTCTCCTTTGAATGTTTGTCCTCTTCTCTTTGCCTTCTGAACACTGGGCTCAGTTCTTGGATCCTTTTTCATCTCTATCTACAACCGATACTTGGTGAGCTCATAGGATCTTGTGGCTATAAATACAACCTAGGCTTAGGAAAACCAAATGTTTAGGTCCATTTCAGTCCTCCTTCCTGAATCTCCAGATTCCTATACTCAAACTGCCTACTTTATATCTCCACTGCAATGTCAGTTATATATTTTGAACTTACATGCTCAAGGTTGAACTCCTAATTTCCCCCTCAAACCCTCAGTCTTCATCAACTTATTCCCCTCAAATCCTCACACAGTCTTCCCCCATCTCAGTTGCTCAGGCCAAAAATGGCATCAAATCCTCCCCTCTCTTTCTCACATCCCATATCCTGCATCCATTAGGAAATCCTGAATGCTCTATTTTCAAAATAATATTCAGGATCCAAGCACTTTTCACCATCCCCACAACTGCTCTTCTGGTCCTGGCACTGACCTCTCTTATCTCGAATATTCAATAGATTCCTAACTCATCTCTCTGCTTCCTGCCTTCCTCCCTCGCAGTCTTTTCTCAGCAGAGCGGGCAGAGTGATCATTACAAAATACAAAGTTAAAAGTCAATGTCAATGTTCTGTGCAAAGGGTTCCCCATCTTACTCAGAATGAAAACCAAAGTCCTTGTAATAGTAAGGGGACCTCATGATCTGTGGTCTTTCCACTTGTCACCTACCTGGTTTCCTCACCTACTGTCCCCCCTTCCCCCATTCTCACTCCGTTCCAGCCTCATTGGCCCCCTTTGCTGGTTCTCAATGTCAGAAATGCTTCCTCCTTTGGGTCTACGCGTCTGGGGACCTCCTTTTTGAGCTTTCTACCTGACCGACTTCCTCAATTTTCTCAGGTCTTTGCTCAAATGTCACCTTCGGTTGAAGCCTGTCCTGATCATCCTATTTTCCATTGTCACCCACTTCATGCGTGCTCCCAATCCCTCTTACTTCCCTGTGTTTTTTCCTATAGCACTTTATCTTCTTGTAATCTATAATTTACTTATCTATTGTACTTATTTATTATAATTGTAGGACCACTACCAGCCTCCCTCAAGAATATAAGCTCTATAAGGACAGTTTAAAAAAATATTTTGTTCACTGTTATATTCCAAGCACTCATGTTAGTACCTGCTGCTGAGTAGGTTCTTAATAAATCTTAGTCAAATGAATGAACAGAAATGAACACGTTAGCGTAATATTGATGTTTTACAAAGTATGATCACCTGTCATCCCCTTGAATCCTCTCAACAGTACCGTTGTGAGTACACCATTATATTATCATTATTATCTATTGACAAGTTAAACAGCTGTCAAAGATCAAGCAGCCAGTGGATGGCTGATGTATCGGTGTGTGGAACTGGATTCTTAAAAACAAATCTTCCCCAACTTGTTGGCAGGTAGATGCCAACTAAACTGTAGATGACCTTGATATGAAATAAACATACCTGCCCTCTCGTGTCCTTATGAATGTCTGCAAATACTCTAATTTGTGCCCTTGGAAGCTTCTGCTTTGGTGACAGGCTTTGAGGCCTGGAGCCTCATTAAGGGTTGGCCTGGATGGTCCGACATGCCATTGGGAAACGACCACGGCTCCATTTCTTTCTAATGAGAATGTTTCTTGAGGTCATTAACAAACTTCCCCGTGATGAAATTCCCAAGAATGTTCTTACAGACTTTTCTTTTCCTTGAGCACTACACATGCTTTCCTGAGAATAGGGAGTTTCCCTGGAGGATTTTTGACTGATGACTTTCTCTATATATTAGTTCTTGGTACATTGTAGACGAGTCTCCCAGGCATGCTTATGCTTCCTTTTGAAGCAGGAAGTGCTTATTTCTTGAGGTAATAAATCTGCATATGATATTAAAATTAATTCCTTTGGGATGGGCTGGGAGGTACTGCTTCAGGGCACCTTTTGGTTGAGTACTTGGGTTGCTCTGAGCAGTCTCTGGGATAAGCTCGTTGCAGTAGCATCAAAGGACTCTATGCTGAAGGAGAAACAGGATCCCGGGGGAGCTCAGTGAGTCGTGAGTCACTGCTTGGGACTAGGCCAGGGGAAAGCTCTCCACCTATGTCTTCTGATCTTTAGTTTCAAGGGCCTGCTGGACCAAGTACCAGGAAGTGTCCTCAGAACCTACAAAGCCTGACTATGGGTCAAGTAGAGAACTCAGGCAACAGGTACTTCCTCTGACTTCTTGAAAAGGAAATTTATCTTGCTCTAAACCATAACAGATTGGGGAAAGTTTGAGAGGCCAGAGAGGAAAAAAAATTGTGGAGATAAAGCTCACATGAAACGAACAGCTTTAGTAAGCTCAGCTCTGGAGATTTATTAGACTGATTCTGAAGCAGGGAGTTAGTGGAGAATGGAGACACGAAGAGCAGTGTGTCTTTTTTTTTTTTTAACATGTTTATTGGGGTATAATTGCTTTACAGTGGTGTGTTAGTTTCTGCT
>NC_041217.1:19889294-19922743 GCF_002837175.3 Physeter macrocephalus
TACACTACCAAATGTAAAATAGATAGCTAGTGGGAAGCAGCCGCATAGCATAGGGCGATCAGCTCGGTGCTTCGTGTCCACCTAGAGGGGTGGGATAGGGAGGGTGGGAGGCAATTGTGTCTTGACTGGCTGCTCTCAGAGGAGGGTTATGGGTGTAGAAACTTCATCTGCAGAAACAGTTGGCCTTTGGGACAGAGGATGCACTTAAAGGAACACCCGGAAAAGTTCTCTGCCCTCTTTATTTTCAGGGCATGCTTTCTCATACTTTATAAGTCTCCCCTTCAGATTTAAGAGTTTTCTTATTTCAGTGGCCCTTGAATCATTTTACTTATTTATTTATTTTTTTGCGGTACGCGGGCCTCTCACTGTTGTGGCCTCTCCCGTTGCGGAGCACAGGCTCCGGACGCGCAGGCTCAGCGGCCATGGCTCACGGGCCCAGCCGCTCCGCGGCATGTGGGATCCTACCGGACCGGGGCACGAACCCGCGTCCCCTGCATCGGCAGGCAGACTCTCAACCACTGCGCCACCAGGGAAGCCCTTGAATCATTTTAGAGATGGAACTGTCTTAGAGATCATCTAGTATGATTCTCTTAATTTTCAAAGGGAAAAATGGAGGCCCATTTATGATTTGCTCACCCGATATCCACGACTACAGAGGCAGCAGCTGCTACAACAGCAGTAGTAACTCCTACCATGACTACAACCTCCAACACCATCTATTCAACATCTGCCAACAGGTGGACCCCATGTGGCCTTTTAATAAATACTCTGTGGTCATCATTCCATTACTTCTACAAAATAAGCTATGAAGTAGTGTCATCCTATTTTAAAGGTGAAGAAATTAGGGCTGGTAAATTATTTGTCTGAAGTTACACGGTTGATGTCTGGGTCAGAATTCAAATTCAGTTGTCTGGCTTCAAGACCTATGCTCCTAAGAGGGCAGCCCTCCACCCACTATCTCCCACTTATTTTCCCTTTTAGGTAACATAAAAGAACAATTTTATTCAAGAGAAATGCTCTCTCTCTGGAGTTTCCTCATCACTTGGGGCTTTTCAAGGTTCTCCTTTTAATGAATCCCTAGTTATCATGGTGATCAGAGTGGGGTAGTCAGGTAATTAGCATCAGGGGGTGGTCAAGGCTGGCTTCGGGGTGGGTGCAGCAGGAGGTTACCTGTATGGTTTGACATGAGGGCAAGAGAAGGCTCTAACTAGCATGTCACTGAGTCGGACACAACGATCCTTGAGTATAACCCAGGTACATCCAGGCGGAGTGACACATTAAGTAACTATCAGGAAGTTACTCCTAAGTAGGAAATAGTTTACCAGCTACTTTCCAATTTTTATACTCATCAAATTGAGGAAATGCCCTGACAATGAGATATAGGGTTCAGGTGGGTTTGGACTGGGAGAAGTAAGTGGGAGGAGAAAGACCCGGGGCCCTGAACAGCAGATGGTATGGCAGAGAGAGGTCTTTAGAAAAGAAATCAAGGGGGCCTTCCTGGTGGCGCAGTGGTTGAGAGTCTGCCTGCCGATGCAGGGGACACTGGTTCGTGCCCCGGTCCGGGAAGATCCCACATGCCGCGGAGCGGCTGGGCCCGTGAGCCATGGCTGCTGAGCCTGTGCGTCCGGAGCCTGTGCTCCACAACGGGAGAGGCCACAGCAGTGAGAAGCCCGCGTACCGAAAAAAAAAAAAAAAATCAAGGGACTTCCCTGGCGGTCCAGGGGTTGAGACTTTGCCTTCTAATGCAGGGGGAATTGGGTTCGATCCCTGGTCAGGGAGTTAAGATCCCACAAGCCTCGGGGCAAAAAAACCAAAATGTAAAACAGAAGCAATGCTGTGACAAATTCAATAAAGACTTTAAAAATGGTCCACATCAAAAAATCTTAAAAAAATAAAGAAAAAAGAAATCAAGCCTTGACACTTCCCTGATTAAAAGCTTCCAAGGGCTCTCCACTGCCCTCAGAACAAACTCCAGACCTCCTACCCTGGATTACTACACCCAGTGAGACTTGCACCGTCTCTGAATTCCCTTGCTCACCAACTTTCTTTTGGTCAAAGCTCCTTTCCTTCTTGGGGACTTTGTATGGCCTTTCCTGTGGCTTCGAACGCTCCACCGTGAACCCCACACAACTGCCACTTAACCCTAACGTGAAATAGCCACCCGTCTCTGACACCTTATTTTACTTCTCTTCACGGTAATTATCATCGCCTGATATTTTTCTTGTTGCTCTGAGGGCTCGTTTCTTTTTTCTCTGCCTCTGTCCATCAAAATTAGATGTCAGGACCTCGTCTATGTCTAGTGCCTAAGAGTGCCTGACAGATAGGACATGCTCGAAAAGTATTTGTTGACTGAGTGAATGAAAGGTAGAGTGGGGCAGGTAGAGGCTTTGGATTCATCTATTTATTAACTCCTTCGTTTATCCAGTGTTTGACCTTAGCTGGTGTTAACTTTGCTATCTTGGGTAATTTACCTAACCAACATGGACCCTAGCTTTCTTATATGTTAAATGCACATATAAAGTCCTAGGAAATCAGCCCTATTTCAATAAAATAAATAAATAAATGGGAAAAAAGTCCTATTTCTCAGAGTTGCTATAAAGTTAGAATGAGATGGCTCATGTAAATTTCTGATGGGTGAATGCACGCATAGCCTATTAGAGTGTGTGGCACAGAATAGGTTACTGTACAGCCAGCCCCTCGTGTTAATAGGTGAATGAGCTACTGTTCGTTTTCATATCCTCCTCAACCAACACCCGTTAATACAGAATAGTTTATTAGCTCAGACTTGTCTGGCTGCTTTACTGAGGTCAGAGAGAGAACATAAATTTCCCATGGGTAAGGGGAGCATAACATAGGTAGGAGTAGTGATCTGGAGTTGGTATGAAGGGCTGGGGGTGCCTGGGTATTCTGCATTGGTGCGTGTTAAGGAAGAAAAGCTCGGGGTCCTAGAATGTTTTTGAGGAGAGAGTTGTTGAGGTGTTCATTTTACCTGCTCAGGGAATAGGTATAAAATGGAGAAAGTAATAGTCTCTACCTCTACAGGGTTGTGATGAAAAGTATATCTGTCAGATGGAAGGGGCTTAGACCAGTGCCTGGAGCACATTTAAGTGCTTTGTGGCCACTAGCCATTACACTAGCAGCATTATCTTTCTATCTCTAGTTTCTAGATCCATAAAACAGTGTTCATAATACCTGCCTTACAGGATTGTTGTAGAGAGTAGATAACAACTTTAAAGCTTGTTAAAAAGTGACTGGCACGATACAGGGAGTTCAGCTCAGTGCTCTGTAATAACCTAGATTGGTGGGATGAGGGGAGAGGGAGGTCCAAGAGAGAGGGGATTTATATATACTTATAGCTGCTTCACTGTATTGTACAGCAGAAACCAACACAACAATGTAAAGCAATTATACTCCAATAAAAAATTTAAAAAAACCCAAACTCCCGCTAAAGACCAAAGCCCAAGATATAGAGAAAAATAAAAAAATACAACAATGAAAAAAACAAGTGACTGGTACACAGTAGGCACTATTATGTCCATATGCATTAGTCCTCATTCTGGTTTCACTTTCCTTCCCCTCCTCCTCTTATTTTAAAGTTAGTGTAAGATGCCTTAAAAGGCAGTTGGTGCTCAAGGATGGAGGCTACAGTTCTGGTCCATGAGCTTACCTTGGGAGTCAAGCAAGTTGCTCATCTGTGCACTGTGATTGGGGTAGGCGTAGAGAGCTTCCTGTGTGTGAGATGTGATGCTGCAGGTAATGAGAGAGGTTGCCATCCTTGGGGTACAAATACTGGTTCATCAACTTGGCATAAAACACTCTTAAAACTAATTTATGGATGGAGAAGTTTTAATATTTCGTTTTGTTTCGTTGAGATTTGAATGAAGGAGAGGTTTACCAAATTTGGTCTCTTCTTTATGCTCTCCCTTGAGACTTCAGAAACAACTGGAATTCCCTCGACCACGTCACAGGACAAAACTATCGCCTTTCGAACAGCTGATTCCATCACGAACAGGATCCGAAAAGCAATCGTGAGGAGGTTATTTTATTTTCACTAAAGTCAGACAACGGGAGGAAGGTGATAGATTTAAGGAACACAAAGGAAGGAGTGTTGAGTGGGGACATCTATCCTGTGCCATAAAGCTAGAGGGAAGAGCATGCTTTTTGGTTTGGATGTCTACCATGTACCATCGGTGAACTATGGAACCCTCCAAATCACTAAAATCCAGGCATAGTGTGTTGTTAAAGGAACATGGCTGGATGTATGGGTGTAGGCATGTGTGGACCTTGTCAGCTCTCTCTTTGTTTTACACACTGTGTATGTGTTCATTGGCCTGAGACCAGCTCTACCACTTAACCTGCCCTTGCTCTGCAGCCATGGTAGTTTTTACATGGGAACACGCACCTTCTGTTTCTCTGTTCAATCTCGCATCCTCTCAGGGAAAGTCGTGTGGTGAACTAGTGGTGAAGTGAGAGGGAAATATGTACACACAGGACCCAGCTGAAAATGACTTTAGCACAGAGTTTATTTAATACATCCTCCAAATTGTATTTTGAAGCCTCTGTTAACAAGAAACCACTCTCTTTTAGAGCAGTGGGAGTGTTTTATAAATGGAATTTGCAGACCGGCAATGCTCCCCATTAATTTTCCCTGTCTACAATTACTATCATTACATTCTTAAAGCACTTTTAAAATAAACTACACCATGATGTAATGCGCACACTCTGAGCTCCAGGGATGGGACAACGGGGCGGCAGCATCTGGAGTTTGGACTGCTATCTTCTAGGGAACATCTTGATGGCTATAATTACTGTCATGTTATGGGAACGTGAAAAAAAAAAGGCGCCAGAGTTCCAAATAAAACATAAAATGGCTTTGATATAATAAATGTTACTATCATTGTTTAAAAATGTTGTGACCCGTCTGCTATAGTTTCTGAGAAAGATATTTTCCAGCACTTGATATTTCCCCTCTCTCTCTCTTTCATATTCTATTACTGCAGATAAGGATGAAGAAAATCCTTAGGACAGACTTGTTTTAAATCAATGTAACACAATGCCAGCATTGTCTCTCTTCAAGATGAACTCTTAAATTAAATTTGGCATGAGCTTTAGCAGAACTCCAAGCAGCTTTGCTCCAGAGACACTTTATCCACCCTATTAGGGAGCATTAATAATTCCAATGTTATGGAGGTGGTTAATTGCATTCATTAGGATAAGGCAAGGGGCTGACGTGTTTTCCTACAGGACATGCTTGCATCCATTTCACCACTAGCCAAGGCATCCAGAACAGTTTGGGCTCACTCCAGAGGAAATGGAACTACACAAAATGTACATATGGTGTAAATGTTCTCATCCCATGGGAACCAGTTTTGGAAGAGCCCACGATGAACTTGGGCCCAGGTATTGGACCAACTTCTGTTTAAAGTTATGAGGATTCATTATATATGGAAGAAGTCATTATTGTGGGTACTGATACATAGTGGTGTCCATTCAGTTTCCCAAGAAAGTTTTATTATGTGAAACTCATTCAACCTTGTGAAATCTAAGTTATTGTTTCATAACGAGTGTCAACAACTCTGAGGAAGCCAGTTCATCTTACTTAGGCAATTGATTAGCTTTGACAATAGTGTGTACACAGAACCCAAATGATCCTTTTTGATCATTTTTCTCCATTGCTTCACTGATAGCATCTTTCAGTGTGAGGAGGGACCTTCTGCTGTAAGAATTGGGACTTAACCAGGAAAAATTTATTTGACGTGGTCTGGATTTCATCATATTCAGTGAGTCTGTAGAGTAATCTTCTCACATTTGTCAAATGATTGACTAGCTGTCTCTACATGTTCTCTTGGGTAGTGAATTCCTTTTATTTGATTTGGTATCAAGTCCCCCTTGTCACAGAGTTTGTCCATATGTCCTCCTTGTGGCTGATTAGCAGTAAGTTAGGCCACGGATTTGAGGAGGACGATGGTTCAGTCTCCAGGTAAGGTTTCTCAGCCTCACTCTACTTACTGGGGTAAGTTTTCTGCAGCAGTCAGCACTGGCCAGCTCCCTAGACACAGCATAGGAGATCATCGAAGGCCAAGCTAGGTGGCGAGTACAGCTGGTCTTGGTAGCCCATCCCACTTCTGGAAAACCCAATCCATACCGAGGTTCTACTGATAACAGATAATAGGGACTTCTTTGGGCATAGACCCGAGTGCATTGGTAATGTCTGGGTTTCTAAACCTGCTGTCCAGAAAATCTTCTATTCACTAGACGTTTTCCAAGGTCTGCGCTTTCTCAGAAGTTGGACTTAGTTATCACACTCCGAAGTATAATGTTAGGTTGGAGAAAAATTGTAGATGTGTTTGCAAGGGATGTGAGGCCAATTGGTGAAAGGCTATTTGCATACTACCCCCTGAAGTCCAAGTCAGGTTTTAATTTTGCTTTGGTGATACAGTTTTGAAAATGCTCAGTTCTTTACTTTGTCTCATAAGTATGCTTCGGCCCTTTAAAAAACAGCTTCATCTTTGTAATGCTTATTCCACCCCTTTATTTTTTTCAGTATGGCTCCTAAGTACTGGATCCTCAAAAAGGACTAATTGATGGTTATAATATTCCAAAGAATATTTTGTGTAAGTGATCTTTCTAGAAAGCAAATTGAGCCTTCTCATTAAAACAATATTTTGCCATTTCAACATTAATTAGTACTTCATAAAAAGACTTCAGCAACATGAACTGAACATTCAGTCTACATACTTTCTGTTTGCTGAAGTGTTTATGGCTTCTACTCAAGACGAGAAATAACAAGGAAAGAAATGACTCTGAATACAGAACAGTTTATTACACAAATAAAAAAATGAGAGCATATCTGTTTGCTCTTGCCAACTTTTGAAATATGGATTCCATTTGTCTTTATTATGGTCTATTCCCATAGTGCTTTTTCCCTGTTTATTAATTTTTGTATGTTACTGTTAAACAGAGATATGTGCCTACTGGAAAGAGTCAAGGCTATTTCAAGAAACATGAAAAATGGGAAATATATCAACTCATCTTTTTACTATTCCGTCAATAAACAAAGAGGCATGCAATTATTGTAGCTTTTGATCCCTTTTTTAAAAAGTCACATACATTATCACAGTAAAATGTCCCATCAAATCTATAATAGTCATGATGACTCATAGATATGTGATTCCCCTTATTAAGAAAAAAAGGACAGGAAATCCAATATAAATGAGCTGTTTTCCTCAGTAGTGTAATAAAACTTGGATACTGGTGTATGAGTTTTTGATTATATCATCCACTGATAATCTCTGTGTTCATTTCCTCCCAGTGAAGACTCAGTCTCCTTCCTTCCCTGACCAGCCCCCTTTGGCCACTAAAACTTTAGCAATTCTACTCCCTCAGCTGGGGAGGAGGCCTCCCAGTCACAGCCAGGGCTGTAAATTTTCACCGTCAGATTTGAGCCAGTGGTGTTAAGCTCCAGAAGATACACATCTGCTTCCTACTCAAGTGGTATTTTATTGTGCTTCTTGGTAGATGGAGAGTTGTAATGCCACAAGAATAAATCCCAACCGGGGAGGGCTAGATTATGGTGTTTCCAAAAGAAATGCTCATGACTACAAGTATAATCAGCCTTCATTTGTTCTTAAATTCTGTATTTCTTTTCAGAGTTCCATGGTAATTTTTTATTGCTCTTTAATGAACAGAGTGAGTCACTACTAAATTTCTAAAGAGAAAAATTATTTAGTAACCTGAGTCATAACCCCTGAATATATCTGGTTTCTAAGTTTGGATTTCCAAGTGTAAGTTTTTCCTAAAGAAGATCACAGGAATACAGGGCCAGAAAACAAAAGAAATGTCTAAGCGCCTACTGGAAAAGGTGCTTGTAGCCCATGCCAATGTAGCCAGACCACAGCGTTTATTCGATAGCTATAAAGGTGAACTAAGAATACTTACCGTTAGAGCTTTAGGTGTGTTCTCTCTATTCTAATACCTCCTTAACCAAGAGAGGAAAGATGATATAGACCAATTTCAGAGTTAGCAGAAATTCGAAGAGATACATATAGTCAATCTTCAGTTTACTAATGGGTTTTGTTCCAAACTCTCTGTATAAGTCGTTTGGAACTATCAGTGTATTTTCCCATAGAAGCAAATTTACACATGGTAGTTAGTTTTCCCAGCTAGATCACAGAATATACTTAACCCATGTGTAGCTGAAAACTGGTATGAAAGAACTCAATCACCAAGTTTCTGAGGATATAGGCATTTAATTATTTATTCAAGGATGCACTGAGTGCTTTCTTGGTGGGAATAGAGAGATAACATGCGTCCCTGATCACAGTTGAATCAGGCAGTAGCTGCCCATTTCTTAGTGTAGGTGCCATGGTGGATGATGGAATAGTGTGTTATGTGAGTACATAGGACCATAAACTGAAGATGAAGGTGATCTAGGCAGGGCTCTCAGAGTATGTCTGCATTCAGTTTGTTTTTGCTAGAAGACAAGTATGGAGTCCTGAAAGGGAGTAAAGGTGGGGAGTATCTTTGGGTACGGGAAGGGGAATCAGTATGAAGACTTAAAAGTTCTTAGCTTATAGCTTATTAACAACAGGTGGGGAGGTTGATTATTACGTAAACAAGGGCTAGAGTAATAGACTGGACAAATACGGGTTCGTTTGTCCCGTTTGGAGATGAGACTTCAAGTTGGGGACTCACATGATCATATTTGCACTTTAAAACTTCACTTGGTCACTGTGTTAATACTGGATGGGAGAAGCCACCAGCACAGGATATGAAGAAGGGCTGGGAGGCTGTTGGAGTTACATCAGGGAGTATCCAAAAGGCATGAGGGCAGCGTAGATGGGGAAGGAGAAGAGGATATGGATTAGGTGTATTAAGGAGGTAACATTGATAGGACCTGAAGACAGATTGCTTTTGGTGATAAGATAACATCAGAGGTGAATATAAATGGCAATATACTGCTCCCTGTCTGCCAAAAAAAAAGGAAAAAAGAAAGAGAAAAAAGAAAAGGAGGTGGTGGGGAGGAGGCACACCTCGGGGAGAAGGAGCTCAGTTACAGATGTGTCCTTGAGTCATTAACCTGCTCAGAAGGTTGGGGATGAGGGAAGCGCTTAGGAGCAGTCTAGGCGGGAGATACAACAGGTGAGAAGCAAGTTCGTAAGAATAGATAAGGAGAATCTAAAGGGAGCATCCAGAGATGCTGGATCATAGCCAGAAGAGAGCAGTGCCCAGTAGTCCAGACAGTAGAAAATTTCAGAAAAGGGCTTCCCTGGCGGTGCAGCGGTTGCGCGTCCGCCTGCCGATGCAGGGGACGCGGGTTCGTGCCCCGGTCCGGGAGGATCCCACGTGCCGCGGGGCGGCTGGGCCCGTGAGCCATGGCCGCTGGGCCTGCGCGCCCGGAGCCTGTGCTCCGCAACGGGAGAGGCCACAGCTGAGAGGTCCGCGTACCGCAAAAAAAAAAAAAAAAAATTCAGAAAAGACAAAAATTAAGAGAGTAAGTGGTGTTGATCTCAAGACTGGGAAATAGACATTGGATTTAGGAGGAGGAGAGTATTGGTGCTCCAGGCTCCGATTTGGGAGAGCAGGAACACATTTCTCTTTATCCTATGCTGGTGATGAGGGAGGGGCTGCAGGCCTGTCAGAGGGTAGTGACCACTGGGTTGGAAGAGTGAGGGCGGAGAGCTGCGACCCTGAGTGGAGGGGGATTTGAAGGTGGTATATGTTGGATGCGTGTGTCGGGGGGTAGGGTGTGAAGAGTTCCACTGAGGGAGACACCCAGTGGCAGCGTCCTTATGGTGAACAGCTGTGGGGATGGGTGGTGGCTACAGACATAGGTTATCAAGAAGCTGATTCTTATCAGTCACTGTGTTATTATTACCCAAAGAACCACGTTTTCAGAAAGCATGAGGATAAAGTCTAGTCGTCAGCAGAGCATACAAAGCTTCTGGTACACTGGTTCTCACTATCCTCATCTCTTGCCACTGTCTTACCATGTTTCCCCCCATATTGGAATGCTGTCCCTACCCCCTCCACATACCCACCCCTGTGCTCTTTCCCTCCCCCATGCCTCTCACATGTGGTTTCCTCGATCATGAATGTTCTGCACCCCTTTCCCCAGGATTCTTCCTAAACCACCCAGCCTGAATGTCGCCTCCTCCATAAAAAGCCTCTGGCAGTGCCCTCTCACAGAGTAGCATCTCCAGTCTCTGCTCCCTCAGTGCTTTCTTATATCTTTTTAAAATACCACAGTGCAGCTTGAAAATAGCATCTCCCTCCCCTTCTGGACTATGGGTTTTAAGCACATGGAGGTGCTTGTTGGTTTGGAATTTCCCAGCTCCTCCTTAGCATATAGTGCTTGCCCGTGACAAGTGCTCATGGCTGTTTAATGACAAACCCTGGTCTAACTCAAAGGTTAGTTGTAAAAACTATTAGTCAGGAAAGATGGCACCAAGCTCTACTGACTTGGAGCTCTTCTGGGAGGGGTGAAGCCCATCACCCCAGACTCTCTTGGCAGGTATATTAAGGAGAGGGCCTACATGCTGTTAAACGTGTTATGTTAAGAAGTTACACAGATTCCTCGAGTTACGTGTCGTCAGTGACACTGGGCAGCCAGAATGACTCATGAGCCTCAACCTGAGCATCTGGAAGAGTTAATTTTGTTTTGGGAGAAACTCTGTGTCACCTTTACTGGAAAAAGAATTGTGTATGAGGCCTTGGCAAGAGGATACATTTCATAAATATATAAACGAAATGAAGTTCTTTGGGAACATTAATTTCTCTATAACGTCGCTTGATGAGTTTGGACAGTATTTATTACGAGATGAGCCAATTCCAAAGTGAAGCTCAGAGAATTGTCTTTCCTGATCTCTTGGAACACAGCTACGGTCAGTGCCACTCATCTCTGAGGATTACTCAGTGGCAGGAAGTGACGCTGGACGAAACTTGGAGGCTTGGTTCCGAACAACACTGGAGGGCAGGGAGGAGCTGAGAGGACTGAGATCCTGTGTGGTTTTTCCCAGGGTCTTTACTAAGATGATTGCCCTCCTTCTTTCTTTCTGAGTCTAGACAGTAGCAGTGAAATGAAAGATCCCTGTAAGTATCATTTGGGTTTCTGGCACCAAAACTACTGCTTCATTCAGTTAAACTCAATAAAACTGCATCAATGGTATAATAAAAGTTTTGCTTTTACACAGTGAATTAGGGAATCATAGCAAGAAGAGGACTGTATATGGCATTAGAAGACTAGGTTCCAGTTTCAGATTTTCTACTTATATCTGAATGACTCCCAGTGTCACTTAACTTTTTCAAGTGTAGTGACCTTGTCAGTAAAATAAGGATGATACTACCTGGTGATAATACCATGCTGGCCTTCACTGGGCACTAACTATGTGCCAGGCACCGCTTAACATGGGTTGTTCTCTTCAATCCCTGTGATGTAGGTAATGATGGTTATCCATTGGATGGATAAGGAAATTGACGTGTACGGAGGTTGTATACCATGCCCAGGTGGAGGATGTGTTGGAGCAGGGATTCAGATCCAAGTCTTTCTGAGTCTATTACTGAGGTCTTAACCACTGTTTTAGACGTTGCACTTAACAAACTCAAAATTCTGACCTGAAAGTAGAGTATTATCAGGTACTAAGTTCTTCTTGACTGAAAGTCATTGCTCACATGTTACTCCTCCTCAGCTCCCTCTCTCTTTCTCCTACTGAATCTGGGACATATCTCCCAATCAAGCTAATTGAGACTTCAGTAGGGTGCTGGTTTTTTCCTGCTTTTCCAAGTAGCAAGGGGCCGTGAGTCTGACTAGGATGTGAAACATGACATTCCTGAGGGGATCCAGAGGAAGGAGCCCCAAGGAGAGAGTCCTTAAAGGATCACATGACACAGAAGTGCCATTACAAAAGTAGCGTTAAGATATAACATGTATTTCCAGTGAAAAAGTCGCATATGTCTACTTAGAAATTGAACATTTAGAAAACGCAGAATAAGCAAAACATTTAAATCATCCATATTACCTCAGTTTAGAAATACCCATTTAATATTTTGCTAAATATCACTATTTCTTTAACAAAATAGTATCATGCATATTATTTGAGCTGACATAATTATTTATATTTGGGCAGGTATGGAACACCATGAAAGAACAGAGGAAGGGCAGGCTGCCACAGCACAGTGCCTAGGGCATGGTTAAGCAAACTCTGTTTCCTACTGTGGTTTAATTTTTACATCTGTTTTTTGTTTCCTCTTCTACCCTCCATCTTTTCCATCTCATACCTATTCTTCTCCCTCCTTCAAATAATAATTTTATTAATTTTCTTTTTAAATCAAAGGAATATAGTTTAGTAACATGTATCAACAAATAAACAAGGTCCACTGGACTGAAGGAAGACATTAGTTAGATAATTCACGTGCTCCAAGTGGCAGCCGGTTCACTTAGCTTGTTAAATCTCAGAATCAGGCCTTTCTCTTGAGCTTCTGCAAGGCTTACACAAAGGCGGTTGCTTTAGTCCCAGCTTCCTGTCTTAGAATTGTGTTGTTGGTCATGGTAAGATCCAACAAGAGAGGGGGGATGACTCATTGCAATGCACCACCACTGCTAGAAGATTACTCTTGGCATGTGTTCCTGATAATGGACCGAGGACATCTTCACAATATGTGAGATGATCAAGTACATCTCAGTTGGCTTCTGGCCAGTATAGGTCTTACACACTTCTTTGACATCTAAATGATCTAACTAAGCTCTTTATAGGCATCAAATAAACCCCATCCTTGCCAATTACCACTTCCTATAAGTGTTCCTCAGGATTAGGAAGAGGTTTTCTTTTTACAACACCAACTCTAAACAAATTCTCGCCCATGTTGCTGAGAAGAAATGGTCTATAAATTAGCTCATTGTCTTGTCATCAGGTAATCTGAGCAAGGCAACCTTCTGGTACTCCTTATAGAACATTACTTAGGAAGGAAACTAGACCGGATTTTCCTGTTACTGAGTGAAGATTTCTAAGTTTCTGAGAAATAAGAGGGACTGGAGCTGTGGTTAATGCTTGAGTCATTTGTGAATGAAGAATATTGATATAGAAAATGAAGATATGCCCGAGAATAGGAGTGAGAGGATAAACAGTTCCCTTCTGGGTAGAGTTGCCGGATTTAGTAAATAAAAGTATAGGACCCCATGCAATCTTTGGGACATACTTATACTAAAACAATCATTCATTGTCTATTTGATTTAAATATAACTTAGTGTCCTTTATTTTATCTAGTAATTCTCCTTCTGGGTGATGAATCAAATTAAACTCGTAGGGACATAAAATACTTTGCACTTCTCTGGGGCCTTCAAACCTATGTAAGCAAAACCTCTCCCCAACTTTCCTCATCTGTCCTTCACAAATCATCATTTCTTCTCAAATGTGGATTTCATCTTTCTTTTTGGTTTTCTCTGACCCCTGGGGATGGGAGGAGGAGGATTCAGGGAGCTGCGTTCTGGAGGAGACCTTTCCTGAGAAAAAGGAAGCCACCAATTAAATTTCCTGACTGGAGAGATTCTGGAGTGATGAGTGAAGAGGAGAAAGAGTCGGAGGGGTTGGGAGATTGAGAGAGAGTTCAGGGGTGGTCAGATGCAGTTCTGGATTGGAGTCCTTGGCTCAACTCGGATTTTTGTACTTGGAACTTCATACCTGGAAGACCTAGGGTTCCCGGGAGAGGTTTCCCACAAGGTTGGGGTTTAATGGAGGGTATGTATCCAACGTAAGCCTGGAAACAGGGATAACCTAAGAAGGCCAGTACGTAATTACATCTCCTTCCTGCTCTGGGTTTGGTGTGGGCCCTGCTGCTGCCTCCAGGGGACTGTTGAGTGGATGTGAAGGTCAGAGCCTGACACCTCAGAGCGTGACAACAGGATTACTCAGTGTGAATAGGACTAGGTAAATCTTGGGCAAAATAAATCTTTCTTCCTAAGGAACAACCAGGCCCATGATAGGGCTGGCTTTTCTTGATGAGGGAAACTCAAGGCATGGAGCTAGGTTCAAGGATTTTGCAGTTAATGGGAAAGCCTATTTGTTTCCTTTGTAAGTAATTTTGGTTTTTCCTTATTAATTTTTTCAATTAGGAAATAAATTTTACTCATTTTAATAGGTTAAATCACTCACCGAGGTAAAACAAAATTTCTTTTCTTCTCTATTCCCAAATAGGGCCTGCTAGTCTGAGGTCTCAATGTTAACAGCATACTATTTTCCATTTTTCTCTATACTTATGCAGACATACAAACATATGTCTATGTGTGTGTGTGTATGTATCCTGGACTTATGATTTTTTGACTTTAAGATGGTGCGAAAGCAATATACACCTTCTGTAAAAACTGTACTTTGAATTTTGAATTTTGATCTTTTCTAGGGCTAGTGGTATGCAGTATGATACTCCCTGGTTATCTGGGCAGCTGCATCAAACTACAGCTCCCAGTCAGCCATGTGACCACAAGGATGAACAAGCTATACACTTACAGCCATCTGTACCCATTCAACCATTCTGTTTTTCACTTTTACTACAGTATTCAATAAATTACGTGAGATACAAAACACTTTATTATAAAATAAGCTTTGTGTTAGATGATTTTGTGTAACTGTAGGCTAATGTAAGTGTTCCGAGCACATTTAAGTTAGGCTAGGCTAAGCTATGAAGCATGGTAGGTTAGGTGTATAAAATGCATTTTTGACTAAAGGCATTTTCAGCTTAGGTTTATCAGGATGTAACCCCATCATAAGATGAGGAAGATCCATGTATATATATACAACCAATATGTACAAAGTTTTTGAAGAAAATAGTATGTGTTTCTCAAAAAGTAGAATCTTTAATTACCTTAGTTATATTACTCTATAATTTCCTTCTCACATAATATCATGGACAGTTCTCTAGTCAATAAAGATTATACTCCTTTTTAATATCTTAAAATTTTTCCATTGTGAGAATATATGAAATTTGTTCAAGTCCTCTGTTGATAATATTTTATTTTTTTCCTGTTTATTTATTTATATTTTTGTCATTGAGAGCTGGGCTACCATTAACATTAAAAAATATCTTTATGTACATGTAGTTGAATATATTTTCATTTTTGGAAATTCATTTCTCGGAATTGCCCATTTATGTTCTTTACCCATTTTTCCATTGACATCTTTCTCCAATTAATTTTTAGGCATTTCTTATATATTAGGAATTATATTATCTTCTCTCTGTGCTGGAATTAGTTTTTCTCCTAATCCATTATTTATCTTTTGATTTTGTGTATGATTTTTTTTGCCATGTAAAATTAAAAATTTTTATATGGTCAAATATTTAATTTAATTTTTATTTTTTAATGTTTTTATTATGAAAAAAATACATTTTCATGGTAAAAATCCAAATAATACAAAGAGTTGTAAAATGATAAGTGAAGGTCGTCTTTCTCATTTTTGGACTTCTTATGCCAATTCCCCAAAGATAATCATGTTAATAGTTTTCTCCTTACCAATTGGGAATTTTCTAAGTGTATGTAAGCATCTCTCGCTGTCTATCTAAAATTGCTAACATTTATGGAACATCTGTTACATGCCAGGACTGTTCCAGGCAAAATTCCTGTCTATGGAGTTTATATTCCAATGATGGGAAAAAGTAATAAACAAATAAACCAAAAGAGAAAATAATTTCAGTTATTGATAAGTTCTGTAAAAAAGTAGTGTTAGGGTGCAGAAAGTAATGTGGAAGAGGACTTTATTTTAGATAGAGTGGCTGAAGGAGTGTCTAAGGAGGTGAAATCTAAAGATCTGATAGGTGTGACTATTGTACAGTATTTTTTTATTACTGTGTACCATTTTCACTTAAGAATAAAATAGGAAATATTTACTTATCAGTACATGTAGGTTTACTTGTAGGGGTAAATTGTTTCATTGATATAAGACAGTTACCTTCAATTTTACATGGACAGACAGTGTGAAAGCATGTCTATCTTCCTGTCTGTATCTCTTGCAATAACAGCACACATGTAGAGTTCATTCACTTGATCACTTGGAGAGTGATTCTTCACATGATCAATTCTCTTCATTAACCAGAAAGGGAAGTGTGGAGGATATTTGGAGAAGGGGCCTCACCAAAGAAGGGAGGAAGTGGATCTCCTGTAAGTACTTTATTTATGAGGGCACATGATGAAGGACGGACTCATGTGAGGTTGAGGCTGCCTATGGCTCTTATTTTTCTAGTTTACTTGTAGCCCCTATGAGCATGCATGTCCAAGAGGGGATTATCTCAAGGCTGAAAGCTGACAGTCTGAAACAGCTTCTTTCCTCTCAGGTATTGCCAACCATTCTGAAAATACAGAAGCTCCTGTGGTAATAAAGGGGGTCAGTTTGCCAAATGGGCATCTCTTTGTTGTGGCTTAGTGTTCTAAGTCTAGTTTCTGGGAAACTAGGCAATGTGGAAGTGAAAGAGATGCTATGCCCCACATGCTTAGCCACCACTGAGCTGTCAAACACAAGCAAAGCATGTTGCCTGTTGAACGGAGAAAGAAGTCTAAGACTGAAGTCAAGTTCGGCAGTTATCATTGGATTCTTGTTGTCCATTCTGTTCTGATCCACTCTTCAGTGGGTTGTTGAGATTTGGCTTGCTGACTCAAATAGATAGACAAACAAATGATTTATGGGAAGCTACTGAGTCATGCCTTGTCCCATAGCTACATTTTCCCTGCTCTGAGAAAGCTCAAAGTTATTTTTTTTGACAGGAAATACTCACAGGGGCCTGTCTACATGACAAATTCTTGCAGGGAGAGGTGACCATGCTGTGGAAGTGTGTTATGAGAAATATGGAAACTGCAAAAGAAACAGAGAAACTGCATCAGAGAAACAGAAGACATGGTTCCTATTCTTTTAGGGAAATTGAACAATTGTGAAATGAACTAACTACAGTTTTTGGTAAACCTAAGTGGATATGCAAACAGTGCATACTATGGACATATGCATTTGAAAGAGTGGTTTGCTGTATAATATGGGATAATCTGCATGAGTCAGGATTGGTCTGGGAAGACATTCCAGGAGAGTGAAGAAGTAGAGGAAGGTATTTCTGTTAGGAACGTGAGTTGCATAGGCAGGCCAGAGTGTGCATGAAATGATTATTGTTGGTGAGGAGATAGGGATGGGGAAGGCAGGGATATTTTCCAGTGAGTGATTTTAAGTCGTGTTTCCTTACACATCTGTTGCTACTGTTTAAAGTTAGCTGTAAGACATGGCCATGGGTCTGCTTCTAATAATCTATTCAGTTTGCCTGAGGTGTCTCATAGAAGTAATGATAACCAACAGTCATTGGGCACTTATTATGTCCATGTATTGTGTGTGAGTCATTCCATTTGATCTTCTGAATGTATCAGAGGGGATGAGTTAGGTAATAACATGTAACAAACAACCCTCCAATCTCAGTGGCTTAAAATGTATATGCTATCATGGGTTATGTTCTATGTTGGGGGGCAGAGGGGGCTAGACTCATTGAAATCATATAAGGACCCAGGCTCACAGAGATTCCATCTTAAAATACATTTCTGTGATCTCTGGAGAAGAAAAGGGCAACCTGGTGAACTGCCTCTTAGTTTTTTTTAAAGTGATGCATGGCATTTCTGCTAACATTTCATTGGACAAATCAAGTCATGTGCCTATGCCTAAATTCAAAGGGAGTAGAAAAGGAAAATCCTAGCATGTAACTGGGGGGAGAGAAGAGTAATAACTGTGGATGGCTCTAATAACTATCTATAAGGAAACTAAGGCACAAAGAAGGGGGGCAACTTGCCTAAGTTTTCACAGCTAGTGTGGTTCCATAGCCGTCTCCTCTGCAGAACCTACATTTTGCCTTACATGCAAACTGAGGGCCTACTGGAATTATGGATGAGATTTATTTCTTAATTCCTTGCTCTGTCTCTAGCTCGTAGGGACGAGAATAGAATCTTTGAAACATAATTTTATAGTGTAATTTGGCCAAGAGGTAAAGGAGAGGGAGAAAGAGATTTTTAAAAAGTGTAGAGAATGCTGAAACTATTCAAAGACTCAACTTAGTTGTCAGAAATACTGTGGATTTGTTGTGTCATTTCCTGTGAGAATTGGGAGGTGCTGAAAAGCAGTCATTAAAAAATAACAGATGAATTTTGCCAGAGTTGGCCTCCTTTGATCCTTAAGATGTTTGAAAAATTAGGAAGACTATTCTGCTGCTTGTTTATTTTGGTCATCTTGATGCCTGAATTAGAGTAGCCATGAAGTGATTCAACCAATTGCTGGGGCTAAGATAGAGGAAACCATTTATGGGAATAAAGAGAGAAAGAGTCAGAGGGAAAGGCTCTAGGAGAATGTGGGGAGAGAAAGGCCCACAAAGAAAAGAAAATGATTGGAGAAAAAGAATGGAGAGCATGAAACAAGGGGGTGGCATGAGGGGAAGCGGAGGGAGGGAGAGGGAGAGAGAAGGTGGAGGAAGAGAGAGTGTGAAATGAGTAGGCCCACCCACGTTCATATTTTCTATTCCAAAAAAATCAAATTTCTGGGATATAGGATCAAAAATAAAAACATCCTCTACAAAGAGGCTGTTAAATCCGCAGGTCCAGCCAAGAATTTGAGCACTTCAGTGACCTTCCCTGCCTTGTTGGGGTTGGCAGACACTTTTTCTGGAGCACATGGCATCAGTAAGGTTTCTGCTGAGTGACTGAAGTGTCAGGGGCCAGGGAAAAGTCAATACGGAGAATTTTATCCTGGCTTCTACTTTCTGAGTGAGGCACACAAAGGCTCATGTGGCTTTCTGTGGACTGAGGCTCCTGGATCCCCTGGTGTCTAACATAGCACCAAAAATAGCATTTTTAACTGCCAGGGGTGAAGAACGATTTTCTTTTCCAAGAACTGATAATTTGTTATATATGGGATTTTGGAGTTGAGTCTGTTTCAAATATGATATTAAAACCTAAAATTTAAGGCAAAATCTATACTATACAAAACTTAGTGAGCAAAATGAAAAAAAGTTAAATTAAAATTTTAAAAAGCCTGGCTATTTGGTATAGTACAGTCAGATTTTACCCACTTAATTTTTTTTTTATTTCTTGGGATTATATTGCATATATATGATCAGAATAATTCTATTGCCTCACATTTAAATTTTAAATTTAAAAATAAATGTGTCAAGTACTTAATTTAGAATGAAGTTAGTTTAATTAACTTAAATTTAAATGAAAGTAATTATAATTAATGCAAAAAATAATATAGTAATCAACAAATTCAAGATTGAAGAGGAGAAAATCAACATACAGAATCAGTTGCATTTCCAAACACTCACAAAATATCAGAAAAAAAATAAAGAAAACAATGTCACTTGCAATAACATCAAAAACAATAAAATACTTAAAGAATAAATTAATCAAGGAGGTGAAAGATCTGTACAAAGATCTTTGATGAAAGAAATTGAAGAAAACACAAATGAATGGAAAGATATCTCATGTTCATGGATCAGAAGAATAAATAGTGTTAAAATGTCCATACTACCTAGAGCCATGTATAGATTAAATGCAATCCCTATTAAAATTTTAATGGCATTTTTCACAGAAATAGTTTTTGAGTGGAATAATTAAAATTTTTTCTATATAAGATCATATCATCTGTAAATAGAGCAATTATGCTTCTTCCTTTCTGATTAGCATGCCTTTATTTCTTTTTCTTGCCCAATTGCTCTGGTTAGGACTTCCAGTACTATGCTGAATAGGGAGCACACTTGTCTTGTTCCTGATCTTGGAGGTAAAGCTTTCAATCTTTCACCATTGAGTATGATGTTAGCTGTGGGATTGTCACATATGAACTTTATTATTTTGAGATATATTCCTTCTATACCCCAAATATTGAGAATTTTTTTTATCATGAAAGGATGTTGTCTTTTGTCAAATGATTTTTCTGTGTTCATTTGAGGTAATCATATGATTTTTATCTTTCATTCTATTAATGATGTATCACATGGATTGATTTGTATATAGTGTACCATCCTTGCATCCTAGGGATAAATCCTACGTTATCATGGTGTATGAGCCTTTTAATGTTCTGTTGATTTTAAGTTGTTAGCCTTTGTTGAGAATTTTTACTTCTATATTCATCAGGGATACCAACATATATTTTTCATTTTCTTGTAGTGTCCTTATCTGAGTTTGGTATCAGGATAACACTGGACTTGTAAAATGAGTTTGGGAGTATTCCTTTGTATTCAATATTTTTGAAGAGTTTGAGAAGGATTGACATTTATTCTTCTTTAAATGCTTGGTAGATATTAACAGTGAAACCATCTGGTCCTGGGCTTTTCCTTGTTGGGAGGGTTTTGTTGACTGATTCAATCTCCTTACTCATAATAGGTCTGTTTAGATTTTCTATTTCTTCATGATTCAGTCTTGGTAAGTTGTGTGTTTCTAGGAATTTATTCATTTTTTTCTAGGTTATTCAATTTGTTGGTTTATAATTGTTCATAGCAGCCTCTTATGATCCTTTGTATTTCTGTGGTATCACTTGTAATGTCTCTTCTTTCATTTCTGATTTTATTTACTGAGTCTTCTCTCTTTTTTCTTTGTTAGTCTAGCTAAAGGATTGTCAATTTTGTTTATCTTTTCAAAAAATCACCTCAATTTTACTGATATTTTCTATTATTTTTCTGGTCCCTATTTCACTTATTTCTACTCTGATCTTTGTTATATCTTTCCTTCTGCTAACTTTGGGCTTTATTTATTATTGTTTTCCTATTTCCTTGATGTGAAAATTTATTTGAGATCTTTCTTTTTTCTTAATGTAGGCATTTATCACTGTAAACTTCCCTCTTAGAACTGCTTTTGCTTCATCCCATAAGTTTTAATATGTTGTGTTTCCATTTTTATTTGTTTTGAGATTTAAAAAATTTCCCTTTTTATATTTGCTTTGACCATTGATTATTCAGAAGCATGTTTGTTTAATTTCCATCTAGTTGTACATTTTCTAGTTCCCTCCTGTTATTAATTTCTAGTTTCATATTATTGTGGTTGGAAAAGATACTTGGCATGATTTCAAACTTTTAGATTTGCTAAGGCTTGATTGTGATCTAACATACAATCTATTCTGGAGAATGTTCAGGTATACTTGAGAAGAATGTGTATTCTGTAGTTGTACAGAATGTTCTGTATATGTCTGTTAGGTACATTTGGTTTAAAGTATAGTCCAAGTCCACTGTTTACTTATTGATTTTCTGTATGGATGATCTCTTCATCATTGAAAGTGAGGTACTGAAGTCCCTTACTATTATTGTATTGTCTCTTTCTTCCTTCAGATTTGTCAGTATTTCCTTGATATACTTAGGCGCTCTGAAGTTGGGTGCATATATATTTAAAATTGTTATATCTTCTTGATGAATTGACTGCTCTATCAATAGATAGTGACCTTTTTCTCTTGTTATAGTTTTTGACTTAAAGCCTATTTTATCTGACATAAGTATAGCTACGCTTGTTTTCTTTTGGTTTCCACTTGCATGGAATATCTTTTTCTGTCCTTTCACTTTGAGCCTATGTGTATCTTTAAAGCTGAATTGTTGTAGGTAGCATGTAGTTGAGTCTTATTTTTTCATCCATTCATCCACTCTATGACTTTTGATTGGAGAATGTAATTTATTTACATTTAAAGTGACTAGTGATAGATAAGGATTGACTACTGCCATCTTATTACAGTCAGCCCTCCATATCTGCAGGTTCCACATCTGCAGATTCAACCAACCACAGATCAAAAATATTTTTTAAAAATTCAAGAAAGTTTCAAAAGGCAAGACTTGAATTTGATATGTAATGACCACTATTTCCATAGCATTTACATTGTACTTACAGCTATTTACGTAGTCTTTTACATTGCACATCATCTACAGATGATTTAAAGTATGTGGGAGGATGTGCATAGGTTATAGGCAAACTCTATACCATTTTATACAATGGACTTGAGCATCTGTGGATTTTGGTATCCATGCTGGCATCCTGAAACCAATCTTTCACAGATACCAAGGGATGTCCAATAATTGTTTTCTGGCTTTTTTAGTTGTCTTGCTTCTTTTTCCTTTCTTTCTTTCTTTTTTTTTTTCTGGTATGCGGGCCTCTCACTGTTGTGGCCTCTCCTGTTGCGGAGCACAGGCTCCGGATGCACAGGCTCAGCGGCCATGGCTCATGGGCCCAGCCGCTCCACGGCATGTGGGATCTTCCCGGACCGGGGCACGAACCCATGTCCCCTGCATTGGCAGGCGGATTCTCAACCACTGCGCCACCAGGGAAGCCCTGTCTTGTTTCTTTTTTTTCTCTCTTGCAGTCTTCTTGTGTGAACATATGATTTTTCCATTGTGGTATGCCTTGTTTTCCTTTTCTTTACCTTTTGTGTATATACTGTAAGTTTTTGCTTTGTGGTTACCATGAGGCTTATATATCTTACAGATATAGTAGCCTATTTTAAGCTTATACGAACTTAACTTTGATCGCATACAAAAACTCTACCCTTTTACTCTCTCTCTCTATTTTATATTTTTGTTATCACAGTTTACCTCTTTTTGTGTTGAATATCCATTAAAATTATTGTAGCTATAGTTATTTTAAATACTATTTTTCTTTAACCTTTATACTAGAGTTAAGTAATTAATACACCACCATATTACAGTATTAGAATATTCTGAATTTTACTATATATTTACCTTTACCAGTGTATTTTATATTCTCATGTTACTAATTAGCATCCTTTCATTTCAGCTTGAAGAACTCCTTTCAGCATTTCTTGTAAGGCAGGCCTAGTGATGATGAACTCTCTCTTCTTTTGTTTGGGAAACTTTTTATCTCTCCTTCATTTCTGAAAGACAAGTTTTTTTGGTTGGCAGTTTTTTTTGTTTGTTTGTTTGTTTTTAGCACTTTAAATATTTCATCCCACTCTCTCCTTGCCTGGAAAATGTCTTCTGAGAAATCTGATAAACGTATTGGTGGGGGTTAGTTCCCTTATGTATTAGGAATATTTTTTTCTCTTACTGCTTTTAAAATTCTCTCTTTGTCTTTGATTTTTTAATAATTTTATTATAATGTGTCTTAAAGAAGATTATTTGGATTGAAATTTTGGGGTGTTCTATTATCTTCATGACCTTGTATGTCCAAATCTCTTCCCAGATTTGGGAAGTTCTCAGCTATTATTTCCTTAAATAAGCTTTTTGCCCCTTTTTACCTTTCTTTTCCTTCTGGAACTCCAGGTTGTTTCTCTTAATGGTATTCCATAATTTATGTAAGCATTTTTTACTCTTTTTCATTCTTTTTTCTTTTTGCTCTTCTGGATGAATTCAAATAACCTGTCTTCTAGTTCACCAACTCTTTCTTCTACTTGGTCAAGTCTGTTGCTGAAGCTCTCTATTGAATTCTTCAGTTCATTCATTCTATTCTTCAACCTTAAAATCTCTAGATGTTTTCTTTTTGTGTGTGTGGTTTCTATTTGTTTGTTGAATTTCTAATCTTGTTCATGGATTGTTTTCCCAATGTTGTTTAGTTGTCTACCTGTGTTTTCTTCTAGTTCACTGAAATTCTTTGAGAGGATTATTCTGAATTCTTTGTCAGATAGTTCATATATCACCATTTCTTTAGGGTCAGTCATTGGAGCTTTAGTAGTTTCCTCTGGTGGTGTAATGTTTCCTTGATTACTCATGATCCTGTGGCATTGCATTGGTGTCTATGAATTTGAAGAAGTAGGTATCTCTTCCAGTCATTTGAGACAGGGTTTAGCAAAGACAATCTTTTACCAGTCATCCTGCCCAGAGATTCTGTGTGGGCCACCTGGTAGTGTCCGATGTTAGACTTGCTACTGGAATTATTGAGTGAGTAGGTCTGGTGCCTGGGCCAGCAGGTGGGCATGTATGGTGCTTGGGTCCAGGGAGCTGGGCTCAAGCATGTGTCTATGGTAGTGGGTTTGGAGCCTAGGTTCACTGGGTCAAGCTTTGTGCTTGAGTCTATGGTGATGGGCCTGGGTGCTGTGCCCATGTGGTGGGCCTGTATTCTGGATCTGCTGGGGGGGCAACCAGGCACCAGGGATCACTAGCATGAGTCTTGTATCAGCTCCTGCATTGCTGACTCTGTGCTGGGGTAGGTCGAGAGTCTGGGTCTTGGATCTGGCCTGGAGGCTGACTCCACATGGGTTAGCTTGGCACTAAGATGGACTGGGATCCTGGGTCCACAAGAGCTTGTCTGAATTCTAGGGCTACAGGGGCTGACCTGGCATCGGAGCAGCCTGGGATATGGGGTCTGTGGGAACTGATCTAGGGGCTAGGTCTGGGGTGGGCTGTGGCCCTGGGTTTGTGGGAGCCACCAGAGATCCTTGGTCCATGGGAGCCAGCAGGGATTAATCATTATTAATACATTGCTGTGTTGTTCTGGCTTTTTCTTTCCTAGGAAATACATATATCTTTTAAAATCTATTTATTCATTTCATTATCAATGCAATGGGGTGTTCTGAGACCATACTCCAGTATTCGAGAAACTTTGATGACCAGAAACAGGGGATTCTACACTTTCAAAACTCCAACAGTTGACCGTTTATCCAGAGGAGCACCCAATTCATAGTGTTAGACTGTTTTTCAGATTAGGAAAAACATTTCAATAGGCCCTTTGGTTACATCCTGTTGTGGAATGGGGAATTAGAGATGATGAGAAGCTGAACTGCAAAATCAGGTAAAGGGTTGTCACATCTCCCCAGAGAAGGTTGTCATGTTGACTAGGGAGATGGAAGGATTTTTTTCTATCATTGGAGAATGACACTTGAGAGTCATTGTAGGGCACAGATGGATTTGTGATTGGGAAGAAGACAAGGTCCCAGAGAGAGAGAGGCCAGATAACTAAGGAAGGAGATGGCTAAGCTGAGAGCTGCTACTGAGGGGCATGGCAGTCATATTCATCTGAGTCTGGAGACTGCCTGTGACCTGATTGATCATGGGTAAGAAAAGTAATCACTCTGTGCCTCAGCTTCTAAGTCTATGATATGAGGTTAATAATAATATTCATCTCCTAGGGCTGTTGTTGTGAGGATTATGTGAATCTCTCTATATATCTGTGTATCTATCCATCATCTATTTATATCTGTTTATTTTCCTATCTCCCTGCTCCCTCTCTCTCTCTTCCTCTCTTTCTTCCTCTCTTTCTTTCTTTCTTTTTCTTTCTCTCTTTCTCTCTCTCTTTCTTTCTTTCTCTCTTTCTTTCTTTCTTTCTCTCTCTCTCTCTCTTTCTTTCTTTCTTTGTTTCTTCTTCCTTTCTTTCTCCCTCCTTCTCTCCCTCCCTTCCTTCCTTTCTTGTTAGGACAGTACACTATATAAGTGATTCATGCCATTATCAATTATTACTTTCTACTTTATAATCACCTTATTCTTAAGTCTTAGAGCAGGACCAACACCCATGTTTAAGGTAAATAGTAGAGAGATATGAACTCAGTTTAGGATCCAGTTATAAGAATTTATGATGAGACTTCCAGGGAGATGGGCAGTGGTCTAAACCAAGACTGTCAGCTGAGATGACAAGAGGTAGCCAGGAAGGCCCCATGGGACCCAGAAGTAGTCCTAAGAGATTCCTTGGAAATACATGAGGAGGAGAATCTAACAGAAGACAAGATTCTTCAAACATGCAGAAAATGATTATTTGGACATTAAAGAGAAGAGTGATCCCAGAGACTGGAAAACTTTAGGGTATGTGGATTATGCACAGGGTTGGATTTTTTTGCAACTTTCTGTTTTTACTTAACTTTACACTGTGAACATCTTTACAGGTTAGTGTATAAGGAGCTATCTTGTTTTTAAGCAGCTGCATATCATTTTTTAAGGTAACTTAATTTATTTAACCATTCTCTCATTATAGATAGTTGCTTATTGCTAGCATTTTTTTGGTTGTTGCTGTCGTTATCCATAGAGTTGCAATGAACAGCCTTGAAGATATCTTTGAAAATGTTTTCTGGTATTTCCGTAGAATGGGTTTAAGTGGGATTGCCGAGCAGCATTTGAAATTTTAATATATTCCAAGAAATTGTCCTCTAAAAAGTTTGTAATTATTTATACTTACTACAAACAACAGTGTGTGAAAATGTCCATTTCAAGATGTTCTCACAAACCGTGACTGTTATAACATTTTTTCCAGTCTAAGTGAAAAATGGTACCTCATTTTTTTTCAACATACATTTCTTTTATTATAAGTGAGATTGATAATCTTTTCATAGTATAATTATTCATGTATATTTCTGTGATTTCTATGCCTTGTTAATTTTTCTATTTGTACTTTCTAAATGTAAGGGATTTTCTTATTTTATGAATATTACATTTATTTTGCTACATGTATTAAATTCCACCTGGTTCCTTTTTTGTTTCTTTTAAAAAACTTTTTCAACTTTCCTTTGGAGTTTCTCAGTATATAGAAATTTTAAAAATTTATGAAGTTAAACCCAATCATTGCCTTTATAACTACTGAGTTTTGGTCAATTTTTTAAAAGACTTTCTTACCCCAAGAACATAAAATTATCTTGATATTTTCTTGTAAAATAATAAAATTTTTATTTGTTTAGATCTTACATTCATGGAGCCTACTTAGAAGTCTGATGTGTACAGGACAAAAGACTATTTTTCTTAAAATGTCCCAGTATTTACTAATCTACATTTTCCCCCTGACTTAATATTTTATCATATATTAAATGACTATATTTCTGTCTTCTAGAATGTTTGTTTTGCTCACTGAATTATTTGTTTATTCTAAGATGATTAGTTAAATCAGTTTTATAGTACCTTCATGATACCTTTTGTTTTATAGTAAACTAAGCAACCCCTCATAATTCTTTGTAAAAAAAATTGTGTTGCCTATAGTCATTAAATTTCTTTTATTTTTCAGAAAAAAATAGAAGTAACACAAAAGTTACACCCCCACTAAAAATGCTTGAGATTTTAAAATTAGAATTATGTAGAATTTATTGATTAGTGTGGAGAAAATAGGGATCTTTTTTTATTTTAACAAATTTTATTTATTTATTTATTTATTTATTTATTTATTTATTTATTTATGGCTGTGTTGGGTCCTCCTTGCTGTGCATGGGTTTTCTCCAGTTGAGGTGAGTGGGGGCTACTCTTCATTGTGGTGCATGGGCTTCTCATTGCAGTGGCTTCTCTTGCTGTGGAACACAGACTCTAGGCTTGCAGGCAGAGTAGTTGTGGCTCTCGGGCTGTAGAGCACAGGCTCAGTAGTTGTGGCACACGAGCCTAGCCGCTCCATGGCATGTGGGATCTTCCTGGACCAGGTCTCAAACCCATGTCCCCTGCACTGGCAGGCGGACTCTCAGCCACTGCACCACCAGGGAAGCCCCCAAAATAGGCATCTTTAACATACTGAGCCTTCATCAATAGCAACATAATATGTACATCCATTAATGTAGGTCTTTTGTATTTACTTTAGTAAATTTTATTTATTTATTTTTTATATTTCTAAGTCTTACACATTTCTTGTTATATTTGTTCCTGAGTATTTTATAGCTCTAGTTGATACTGTGAATCAGATTTTTTAAATTAATTCTTTTAATTGGTTATTATTGAAAATAAGAAAGTCATTGATCTTTGCATTTAAATTGTGTATCAAGCCATGTTTGCTATTTTAAATTCATAAAGACATCTAACACAGGAAGAGCTCTAAGAATGTTATAAATAAATGTTTCTCTATGGATGGTGAAACTGTTTTTTTAGCTGACTGATAATTTAACCTAAGCATTACGCAGATAAAATAGTTGAATTATGGATTAAAAAAATATAGATATTTTTGATTTCAAAAGTAATACTCATTAATTTACATGGTTTTAAAAATCTAGAAAGATACAGATTAAAAAATCCATAACTCTCCATACCACTCACTCATTCAACCTTTTTGGTACATTTCTTCTATCTGTCTATCATCTATCTATCTATCTATCTATCTATCTATCTATATCTATTTATCTACCTACCTATCTATCCATCTATCTGTTTACCTATATCTGTTTATCTTCATGGATTTGTGTGTGTAAGTATTAACATTTATGTCCTTGAACATGATTCACGTTCTATCTTGTAGCCTACTTTATCACACAAGAATATGTTGTGAATATTTCTTCATATTATTAAATATGATTAGCTGAACTTTTAGAACAATTGACTGCTTATTTTGGTATCATTTAGACATAGCTTAAAACCCTCAGAATTTAAGTAGTTTTGCCGCTATAGATAAATCTTATTTACACAGTATTAATTTCTTTAAAAAAAACCCTTCCACCTAATATGAATTTTTGTTTGGGGGAAAATGGAGGAAACATACTTTTCCCTATTCCTCCTGTTAAGTGTAATTAAAATCTTTGAATCATGTATATATAACACAAACATAAGAAGACTCTAAAGGTGGAGAGCAGAAGGCAGATTGTCTAAGGACCTTGCAACTCAAGGAATGGCATAGTGGTGAATTCTTGTGTGTGTGTGTGCGTGTATGCGTGTGTGTGTGTGTGTATTTTTTCTTCATATATCTCAGACTTGAAGCAAACAAAGCCAGCAACCTGGAAATGATAATAGGAGCACACAGAAATTCACCCCCAAAAGACTAATCTCTTTAGTCAAAGGCCCAGAAAAGGGGCAGTCTAGAAAGACAGAAAGCTTTGGCAATAATTGCTCTACACCAGCTGAAACCACAGAAAAAAACTGTGACTCCAACTCCATGCACACCATTAAAGGCTAAATGGAGAGCCTAGACTTCTACACTTCAGAAGCTGTAATGAGGTACTGCAACCCGCCTATACTAGGGTGGTTAGAGAAACCCGAGTATGGATCTGGAACTCTCATCCCCACAGGGTGATAATGAGCACTCTTTCCAACCCCGCAAACTCCCCACCTGAGGTGTCAGTAGATGCTACTTGGGGAGTCTAGACTTCTACCTACACCAGTAGTATCAGAGGAGGCCTGGTGGATGAGGACTTTCATCACCACATATGGCCATCTCCTTTTCGTATCTGTGTGAAGAAGTAACTCCTACCTTTGTTTAGCAGTAACAAGGAGCTTACTCCCCCACCCCCAGTATGTAATGGTGACTGAGTGGGAACTTGGAGTTCTACTTTCACCTGGTGGTAATGAGGTGGTGTCCCCCTTTTCCTGCCAGAACTGTACCAGAAGATGTGAGCCAAAGTAGAAGGTTTAAATAAGAACCTGAGTCTCATAAGATAATACCCAAATACCCAAAATACCCATGTTTTGAACAAAATCACTCATTATACTAAGAACCAGGAAGATCTCAAATTGAAAACTGAAAAATAAAAGAAAGGAGAATCAATAGAGGCCAACACCAAGCTGATGGAGATATTAGAATAATCAAAGATTTTAAAGCAACTTTCATAAAAATGCCTCAATGAGCAATTACAAACTTTACAAAAATTACAAATAAAAAATAGAAAGCATTGACAAAGAAATAGAAAGTCTCACAAGAATTTTTTTAAAAATGAACTAAATGGAAATTTTAGAACTGAAAAATACAGTAACCAAAATAAGAAACACAGTGGAGGAGCTAAGAAGCGGCATGGAAGGGGTAGAGAAAAGAATCTGGTAACTGGAAGAAAGAACAATAAAAATAAGCCCAAGCTGAACAACAAAGAGAAAATAACAACTGGAAAAAGAGAGCAGAGCCTTGGAGACCTAGGGGAACACAACAGAAGATTTAACATTTGTGTCATCAGAGACCTGGAAGGAGAGGAGAAGGGGTGGGGGGCTGAAAAAGTTCTCAAAGAAATAATGGTCAAAAACATCCCCAATTTAACAAAAAAAATATAAACCTACAAATTCGAGAAGCTAAGTGAAGACCGAAGAGGATAAATCCAAAAATAGCCATATCAAAACATATCATAGTCAAACTTGAAAACTAAAGACAAAAAGAAAAAAATCTTGAAAGCAGTAAGAGAGAAATAACACCCTACCTATAGAGAAGAAACAATTAGAATTACATCAAATGTTTCACCAGAAACTACAGAGGTCAGAAGTAACATTTTTCAAGTGCTGAGAGAAAAGAAATGTCAACCCAGAATCTGATATTCAGTGAAAGTATCCTTGAAAAATCAAAGCATTCTTAGATAAAGACAAACTAAGAATTTGAAAAGGATGGCTTAAGGAATCTCTTTAAATGGAAAAGAAATACTAGAAAAAGAATTCTTGAAACATCAGGAAGAAAAGAATGAACATGGTCAGCAAAAATATTGGTAACTATAATTGACTTCCATTGTCCTCTTAAGTTTAATTTAAAAAAAACCCTGAAATAAACAAATCAAAACACCCAACACAATGTTTTGAAGCAAGTGTCATATATAGACAAACGTGAAGAAATTTTTTTTTTCATTATAAAATTCACAGTTAATACAAAGCATGCTTAATTAGTTACTCAGAATGGGAATTTGGCTCTCAGAATAACTACTTGAAAGAAAATTCATCCTAAATAGAAATAGCCACTTCTGAAATTTTCTTAGAAATTTCTTTCTTCTCTGTCTCATTATTTCATCATTTAATTGATTAATTATAAAATATCTTTATTGGATGTTTTATAATTAATTATAAAAATTATAAAAATTGTATAATTAATTAATCAGTCATTTAATTGATTAATTATAAAACATCTTTACAATTTTATGTTAGTTTCTGCTTTATAACAAAGTGAATCAGCTATATATATATATATATATATATATATATATATATATATATATATCCCCATATCTTCTCCCTCTTGCATCTCCCTCCTACTCTCCCTATCCCACCCCTCTAGGTGGTCACAAAGCACCAAGCTGATCTCCCTGTGCTATGCGGCTGCTTCCCAATAGATACCTATTTTACATTTGGTAGTACATATAAGTCCATGCCACTCTCTCACTTCGTACTAGCTTATGCTTCTCCCTCCCCATGTCCTCAAGTCCATTCTCTACATCTGTGTCTTTATTCTTGCCCTGCCCCTAGGTTCTTCAGAACAATTTTTATTTGTTTTTGTGTTTTTAGATTCCATATATATGCATTACCATACGGTATTTGTTTTTCTCTTTCTGACTTATTTCACACTGTATGACAGTCTCTAGTTCCATCCATCTCATTACAAATAACTCAATTTCATTTCTGTTTATGGCTGAGGAATATTCCATTGTATATATGTGCCACATCTTCTTTATCCATTCATCTGTTGATGGAACTTAGATTGCTTCCATGTCCTGGCTATTGTAAATAGAGCTGCAATGAACATTGTGGTACATGACTCTTTTTGAATTATGGTTTTCTCAGGGTTTATGCCCAGTAGTGAGATTGCTGGGTCCATTTTTAAGGAACATCCACACTTCTCCATAGTGGCTCTATCAATTTGCATTCACACCAACAGTGCAAGAGTGTTCCCTTTTCTCCACACCCTCTCCAGCATTTATTGTTTGTAGATTTTTTGATTATGACCATTCTGACTGGTGTGAGGTGATACCTCATTGTAGTTTTGATGTGCATTTCTCTAATGATTAGTGATGTTGAGCATTCTTTCATGTGTTTGTTGGCAATCTTTATATCATCTTTGGAGAAATGTCTATTTAGGTCTTCTGCCCATTTTTGAATTGTTTTGTTGTTGTTGTTGTTTTTTGGATATTCAACTGCATGAGCTGCTTGTAAATTTTGGAGATTAATCCTTTGTCAGTTGCTTCATTTGCAAATATTATCTCCCATTCTGAGGGTTGTCTTTTCTTCTTGTTTATGGTTTCCTTTGCTGTGCAAAACTTTTTAACTTTCATTAGGTCCCATTTGTTTATTTTTGTTTTTATTTCCATTTCTCTAGGAGGTGGGTCAAAAAGGATCTTGCTATGATTTATGACATAGAGTCTTCTGCTTATGTTTTCTTCTATGACTTTTATAGTGTATGGCCTTACATTTAGGTATTTAATCCATTTTGAGTTCATTTTTGTGTATGGTGGTAGGGAGTGTTCTAATTTCATTCTTTTATATGTAGCCGTCCAGTTTGCCCAGCACCACTTATGAAGAGACTGTCTTTTCTCCATTGTATATTCTTGCCTCCTTTATCAAAAATAAGTTACCATATGTGCGTGGGTTTATCTCTGGGCTTTCTATCCTGTTCCATTGATCTATATTTCTGTTTTTGTGCCAGTACCATACTGTCTTGATTACTGTAGCTTTGTAGTGTAGTCTGAAGTCAGGGAACCTGATTCTTCCAGCTCCATTTTTCTTTCTTAAAATTGCTTTGGCTATTTGGGGTCTTATGTGTTGTCACACAAATTGTGCAATTTTTTGTTCTAGTTCTGTGACAAATGTCATTGGTAGTTGGATGTAATTTGATAAGGATTACATTGAATCCATAGATTGCTTTGGGTAGTATAGTCATTTTCACAATGTTGATTCTTCCATTCCAAGAACATTGTATATCTCTCCATCTGTTTGTATCATCTTTAATTTCTTTCATCAGTGTCTTATAGTTTTCTGCATATAGGTGTTTTGTCTCCTTAGGTAGGTTAATTCCTAGGTATTTTATTCTTTTGTTGAAATGGTAAATGGGAGTGTTTCCTTAATTTCTCTTTCAGAATTTTCATCGATAGTGTATAGGAATGCAAGAGATTTCTGTGCATTAATTTCTATCCTGCTACTTTACCAGATTCATTGATTAGCTCTAGTAGTTTTCTGGTAGCATCTTTAGGATTCTCTATGTATAGTATCATGTCATCTGTAAACAGTGACAGCTTTATTTCTTCTTTTCTGATTTGGATTCATTTTATTTCCTTTTCTTCTCTGATTGCTGTGGCTAAAACTCCCACAACTATATTGAATAATAGTGGTGAGAGTGGGCAACCTTGTCTTGTTTCTGATCTCAGTGGAAATGGTTTCAATTTTTCACCCTTGAGAACAATGTTGGCTGTGGTTTTGTCATATATGGCCATTATTATGTTGAGGTAAGTTCCCTCTATGCCTACTTTCTGGAGGGTTTTTTATCATAAATGCATGTTGAATTTTCTCAAAAGCTTTCTCTGCATCTATTGAGATAATCATATGGTTTTTATCCTTCAATTTGTTAATATGGTGTATCACATTGATTGATTTGCGTATATTGAAGAATCCTTCCATCCTTGGATAAACCCCCAGTTGATCATGGCATATGATCCTTTTAATGTGTTGTTGGATTGTGTTTGCTAGTATCTACGTTCATCAGTGATATTGACCTGTAGTTTTCTTTCTTTGTGACATCTTTGTCTGATGTTGGTATCAGTGTGATGGTGGCCTCATAGAATGGGTTTTGGAATGTTCCTCCCTCTGCTAAATTTTGGAAGAGTTTGAGAAGGATAGGTGTTAACTCCTCCTTAAATGTTTGATAGAATTCACCTGTGAAGCCATCTGGTCTTGGGCTTTTGTTTGTTGGAAGA
>NC_041217.1:19923415-19933654 GCF_002837175.3 Physeter macrocephalus
GTCTGGCTAATGGTTTATCAATTTTGTTTATCTTCTCAAAAATCCAGCTTTTGGTTTTATTGATCTTTGCTATTGTTTCCTTCATTCCTTTTTCATTTATTTCTGATCATATATTTATGATTTCTTTCCTTCTGCTAACTATGGGGTTTTTTGTTCTTCTGTCTCTAATTGCTTTAGGTGTAAGTTTTGGTTGTTTATTGGAGATGTTTCTTGTTTCTTGAGGTAGAATTGTATTGCTATAAACTTCCCTCTTAGAGCTGCTTTTGCTGCATCCCATAGGTTTGGGGTCATGGTGTTTTCATTGTTATTTATTTCTAAGTATTTTTTGATTTCCTCATTGATTTCTTCAGTTATTGCTTAGTTATTAAGTAGTGTATTGTTTAGCCTCCACGTGTTTGTATTTTTTACAAATTTTTTCCTGTAATTGACATCTAGTCTCATAGCATTGTGCTCAGAAAAGATACTTGATACGATGCGTTAAGTATTGAGGTGCTCTTATGCTGGGTGCATAAATATTTACAATTTTTATATCTTCTTCTTGGATTGATCCCTTTATCCTTATGTAGTGTCCTTCTTTGTCTCTTGTAATAGTCTTTATTTTAAAGTCTATTTTGTCTGATATGAGAATTGCTACTGCAGCTTTCTTTTGATTTCCATTTCTATGGAATATCTTTTTCCATCCCCTCATTTTCAATCTGTGTGTGTCCCTAGGTCTGAAGTGGGTCTCTTGTAGACGGCGTATTTACGGGTCTTGTTTTTGTATCCATTCAGCCAGTGTATGTCTTTTGGTTGGAGCATTTAATCCATTTACATTTAAGGTAGTTATCTGTATGTGTGTTCCTATTACCCTATTCTTAATTGTTTTGGGTTTGTTATTGTAGGTCGTTTCCTTCTCTTGTGTTTCCTGCCTAGAGAAATCCCTTTAGCATTTGTTGTAAAGATGGTTTGGTGGTGCTGAATTCTCTTAGCTTTTGCTTGTCTGTAAAGGTTTTAATTTCTCTGTTGAATCTGAGTGGTATCCTTGCTGGGTAGAGTAATCTTGGCTGTAGGTTTTTCCCTTTCAGCACTTTAAATATGTCCTGCCACTCCCGTCTGTCTTGCAGAGTTTCTGCTGAACAATCAGCTGTTAAACTTATGGGGATTCCCTTGCATGTTATTTGCTGTTTTGCTCTTGCTGCTTTTAATATTTCTTCTTTGTATTTAATTTTTGATAGTTTGATTAATATGTGTCTTGGCATGTTTCTCCTTGGATTTATCCTGTATGGATGCTCTGTGCTTCCTGGACTTGATTATTTCTTTTCCCATATTAGGAAGTTTTCAACTATAATCTCTTCAAATATTTTCTCAGTCCCTTTCTTTTTCTCTTCTTCTGGGACCTCTATAGTTCTAATGTTGGTGCATTTAATGTTGTCCCAGTGGCCTCTGAGGCTTTCCTCACTTCCTTTCATTTTTTTTTCCTTTATTCTGCTCTGCAGCCATTATTTCCACTATTTTATCTTCCAGGTCACTTATCCGTTCTTCTGCCTTAGTTATTCTGCTATTGATTCCTTCTAAAGAATTTCTAATTTCATTTATTGTGTTGTTCATCATTTTTTTTTTGGTTCTTTAGTTCTTTTAGGTCCTTGTTAAACGTTTCTTCTATTTTCTCCATTCTATTTTCAAGATTTTGGATCATCTTTACTCTCGTTATTCTGAATTCCTTTTCAGGTAGATGCCTACTTCCTCTTCATTTGTTTGGTGTGATGGGTTTTTACCTTGCTCCTTCATCTGCTGTGTGTTTCTCGGTCTTCTCATTTGGCGTAACCTACTGTGTTTGGTGTCTCCTTTTCACAGGCTGCAGGTTTGTAGTTCCCATTGTTTTCAGTGTCTGCCCCCAGTGCCTAAGGTTGGGCCATTGTTTTGTGTAGACTTCTTTGTGGAGGGGACTGGTGCCTGTTTTCTGCAGCGTGAGGCTGGATCTTGTCTTCTGGTGGGCAGTACCACATCCCATGGTGTGTTTTAGGGTGGCTGTAACTTTATTATGATTTTAGGAAGCCTCTCTGATAATGAGTGGGGATGTGTTCCTGTCTTGCTAGTTGTTTGCCATAGGGTGTACAGCACAGTAGCTTGCTGGTCGTTGAGTGGAGCTGGGTGTTAGGTTTGAGCTAGAGATCTTTGGGAGAGCTTTTGCCGTTTGATATTACATGGAGCTGGGAAGTCTCTGGTGGACCAATGTCCTGAACTCGGCTCTCCCTCCTCAGAGGCACAGGCCTGACACCCGGCCAGAGCACTAAGACCATGTCAGCCACACAGCTCAGAAGATAAGGGAGAAAATAAGAAAGAAAGAAAGAATAAAATAATAATAAAATAAAATGAAATAAAATAAAATAATTTTTTTAAAATAAAAAATTATTAAAAATGAAAAAACATTTAAAAGTAATACAAAAAAAGAAAGAATGAAAGAAGAGAGCAACCAAACCAAAAAACAAATCCACCAATGATAACAAGTGCTAAAAACTTTACAAAAAAAACAAAAACAAAAACACACAAAAACGGAGAGACAGAACCCTCAGACAAATGGTAAAAGCAAAGTTACAGAGACAAAATCACACAAAGAAGCATACTCATACAGACTCACAAAAAGGGAAAAAGGAAAAAAATATATATATGGCTGTTCCCCAAAGTCCACCGCCTCAATTTTGGGATGTTCATTGTCTATTCAGGTATTCCACAGATGCAGGGTACATCAAGTTGATTGTGGAGATTTAATCCGCTGTTCCTGAGGCTGCTGGGAGGGATTTCCCTTTCTCTTCTTTGTTTGCACAGCTCCCGGGGTTCAGCTTTGGATTTGGTCCCGCCTCTGCGTGTAGGTCGCCTGAGGGCGTCTGTTCTTCGCTCAGACAGGACGGAGTTAAAGGAGCAGCTGATTCAGGGGCTCTGGCTCACTCAGGCTTGGGGGAGGGATGGATACGGATGCGGGGTGAGCCTGTGGCGGCAGAGGTCGGTGTGACATTGCACTAGCCTGAGGCACGCCGTGCATTCTCCCGGGGAAGTTGTCCCTGCCTCACAGGACGCTGGCAGTGGCGGGCTGCACAGGTTCCTGGGAGGGAAGGTGTGGAGAGTGACCTGTGCTTGCACACAGGCTTCTTGGTGGCGGCAGCAGCATCCTTAGCACTTTATGCCCGTCTCTGGGTTCCACGCTGAGAGCTGTGGCTCGTGCCCTTCTCTGGAGCTCGTTTAGGCAGTGCTCTGAATCCCCTCTCCTTGTGCATCCTGAAACAATGGTCTCTTGCCTCTTCGGCAGCTCCAGACTTTTTCCCGGACTCCCTCCAGGCTAGTTGTGGTACACTAGCCCCCTTTAGGCTGTGTTCACGCAGCCAACCCCAGTCCTTTCCCTGGGATCTGACCTCAGAAGTTGGAGCCTCAACTCCCAGCCCCCACCCACCCCAGTGGGTGAGCAGACAAGCCTCTCCGGCTGGTGAGTGCTGGTCAGCACTGATCCTCTGTGTGGGAATCTGTCCGCTTTGCTCTCTGTGCCCTTGTTGCTGTGCTCTCCTCCGTGGCTCCAAAGCATCCCCCCTGCCACCCCCTGTCTCCGCCAGTGATGGGGCTTCCTAGTGTGTGGCAACTTTCCTCCTTCACAGCTGTCTCCCAGTGGTTCAGGCCCTCTCCCTATTATTTTGTGTCTGTTTTTTCTTTTCTCTTTTGCCCTACCCAGGTACGTGGGGAGTTTCTTACCTTTTGGGAAGTCTGAGGTCTTCTGCCAGCGTTCAGTAGGTGTAGGAACATGTAGGAGTTGTTCCACATGTAGATGTATTTCTGATGTATTTGTGGGGAGGAAGGTGATCTCCACGTGTTACTCTTCTGCCATCTTGAAGGTCTCCCCAAGATTTCATTTTAGAGAAATAAAACTTGAAAAGGCTATTTTCAAGAAGGGAAATGAGGCTTTGTAGTTGAATCCTAAGAAAGGCATCAACACGTGCTCTTTGGGTTTTATATATTGTTGCCTCCAAGTGTCCTCTGGGTCTTGTGATTTCTGGACTTGATACACTCACTCTTGCAGTACCTGCTTTCCTCGTAAGATGCTTTGAATGCCAGACTGTGCCCAAAGGCATCATCCTAAGCTGTTAAAATAAAAAAAATGTTCCTATAGCCGTACTTTTAGTTCATCTCCTCGTAGCACTGACTCCAGGAAATCAGTTTTATTTTCCCACTGAATTATTTGACTCTCTTGATCCCATGTAAGGCCTATGAAAGACCTAGCTTTTTCCCTGAAGAAGCCCTTCATTATTTGGATTCCATCAGGCTCCAAAAGGGCCTCCTTTCTCTCTGGTGTATGGTCTTGGAAGCATCTGACTTAAATTTTCTCTAAACCCCAGTTAAACTAAGTAGAAATGACTTCTTTTCTTCTCTTTCCTTTCCTCATCCTAAACCGTGCTGCCCTTCCACTTCTAGTTGTAACAATTCTTGGAAGTCATCTCATCAGGGAACCTCACACAAAGGTGGGGACACGTTGCCATTTCAGAAGCCTCAGGCCGGGAAAAGACATCCAAAGCCTGAGGGATCAGTGCCTGAACCCCACTCCCCTCTCGCTTCTGGAGCAGCCCCGCCGTCACCTTAGATAAGGCACGTCCCAGAAAGGGAAAATGTAGGCCATCCCACTTCTTCTCACCTTGACCAATGTTTTAAACACAGGCTTGGAAAACCTGCAGCCTCCTCACACGTTCTCAGATACATGCCTTTGTGCCTGGCTGAGGTGAAATGATACGGTGCTCAGTGGAAGGAAGAATCCGGGCCCTGCCAGGAGACAGTGAGGGGCCATGGAGCCATATAACGGGAGGCAAGCAGTGAACGCCCTCTCCACTTGGAAACTCCAGCTAGCCTCAGTGAAGGCTGGCTCAACTGCATCGCCTGTTAACCTAACGGTCCACAGGGGATGCTGGTACGTCTGTGGTGGGAGCCTTGTCATTAGACTGTGCACATTGCTATGGATGAGGCACGATGCCAAAGACCGGGTGCCAAAGACCAAGACCAAGTCTTGGTCCCAGTAGGTACAGCATGTGGAGGCTGAACAAATCTCAACGTTATTTTTTCCATCACTCCTTTGATAAATCTCAAGATGTCCCTCATCGTTTTGCCCGCTCCTGCCCCCTCCACAGTCAAGGCAAATACATGAAAGAATAAAATAATCACACTAACAGGGATGGGAAAATGATATACTAATGATCAGATGTTAAAGTGTAATGTAATGAAAACAACTTTACCTCATGTACTTTTAATACATTTCATATACCACACAGCAATTTACCGGGATATGGGTTTTAACACACGACACTAATGGCAAGATAAGAATTACCAAGTTTAATGTGGGTTCACTAAATATGCTGGAACCCTTTTATAGTGTTGAGTCCGAGGAACAGGGGTAACACCCTCTTTATAGGTACATTGAGAGGAATTTTGCTTTTACTGTATGTGGTTGTTATGTTTCAAGGGACATGATTTCACTGGTAACTGTGCCAAATTTGTGCAATAACAAGATTCTACTGTGTTTCTATTTTAGTACCACAGTCTCATGCACTAAAGCTTTCTTGAAAAAGAACAATAAAAAGGAATGAATTTCTGCCAAATCCAGGTTACTTAGGATTTAAGTTATAATCCAGCATAAAGATTATCCCAACTGTTTGCTTCTCTTCTTCATCCTAAGTATTTCTCATCTTAGGTAGATGTTATTGCTAGCACGTTCCCCAAGAGGAGTCAATGGGATTTAATTAATTTTTCCTGTGAAAATTTTTCCTGTGTGTGTGTGTGTGTGTGTGTGTGTGTGTGTGTGTGTGAGAGAGAGAGAGAGAGAGAGAGAGAGAGAGAGAAGGAGAGAGGGAGAGAGGGAGAATTGGAAGATACTGGTAATATTTAAATTAATCCCTATTAATTTAAATACTTAATATTTAAATTAATAGGGATTAATTTAAATTACGTGGACCTCATGAGTATCTCTCGTTTTTGTCCATTTAGGACAGACCCTTAAGAGGTTGCTGTATTTTATCCATCATATGCTTTTCAAAGCTAAACTATTAAGAACAGGAAAAACCCATATATCTGCTGTGAATAGCATACCATACGTGGAGAACATGTACAAACCCTGAGCTAACTGTAGGGGTGAAATTAACTACAGAGATATCTCAGTCTCTGGGAAGACATACAAACCTTCTGGAAAGATGAATAAAAGGAGAAGAATACTACTGTCAATAAGGAAATCTTAAGTTTTGAGTGAAATTAGTGTGTGGAGCCAAACCCTAAACTGTACGTAGGTTCCTCATTTTTTCTTTGATGATGCTGTGACTCCGAACGAAAAAGAAAAACAAAATCACATTGAAGGGCAAAGTATTTAATCAATCCTTCAAACTACTTGTCTGCATTATGTTCAACATTAGTATATTTGACTGAACTCTTTGTCTTTGGAATACATACCTTCAGAGAAGTCCATATTCCACTAGAGAGATGAAAGCTGACGAGAGAATACAAAAAGTTAAAAATTCAACCAGTTGGACATTGGTTTCACCTCACACAGCCTCATCTTTTCTATCAGGTTTCAGCTGAGTGTTGGATGTGTGAACCATCTCTTTTTGATGACACAAAGGAATATATGCACCGAGGACACTCCCAACCTGGGCCCACTGGCTATAAAATGGGCTGATTAAACCAGTGCCTCCAACTGTGGGGGAAATCATGCTGGCCTCATCGGCACACAGGAGACCAAGCTGTCAGTGGATAACATGATTCGTTCTCACTTTCCAGCTGGCTGCTTCTGCGTTATTGTTGACATTGCCGTGGTCATCTTAGTGTTGGACGGTTAACAGACTGGCTTGCCAGGCACCTCCTTTTCTACCTCCTTGTTGAGACCTTGGCTTGGTCTCTTAGGAATAGCTCCTTTTAACCCAATGGACAGGGAAGTGGATTGATAGCTGTTAAAAAAAAAAGCATACATTTTAATGGAAAAATGAGGTATTTTCCATTGTGGTAAAGTGTCTTTTTTTCAATCATAAAATTGCTCAAAAGAGGAAGCAAAAAGAGGAACATGTATTCATTTGTTTTAACTTGAGTTTGTAAAATGAGTTCTTGGGAAAGCTAGCAGCCATCTATTTCGAAGAATGATGATTTTTGGTTTTGACATCTAAATGTTGTATCATTTACAGAGTATAATTATCTCCCTTAATAATCTGAACTTGTAAATATGACTATAGATCAAAAACTAGTGCTCCTGTGTAGAGGTGACAGCATATGAGAGGGAGAGGGGGTAATTTGAATGTGACTATTCAAATGATAAGATCAGAGGCTGTTAAGAGTAAGACCAGACTTTTCCTTTTATAACCAGTTAAACGATGCTGGAAGGGTATTGTAGCTGGTAAGTGACAGAGAGATATTTTCAAACATGGTGTTTCTTAGCAATCCCTGTAGTCCAGACTTGTGTATGGATGTTTATGTTAAGCTCACCTGTGCATCAGGATAGAATCAGACTTGTTATTCAGAGAGCCCCTCTGTGTTCCCAGTACTCCCTAGCTGGGGACCTACTTTGACAGCAGATTATTAATCACAGCTGTTCCGGGCAGAGTAGATAGCTAAGCTTTGAGCTACAAAATATTGAAAACCACCACAGAGAAGTAACCTATGGCATCCAACCACCAACTTTCCACCAGCAATTGTAGAGAAGGCCGAAAGGAAGCAGACGTGGTTGCTGCCCAGTTGGAAATTCTGGTACTAACACGACTTCAAGGGAGGCCAGTGGTAGGAGTATGGTGTTGGTTATACTCTCCCTGGAGTTCTATTCTGAGCTCTCCCAGACCTGGCTGGAGACCGTTTTTCTTTCTGTGCTAACTATCCAATGTGACAATGACTGTGGTAGTGTCAACAACAGCACCACAGCAGCCTTTAGGAAAGTGGGTACCTTCCTTCCACACCTAAACCTTTCTGCCTGGCAGATTTCACCCTCTTTTCCTTTTCCCTAGCAGATTCTTCTCTGAGTGTGGCTCCAAGGAGAGGAGAGCCGGGGCTTTCTAGGTTGCTTGTAGTGCAAAAGCAGAGCAGGGCACTCCTTTAAAAGCTGAGAATGACTGTCAATGGCATTAAGAATCCACTCATGAGTTGGTTTTCCCTGATGGTAGACCTCCAAGTTCATGTGTAGGGAACTCAAAGGAAGGCGGACTCATCAGATGCACTGAAGATCAGCTTACTCTTAAAATGAACTTGTCACAGGGTAATACAGCTTGAACTCTTTCTATGTGCTAGATTCTTTTTCACCATCTATTTGAATCCAAACAACAACATTTCAACGAAGAGAATGCTATCAGCAAGAATACAAGCAGAATGAGGCCCCAGGTTGGGGTTGGATACAAGAGAAATTTGCATGAGATTTGGAAGGTGGGAGTGAAGCAGCAGCCATTATGCTCAGAAGGTGGGCGTGGGGTCACCAGGCGTGGCTGTAGTTCACACGTGGTATCGCTGATCTGCTGGCTGACCTTGGCGGTGCAGAACAACAGCTGGGTCTGCACCTTCTCCAGTTCGGTCTCTTCCTTCAGGTTCTTTGAGTCCTGGCTCTTCGGTAGCTTTGTGGCCTAGGGTGTCTGCTTCTTCTGCAGGTTATCCACGTTGCCGGGGTCTGGGAGGCAGACGTGGCTTCCAAGTAGTACTTTGTCTCCCTGATTCACGTCCAGCCTACTGCTGGCTGTGCTGACCTACAGCAACTTCGGGGTCACTACCAGACGCAGAAGCCTCCCAGAGTCTTCTTCACCAGCTCCCACAATTATGTCTGGTCTAATTCCTCCAATAAGCCCTTTGCTTCGAATCACATATGGTGGTCCACTTCCCCCATCAAACCTTAGCTGTTCTCTTCTATCAGATTCCAACTTGCTAGTACACTGCACTCACTAGGGAGGGTGGAGGTGAGGGGACAAGACGGTTTCAGGGTGATCCGAACCCTCTCTCTCTGAGAAACTCAGGACTTCCTCAGTCAGATGTTCAGAAAACAAAGGCAGGGGATGTACTGGATGCAAAACAGAAGAATTAAGAAGTCGTTCCAGTGTTTTTATTTAGCGTAACAGACACAGAGCTAGTTATTTCACAGCGAGTTCCGTTTTTAAGATAAGCTAAAAATAAATGGATGAAAATATATCTCAGTGGTTATTTGTGGACAATGAAAAATGACATTTTTCTGATTTCCCAATCAGTGCTTTTCAATATCCTAGTCAGAGATTGCCTTAACATGCTGCACATCTGTGCGTAAAGCAAAAGTGTTCTCTGTTATTACTGAGATGAAACATCTGGAGGATGGTGTTTTCTCACTTTTTATTCATTTGGTGTCCAGGCATGAACATGTGCCTCTGTTCCCTTATGTTTTTTTAAAAGTATTATTTTATTTTTCAATGTGCTTTTTTTCTGGAAAACAATTTTGCAAGGTGCAAGCTATTCAGATGAAGTGATGAAATCTTGGCTGTAGGAAAAACTAAGCAAAACCAACCAATGCTCCCTTCAACCCCTGACTGCAATACTTCTGAGGTTTACCCTTTGCCATCTAGCACGTTCCCTTGGCTGTCTGCTTGCACACTACGTACCCTGGGACTTTCCTGTGTTTCTCTACCTTCGGCTTTTGGGGTAATATTGGTTTAACCACCAGAAGAACAACATTAGAAAGATCCAATTTTCTTACATGGAAGCAGGAGGCTCTATACAACTCAGTGCTTCACTTGATTTCTAGAAGCCTTTCTGGCTCCTTAAAGAATCCATCAGCCCCAGACTTCCTGCACCTCTACCCGCTCTTTCCTTAAAATGTATATTTTCTCTCTTGGGTGAGAAAATATGCTCATAGATTGCTCCTCCTTTGTTTTATGTGGATTAGGTTTGCCAGATAAAATACAGGATGCCCAGCTAAATTTGAATTTCATCTAAACAAAAAATAATTCACGGGACACACTTATACTAAGAAAAAGAGTTGTCATAGAGTTGAAATTTAAATTAACGAGAAATGTCTATTTAGGTCTTCTGCCCATTTTTGGATTGGGTCGTTCGTTTTTTTGATATTGAGCTGCATGAGCTGCTTGTAAATTTTGGAGATTAATCCTTTGTCATTTGCTTCATTTGCAAATATTTTCTCCCATTCTGAGGGTTGTCTTTTCATCTTGTTTATGGTTTCCTTTGCTGTGCAAAAGCTTTTAAGTTTCATTAGGTCCCATTTGTTTATTTTTGTTTTTATTTCCATTTCTCTAGGAG
>NC_041217.1:19933925-19934184 GCF_002837175.3 Physeter macrocephalus
CATCGACAGATGAATGGATAAAGAAGATGTGGCACATATATACAATGGAATATTACTCAGCCATAAAAAGGAACGAAATTGAGTTATTTGTAGTGAGATGGATGGACCTAGAGTCTGTCAGACAGAGTGAAGTAAGTCAGAAAGAGAAAAACAAATGCCGTATGCTAACACATATATAAGGAATCTAAGAAAAAAAAAAAAAGGTCCTGGAGAACCTAGGGGTAAGACGGGAATAAAGACACAGACCTACTAGAGAATG
>NC_041217.1:19934194-19938866 GCF_002837175.3 Physeter macrocephalus
CTTGGTGGTTTGTGACCACCTAGAGGGGTGGGATAGGGAGGGTGCGAGGGAGGGAGACTCAAGAGGGAAGAGATATGGGAACATATGTATATGTATAACTGATTCACTTTGTTATAAAGCAGAAACGAACACACCATTGTAATGCAATTATACTCTAATAAAGATGTTAAAAAAAAATTAACGAAGCATCCTGCCTTTTATTTGCTCAATCTGACTATCTTAGTGTGGATGTTTCCTGCATCCCAAATCCCCCAAGACTCCCACTTTCCAAACCCTGCACATTGACAGGATCACCTACAGTCAGTCAAGCTCTGGACAGTTTACCAGAGTCTCCTTGAGTAATATATTTGCCTTCGAGCATCTGGATGGGTTTCTTAGTTCTGCCACCAAAATAAAACTTAATAGTGCATTTGTTGTAAACCTGATTTTCCTAACTGCAGTTTGAACCATCCTGCAAGTGACTACCACCTTTCTGAAACGCAGTGCTTACTCACAGACTTAAAAAGTGGCTTGAACTCTCTGGGTTACACAGTTTTCTTCTATTTCCTTCCTTTTCTCTTAGGTTGCCTGTCCTCTTTTCTTACAAAAGTAATGACCTTCTCCGTTCAAAGTATCTAGATTTTGTGACTCAGAAATGACCATCTGACCAGTCCATGGACTGGGGTATAGATTCTTATTATTGAGGTCACACAATACTGACAGAGAGAGATTGGCAAAGAACTTGGGAAATAATGATATAGACCAAAATGTACAGCTCCTTTTTGAAATTCGTTTGAAAACAACATTTACCAGGCTTTTCCAGATTCAAAACTAACACATGTTCATTTTAGGAAAAAAATGCAAACACACAAAAGCACAAGAATAAAATTTAAAAAAAATCACTCATTAACCTGACATCCAGAGATGTTAATTTTTTCGTGTATATTTCTAACATTTTTCTATAAGTACATGTATTGTTTGAGCAAAAGTAGCATGCCACACAAAAATACTCTGTAACTTTTTGTTTTATTATTTAACAACCAATTGTGAACATTTTTCAGTGTCAAGTTTACTTATATATCAATAATTCTCAATGGTTTGGGGGTTGCCGATCTCATTCAAGAAAGTACTGAAAGCTTTTAGCTTTTTTTCCAGGGAAACTACTTATACAGGTACCCAGAACATTTGGGATAAAATTTCAGACTCTTAGAATGCTTCTGTAGATCCTACAAGTAAAGAGAGGAAACATCACAACTGTTCTAAAACATCACAACTCATTTTAATTTGTACCTACACTCAGGATGTTTTGAGTAAGAATTCTCCCAGTAAGAATTTATTTTATATAAATGAATGGGGCAATTAGACATTTGCTACTTTGAGACCTCAGATAGGAAGTATTTTGCTTTTCTTTTTGTTTTCTTAGACTCTAGGTTTAGGCCAAGATAAAGGGGAACCATTAGGAAATTTGCAGATTGTTGTTCTGTTTACACCGTCAGTTCTAAAGATTGTTGAGGTGATGGGTCTTCCCTTGGTTACAAGCCAGTGCAGTCGTGATCAACAAAACTTGTTTGGATTTCACAAGAACTTTGTCACAAGTCTTGCACTTCCTGTAGGAAAGCTGAATTCGCCAGTGCACTTACCGTGAGTAAGACTATAACGCTGCTCTCAACAGGAGACTTTTGCTGAAGATAAAAATTAATTCTTGGTGGAAATACAAAATTAATTCATTAACCCTGGGAGCCTAAAGACATCTTCTGGCTGTTCTTCGTCTGTTTGTAACCTTCAGTCTATGTCTATAGTCAGAAAGAAGGTGAAGCAAGTTGGGAAAGCACAAGAAGTGTAGTCTTCTACATGAAGATGTGTGGGCCTACTGTCCCCCTGCAGCACTGGCCTGGGACAGGGCCGGGTGGATATCTGTGGCCCACAGAATGTAGCAGCAGGGCTGCTAACATATTACTATTATTACAGCGATGATAGTTGCTATTTATTAGGCACCCATTATATGCTGACCACTGGGCTATGTGCTTTACCTAAATTACTTTAAATTCTGGCCACTCTGAAAAATAGGTATAATTTTTCTCTTACATGGGAGAGGCAGTGAAGCTGAGCAGTGAAGAGTATAGACTGTGGCATTCCATGATCTGGATTCATACTTGTTGGACTTGTGAGCTTGGGCAAGTTCCTTTGTCCTCTTGTGCCTCAGTTCTCTCATCTGTAAAATGAGGGTAAAAGAGGGATTTGAATCCAAATTGGCCAGACTCTTTATCTTACAGGTACTTCAAAGTTTCAAAAGTCAGAGAGATGTTCTTGTTCTTAAGAATGTGAAAACATTTAGGGCAAACAGAAAGGTCGCTAAGTATGATGGAAATATCCTGAAATAGGTAGCAAGAGGACAAGGGTTTGAGTCCTGGCTCAGTTTCTAATTAGCTGTGTGACCTTTGACAAATGGCCTAATCTCTCTGAGCCTCCACTTACTCATCTGTAAAAGGGGTGTGATATTTTCTTTAGCTGTTTTGCAGGACGGTTGGGGATATTAAATGAGATAACATAGGTGAAATTACTCACACAGAGAGCAATTATTATGCTTTTTGTTACTTCTCTTTCTGACTACATTCATTGTTGGCTCTTGGCAGGCAAGGAATACTTATTAAATTCTACTCTGTACCAGACTCTGTGCTAAGTTTGGCGTAAATATCATCTTATACAATCCTCCAACAATCCTGGGCCTAGGGAGTGTTGGTGCTTTGCCAAAGGAACTATGGTTAGTAGTGGAGCTGAGAATTGCAGGGCAATGCTACGCCCTATTGTGTACCTCTGAAGCAGCTCTTTATTGCAGTAATTATAAAATACATTATTTTCATAATTTATAATCTTTGAAAACTGGGGTTTATCCAAGAACTGATGTGAATAAGTTTTAAGAATACCTTAACATTTTATTTTGCATGTGTTTTTCTTTTCATGGGTGCCCACACATTTATATGATAAAGAAAATCCACATCAGATAAGTCTAAAAGTGCCATTTAAATGAGTACGAAATGGGAGTTTGAAGTGATAAGAAAGCAATTTGACAGAGTTTAACTGGCAGCATTTTTTTCTTTCTTTTGGGTATGTAAAATAAAGGTGCCTCTTATCATGTACCGTGTGTTAGATTAAAAGACATATACTGATTATTATTTAATAAATGTCTTATAAGTATGAGATGCTTTACATCTCTAATCAACTCAGATTAAATAGATACTCTTATTACTGTTCATATTTTACAGATGAGAAAACTGAGATTGAGAAATGGTGAAATTTGTCCCAGGCCATGCAACTAGTACATAAAAGAACTAGAGATAAAATGAGACCCACAGGGCTACAAAGCCCATGCTGTTTTTTGGTTTTTTTTTAAAATAAATTTATTTAATTTATTTATTTATTATTTTTGGCTGTGTTGGCTCTTCACTGCTGCACGTGGGCTTTCTCTAGTTGCAGAGAGCGGGGGCTACTCTTCGTTGTGGTGCGTGGGCTTCTCATTGCGGTGGCTTCTCTTGTTGCGGAGCACGAGCTCTAGCCATGCGGGCTCAGTAGCTGTGGCTCGCGGGCTCTAGAGCGCAGGCTCAGTAGTAACAGCGCACGGGCTTAGCTGCTCCGCGGCATGTGGGATCTTCCCGGACCAGGTCTCAAACCCGTGTCCCCTGCATCGGCAGGCGGATTCTCAACCACTGTGCCACCAGGGAAGCCCTCCGTGTTCTTTTTAATTTGCCCTTATTGCTTTCTGCTTCCAGAGGGAATATCAATTTAGTAAAGTAGGCAGAAGTACTGACTTGTTTAGTATCTGGCTCCACATTAACCAACGACCACATCTGAAATCAGAAATTGTTATCTGAAACCTGATAGCTGTGATATATTTGGACAACTGGACCTTATATTTTGGATAGGAATCCAAGATTTTAAACTGTGGGTCCTCTATGTCCTCACATATCCTCACTGCCAACTGTATCTGGAGAAACCACAGGATTTTCTTGAAGGAGCCAGGTAGGCTGCAGTGTTGAGAGACAGAGAGGTGGAAAATGGATGGCAGCTAAAGTCGTGAACAGAATTGGCCCCTGGGTTCTCTAGCCCTTTACTCCACAGCTGAAGCTACTGTTGGTACTAGGCCTTCAGAGTTTGTGAGGTTCCAGAGGGCAGAACTTTTTCCAGCATAAGGGCCCTATGTCAACCTGGAGTTTGCCACACAGCTGTTGGTACAAACAGGAGATTTCTGAAAGGTATGTGACTCTTACTGCCGTGGGGCGTCACTAATGAAGTTGCTGGCACAGACTCAAGAACTCTGGGAGGCGGATGCTGACCACACTCAATCTACAAACGGTTCTTAAAAGTCAACTACGAGGCATCTAAAAGTGCAGTCTGAGGTAACCTTGCCCTCAAAAACCCCCATTTAAGTGGAGCAGAGAGAGATAGAGCTCAGCTATAGGGTTACCAGATAATGTGGCACAGGAAGAGCTGGGTGAAAGAGAGAATAATTCTAACTAGGGCTTCTCAAAATCAAAGTCATTGGGCAAGTTTAGATTTGGGATAGGAATACAAAAAATGATTTTTTTCGGGCTTCCCTGGTGGCGCAGTGGTTGAGAGTCCGCCTGTCGATGCAGGGGACACGGGTTGTGCCCCGGTCCGGGAGGATCCCACGTGCCGCGGAGCGGCTGGGCCCGTG
>NC_041217.1:19939379-19961781 GCF_002837175.3 Physeter macrocephalus
ATTTCTTTTCAGGTTACTTTCCATTATAAGTTATTATAAGATATTGAATATAGTTCCCTGTGTTATATAGCAACTCCTTGTTGCTTGTCTATTTTAACTATATTAGCTTGTATCTGTTAATCCCATACTTCTAATTTATCCCTTCACCCCCTCCCTTTTCCCTTTGGTAACCATAAGTTTTCAAAAACTGAATTTTGATAAAACCTATTTCCCTAGTATTCAAAATCGTATTGCAACTAACAGTACTCATTCATCCACACACCTTGATTGGAGAGAAACATGAATAAGAAATAAGACATCGCTCCTGCCCTCAAGTAATTGCAATCTAGTAGGCTTTTGTTATAATTCCTCAAATAATATCTTTAGAGTTAAGTAGACAGCCTGGGAAAGCCTAGTGCCTGAGTCAGCTCTCTACTACATCCTAAAAATCTTTGATTCCCCACCCCTGCTAGCCATATCTCCCTCTTTCTTTCCCTTCTCCTCACAACTTGCCATTCCCTTGCAACAGATGTCTGCCTTCAGCACTGTGAGTAAAGCTATGAAAGAGGGGTATGTGGTATGATGGGACCATTACAACAAGAGATTCTTTAGGGCACCAAAGCATCAGAAACACAGGACCTAATTTCCTAATAGAAAGATGTCTGGAACTGGGAAGCTAAAGGAGATATTTGGTGGCATGTTCTTGCCTAGTGTGCCCCCAAAACACACAGTATGGGAGGTGGCTACCTACTTTTCCCTAAATTAGTTGGGCTCTGATTTGAGTCTGGAAGAAAATTATGTTTTCAGCCTTCAGTTTAGGATCTTAATACCTCTTGGCCATGTTTGGACTAACTTGTCATGTTTGGGCCCAGGCAACAGGTAAGACAGTCCTCATCTTTCCCTGCATAAGCCCACGCAGATGGACCTTACAGATGGGTACCTGTCCCTTTCCTCCCTTTCATGAATGGGGTAGGAGGAGAATAAGGCTGAATAGTAATTATAACCATCTGGTGGTTGTTTTACGATTTGGTCATGTTGAAGTTCTTGGGAAGCTTTCCATCAGTCTCATCTAATATCTTTCAAATTATGTTTGCTTTGACATTTGCCCTGGGCCCTTAGCTTCTCAATATGTCTCCTGGAACCATCCCATGCCTACGGGGCTTGGTGAGAAGTTCCTGAGGAAGGCTGAGATCACCATTGCTGCTGCCGGTCTGTCAACGGGGAAAGTCAGCCAACAGAAGCCTAGGATGAAACTGCTCAGACATGGAGAAAAAAGAGAGTATGGACAGAGTTGGAGATCGACTTCCTTCTGTGCCTGTCCCTCACTTGACATCATGGGACTCCTTTCACTATCATCCCAACAATTCTCTCACTTCTTACCTGTCTTAGATGATACTCTGTTTCTTAGAGTATATGACATCTCCCTCTCGATTTCCTCTCGTCTTCCTCCCTTGCCTTCCTTCCTTCCTCCCTCCTTCTTTCTCTTTCTTTCTTTCTTCCTTCCTTCCTTCCTTTCTTTCTTTCTTTTCTTTCTTTTCCTTCTTTCCTTTTCCCTTCATTCCCTCCCTTCCTTCTCTCACCCTGTCTCTCTCTTTCTTTCTCTCTTTAACATCCTCCAGCAGGGTACTTATGAGGTATGTGTTTGAAGCATCAATTCTACTCCTACATTAAAAAAATTTTTTGCCTGGATATAACATTTTATGTTGAAATTCTCTTAAATTCCGAAGGTCTTGCTTTTTGTCTTATCCTCTGGTATTCAGGGTTCCTGTTAAGAAGTCAGATACCAATCTAATTCCTAATGCAATATTTCCCAAGAACTATGGTCTGTCTCTGGAAACTTTTAGGAACTTCTCTTTTTGCCCAATGTTTTAAAATTTCACAATGATATTCTTAGGTGGTGGTCATTTTCCACTCATTTATTAAGCTCTTTGTAGGCATTTCAATCTAGATACACAGTACTACAGTTTTGGAAAGTTTTCCTCAAATTGCCCTAAATTTAGTGCACTATATCTTCTCTTTTCTCTTTGAAACTGTTATCAGTTGGATTTTGAGCCTCCTGAATTAATTTTCTAGTCGTCTTATCTTTTATGTTCTGCTTTCTGTCTTTCTATCTTTTGGTTTTTCTTCTGGAAGAATTTCTTTACTTTACTATCCTACTCTTCTATTGAATTTTCTTCTGTTTCTGCAGAAGATATGTGTATGTATATATATATTTTTTCAAGAACTCTTTCTTGTTCTTGGAATATTCCTTCTTATATGGTATCTTGTTTTTGTTTTATGGGCCCAGTCTCTTTTCTTTCCTCTCTGAGATACTAGTAATAGTTGTTGGAGCCTTTTTTCACCCTACTCCCTGCATTCCTATATTTCTTGAATCCAGGCTGCAGATTGAGTTCAGGATTTCTTCATGTACATTTGTCCTGAGCCTGAGATAAAGGTGCAATATTTACTCAAAGCAGGTTCACAGCAGGAACACAAAAGACCAAGCCTTACAAACACATTTAAGGCATCTACTCACATCATATCTCTTCATATTCCATTGGCCAAAGCAAGTGGTATGTCAAAGTCCAAAGTCAGGTGAGCAGAGAAGTTGGATGTGGCCCAAAGCAGCTAGTTTGCTAAACAATCAGCCATACACGCACACACACACACATTCACACATAAGCACAAGTCGTGAAGCATTTATATCTATAAGCCTTTAGCTTTAGGGATTAAATATGTTTTGTTTGGCAGATTTGGGCCATAATTACTGTTTATACAGTTTGTAAAGGACAAGAGAGAGTAATAGCTTCTGCATTTTAATTTTCATGATGGTAACGATAAAGGTTATTTCGTATCAAAGTTCAGAAAGTGGTGCCATTGGGTTCCCCTTCTCATTCTTTATCAAGAATGCCATGACTCCATTTGCTTTCTGAAAACTATTTCTCTTAAGTTGGATTCTGATCTACTATTATATCTTTGTATTCATTGAATTGACTAAAGAATTATTTCTGTTACTTGAGAAGTACCATTTTCCTTCAACAAACATGAAATAGAGCCAATGAACACACTCATTTATGAGAAGAAACCCTACTAGGGCTATTATAGGTGGCATGGTGGGTGAATACCCAACCAGCTGCCTGCCTCTGGAGGTCTTGTTGGAATCCTTGGCTTGGCTTACTAGTGGAAATATGTCTAGTGGTCCCATCCTCTTCTCAAACGTCTGCTACCTTCACCAAACCACTGCCTGTCTTGGCAGTGTCCTAGCTTCTGGGGGAAGGCCCCCAGAATGGTATGAGATATAGTCTGTATGGTAGGATGAGGTGTGTGGGGAAGCTTTCATAGTGTCTGTCTACATCAATTTTTCAGAAAAGAGCATATTAAGGCCCATTCCTTTTGATTTTATGAACTCTTGATTGAAAGAGCATCTTATCTCATCTTGGAATAAAGATTCCAGAATTGGAGGGTTTGTATTTTGGATTCTACCTAAATACTGTGAAACTTATTAAGTTAAAAGAACACCTTCAACAGTTCTCAGTTAACAGAGATAGTTTTATGTTTATATGGTGTATGTCTGTGTGGTGATTAGGCTTTAATCTCTCGGGGGTGAAGCTCCAGGCATACAGAAAACACATGCACGCACACACAGGCACACACACACCCTGTGGGATAAGGAACATACCAGAGTTTATGAGCATTGGGATTTAATTCTGGGAAACCTTGTCTTTTGGCATCTGCCAATATATCTTCTGGAATTTATTATGTGCCCACAACATCTCTCCAGCCAGCCATTCTTCCCTATTTCCACAGTCACTAGCTTAATTTCAGCCCTTGTCATCTCACACCTGTATTATAAAAACAGCTTAGTCCCTTGTCTCTGGCTCCAGTCTTTCCCCAATTTCAACTCACATCTTTGGCTGATGGAATAAGACCCTTAAGACATTGCTCTTATCATGTCACTCCCTCCTCCACCTCTGCAGAAGAACTCCATCACTTATTCTCTCAAATGAAGTTGTTTTCCACACATCATTTTGCCAGGCCCTTGGGGGGAGAAGGTGACCCCAGCATGTCTGATCGTTAGAATCACCTGGGAAGATATTAAGAAATACAGGGCTTCCCTGGTGGCGCAGTGGTTGCGCGTCCGCCTGCCGATGCTAGGCGAACCGGGTTCGCGCCCCGGTCTGGGAGGGTCCCACGTGCCGCGGAGCGGCTGGGCCCGTGAGCCGTGGCCGCTGAGCCTGCGCGTCCGGAGCCTGTGCTCCGCAACGGGAGAGGCCACAACAGAGGGAGGCCCGCATACCACAAAAAAATAAATAAATAAAAAGAAATACAGATTCCTGGCTCCCTTCCATTGATGGGACTAGGTAAGCCACATTTAAAAAAACTTGTATTGAAGTATAATGTGTGTGTAGAAATGTGCACAAGTCATGACTTGAAGAATATTTTACCACAAATATACCTATACATCCAGCACCCAGATCAAGGAATAGAAAGTTAGCAGCAAAAAAGGTAACCACTATCTTGACTTCTAAAAGGAATCTATATGTATTTTAAAATTTCCCAGGTTATTAGCTATGTCTGGGGACAACTCATTGCTTTATGAGAGTTAACAAGGATTAGCTTGTTGTCTTGAAGTTAATTTCAGCTTCACATGATAGATAGATAGATAGATAGATAGATAGATAGATAGATAATTTTGCCCAACTAAATGGTAGGTTTTGAAGATCAAGAATTCCTCTTTCATTTATTTTACATTTATTTCATTACTCTTTCCGGTACTATACCATTTCAAAATGTTCTTGTTTTTGTTGACTTATTTGAGACATACTGTGGTCATTAAATTGCTTCTAAATATAGTATTTATACACCTATTCTTATGCATAGTGGGTACTTGATTCATATATAACAAATTGAATTATTTTGTCTTTTTTCTCCACATCCTAGTAAATGGATTAGGAAAGGAAAGCACAGAGAGGACTGACATGGCTGTGAGTTAGAGACAGTCAGCTCTCCATTTAGGGACCTCTGAATCCAGGGCTAAGCCTCCTGGAACTAGGTTTTTTTTCCCCACATTTTGAGGCTGCATTACTATTCCTTGAAAATTTTTTAAAAGTAGAAGAAAAGTGACATCTAATATAGCGCTGGGCACATGGTATACAACCAATACAAATTTATTGAACTGAGCAAGTTTGAGAGAATTAATTTAAATTAACTTAAATTATTTCTAACTGTTAAGAACCCTACACACAGTTCCCTGCATAATATTTTATTAATTGAAAAGTGTGACCCAGTAGTATTATTTCTTCAAATGATAACTGCTGTTTACAACCTAACTGGTTTTCCAACTCCATTTGTTATTACTGTGCATTCCAATGATGAACTGTTTGTTTATAGGAGTCTGTTTTTTCTGAAGTCTTAGGAAGGTGGTTGTTTCTTCTTTGAGACATCATAATTTTGCCATCAGGGACTGTGCATAAAATGGTAACTGTTGGTCAAAAAATAGAATTTATAGTTTTAGCTGTCTCTGTCATGTAAACTAAGAAGCACCATTCTAGAAACCTTGTGGCAGGTAACTTTTTATATAATACTGACAGTACTATTCTGGTTCAGGTGTTTATAAGAGCTAAGTACAAGATATGGTCCTTGATGAGGTAACAGAAGATGAATGATGAATGAATTGTTATTTTAAGGAAGCCAGAGACTGCAAAGATCATCTCTAGCTGGAGAGGGCAGGGCAGCTTCTTGGGGAAGATGATACTTGAAATGGATCTTGAAGGATGGTGAAGTGTTTGACAGGTGGTGATTGGGGCAGAAACAGAGGCAAGGATGTGGGAAAATGCAGGCCAATTCTGGTGGAGAGCTTGGCTAGAGCAGAAGACTCAAAGGAGCCATCAAGGGAGATAAATCTGATGAGGTAGCAAGGTTGCAGATTGCTGAGGGTGTAGAATCCTGGACCAAAACGTTAGGAAGTTCTCCCAGTATCTAGGTGTGAAATTACAATGATCTGAATTAAGATACAGCAGTGAAAACTGAAAGAAGTTTATTTTAGAGCGACTGATTTGGAAAAAAACTTCAGCAAGTTGGTGACATAAGGGGTGAAGATGAAGTATCAGAGATGACTAGGTTTTGAGCCTGGGTGACTAGTACAGTCAATCAATCAACCCTCCATTTTTTTTTTTTTTTTTTTTGCGGTATGCGGGCCTCCCACTGTTGCGGAGCACAGGCTCCGGACGCGCAGGCTCAGAGGCCATGGCTCACGGGCCCAGCCGCTCCGCGGCATGTGGGATCTTCCCGGACCGGGGCACGAACCCGTGTCCCCTGCATCGGCAGGTGGACTCTCAACCACTGCGCCACCAGGGAAGCCCTCCACTGATTTTTATCATTCCTTTTTCAGCATGAAAAATATTTCTAAAAGAACAGAAAATCTGCATAGGAATCAGAGATCTTTGGCATCATAACAGAGCCAAGCACAGTGCATAGTCCACACGATGTAAACCATCTTCTGCCTCAAGCATTACTGCAAAGAAATCTTTGCTCTTTTGTTTCTTTACATGATAAATGAGAATGGCAAGCATAACCCTGATTTTGCAGATATGACAATGTCTAATTAATGAATTGCCCTAAAAAGAGATCAGAATGTATGAGGTGCTAAATAATATTGTGCACAGAGATTAAATTTGACCAAGTGATTTATTGCACAAGTCTAACAAGTGATATCATTGGCTCAAGGGAATCGAATTGGATTGGTTTATAAGATCGCTTGAACTCTGAGGCATTGAGTTGTAGATATTTGTTGTATTAACTGCAGGGACCCAGAGTAGCTTTTAGGTTTCCAAACTTTGGAATGTGACATTTATTAGGCCTGTAACTCCATCAAAAGTTATTGAAGCTATTAAGCTATTGTGGTTAAAGGAGTGAAAGTAAATAGATGTTACCCTCTGTTGGTTTTATTGGGCTGCAGTTTTGTACACAAATTTGAGGCTTTGGCACAGCCCATATTTATTATTTCCTGTAATGATTGCTATATTACATTTTCCCATTTTGCAAGTTCAAACACAACTTTTCCCACTGCAGCCACATTAAACACCACATGGGACTTCAAGCCCAGCTGCAGTCTTTCTCTCCATTTCAGTTGCCATCAAAGCAATAAATAACAGTCCAGTTAAAGTTGGAGATCTCAGCGTTGCCCAAAATGGCAGAAAATCAGTCTCTCCCCCTCCTCTGTCTCTCTCTCTCTGTCTCTCTTCAAAACAAAAGGCAGACATGCTGGTCAGAAGAGATAAACTTCTGCTTGTTTTTGCTCTAATAAATAAGCAAACTCAGGAGTCATGAACAGTGGGACAGCCAACCAGGGAGACAATTTTAGGAACCGTTTGAGAAATATGCTTCCTCTTACAAATACTTTGACTTCAGTTTTCAGCCTTGGTTTTGGAGCCTTAATTTTGGTATATAAGGGTTTCTTTCTAGTTATCTCAAGGGAGTATTATAACCTGTTCAGGATAAAATGTATTTATAAATCATCCAATTTCAAATAAATAGAAGCCTCTTGGAAGGTTTGTTGTTTGTTTTTTTCTGGTATATGTGAAAAGCAGTCAGATAAAATGCACCAAAATTCAGCACATGGGGTAGGGAGTAGGGGTTGGAGAAAACCTCTTTTCATGCAGTCATCTGGGAATTGAAACATGGCAGGGCGATATGAAATTTTTTCTGTGGGTCACAGTATTTTTTCAGATTTTTTTTCATTTTAGCGGATTAGCCAGAGTTTTAGTACACCTGTGGTTCCCACCGCTGCTGTTGTTTTGACATGTGAAAATGCTATAATTTTTAACTCTTAGCATTACTTAACATTTAATCATTGTTTTTGCAGGATTGTTATAGGATTAGTCAAAAATATATTAAATTCATAATACAGTGAATGGTACATAAGAGATACTCAATTTTTTCTAGATTTATCGAGGTATAATTGACTAATTAAAATGTATATCTTTAAGGTGTACAATGTGATGTTTTGATATATGTATGATTGCGGAATGATTACCACAATCAAGCTAATTAACATATCCATCACCTCCTATAGTTACCTTTTTTTTTTTTTGAGAGCAATTAAGATCTGCTATGTTAGCATATTTGAGGTGTACAATACAATATTATTAACTATGGTCACCATGCTGTATATTAGATCTCCAGAGCTTATTCATCCTGTACAACTGAAATTTGTACCCTTTGATCAACGTTTCTCCATTTCCCCCACCCTTAGCCCTTGGTAACTGCCATTCTGCTCCCTGTTTCCATGAGTTTTTAAGAGTCCATGTATAAGTGAGACCATGCAATATTTGCCTTTCTGTGTCTAGCTTATTTCATTTAGCATAATGTCCTCCAGTTTCATCCATGTTGTCACAAATGTCAGAATTGCCTTTTTTTCTAAGGCTTAGTAATATTCCTCTGTGTGTGTGTGTGTGTGTGTGTGTGTGTGTGTGTATAGACGGTTCCTGACTTAAGATTGTTCGACTTATGATTTTTCGACTTTATAGTGGTATGAAAGTGATACGCATTTAGTAGAAACCATACTTCGAATTTGAATGTTGATCTTTTCCTGGACTAGGATATGAGGTACAATAATCTCTTGTGACGTTCCCAGTTAGCCACACAATCATTAAACAATTTGATACATTTACAGCCATTCTGTACCCATACAACCATTCTATTCCCATATAACCATTCTGTTTTTCACTTTCAGTACACTGTTCAATAAATTACATGAGATATGTAACACTTTATTATAAAATACACTTTGTGCTAGACAATTTTGCCCAACTCTGAACATGTTTAAGGAAGGCTACGCTAAGATGTTTGGTAGGTTAGGTGTATTAAATGTATTTTTGACTTATGATATTTTTAACTTACAGTGGGTTTATTGGGATGTAACCCCATCCTAAGTTGAGGAGAAAATATGTACAGTATCACATTTATCTGTTATATGTCACATTTTCTTTATTCATCTGTCAATGGACTCTTATGTTGTTTCCATAGCTTGACTATTGTGAATAAAGCTGCAGTAAGCATGGGAGTGCAGATACTGTATCTCTTTAAGATCCCTATTTCATTTCCTTTGGATGTATACCCAGAAGTGAGAATGCTAGATCATGTGGTAGTCCTATTTTTTTTTATTTTTTGAGGAAACTCCATACTGTTTTTCATAATTGCTATGCCAGTTTACATTCCCACCAACAGTGTACAGGATTCCCTTTTCTCCACATCCTCACAAACACTTGTCTAAAAAAAAATCTTTTTGCTGATAGTCATTCTAACAGGTGTGAGGTGATATCTCATTGTGCTTTCGATTTGCATGTGCTTGATGATTAGTGACGTTGAGCCCCTTTTCATGCACTTGTTGGCTCTTCGTATGTCTTCGTCTGAGAAATATTTATTCAGGTCCTTTGCCCATTTAAAAATCAGGTAATTTGTTTTCTTGCCATTGAGTTGTTTGAGTTCCTTACATATTCTGGATATTAAGCTCTTATCAAATATATGTTTTAGAAAGATTTTCTCACATTCTCTAGGTTGTCTCTTTACTTTGTTCTTTCCTTTGCTGTGCAGAAGTTTTTAAGTTTGATTTAGTCCTGTTTGTCTATTTTTGCTTTTGTTGCCTGTACTTTGGGGGTCAAAGCCAAAAATCCTTGCCCAGACCAATGTCAAGAAGTTTTTTCCTTATGTTTTCTTCTATGGTTTTACAGTTACAGGTCTTACATTTAAGTCTTTAACCCATTTTGACTTGATTTTTGTATGTGGTGTGAGATAAGGGCCCAATTTCATTCTTCCGCATGTGGAGATCAGTTTTCCTGGCACCATTTATTAGAGAGACTATTCTTTTCCCATCGTGTGTTCTTGGCAAGAAAGTGCACATTTATGATAGGGTAGGTTTTGTCCTGCTGTTTTCAAGATTTCTCAGAGTAAAATATCTAACAAATAGACTTTTAAGAGTGGAAGTAGTTTCAATGCTAAGATGTCACAATTAAAAAAACTGAAACTCACTAGTGTGCTGGGGAACCTGAACCACATGGACTCAAGTTATTAATCCTTCTGTTTGCAAATCTATTTGACTAGAGCTGAGTGCTCTCATAGAAAGTCAGAACAATTCAGAAATCACTCTGGGATTCAGTGCACACTCCATAAATGCTTAGTAAACACATAACAAACCCTACCAGGCATTCGGATTCACAATAAGGTTTATCATTTGATCGTGTTTGAGATCAGAAAAAGTTAGATTCTGTGACTCATTTTTTACTCAGATAATAAATTAACTAGTGACTGGAGCTGGTTGAGTATTAGAGAAAACAATGAATGTTGTGGACACAGTCTTTTTTCCTGTGTAATTAACAAGGGATGCTTTATGGTTGAAAACACTTACAGAGCAATTCGTAATTTTAAAATTGCTTTCTCAATCCTGGTCTTATTCATTCCTGACCTTGCAAGTTACAGGCTGCCTTGGCTGGAGTCAAGCAATACTAGGGCGGAATCATCCCTTCAACAATGATTGGTTATGTGACCTGGCACAAATTATTAAACTTTCCTGAACTTTAGTTATTTTCATGTATAAATTAAGAAAATAATAGTTATCATGTATGACCATTATAGAAATTAGTTTAACATCATATTGGGCACATTGCAGGTGCTTGGTTTATTGGGAACAATTATTGTTGTTATTGTTCTTGACATAAATTGGAGAGGGGTCAGTGATTCTGATTTACAGAAACGAAGACCCAAAGAGTTTAAGTGACTTGCACTGCTGCTGTCTGAAGTGCACACATCTGCACCATGTGTCCAAGGGGCACCAGCTGAAGAGTGAGGAGGCTGGACCCAGACAACCTCATTAGCCACCTGGACCGTGGCATGGTTGATTTATTTCATGTATACTGTCTTGTGATGCTAAAACCTTAAAAGAGCTTGGACTTCTTATTTAACTTTTATTCTGTTGCCCAGAAATATTACAGAATCACTTTATATGATCACTTTGAATTTTCTTATTATTTCAGAGGCAATATTAACATGTATTAACAAATTATTAGGTAATGATTGATAATGCTTTGTTTTTAATTAATTGTATTAAACTATAGCTTGCTGTACTATTATGACTGCCAAAACTTCATCACACTGCAGGGATTGTAACCTGTTAGTTATTGCCCTGGGATTGACCATCAGATCATCTGGTACCTGAGTAACTATCATTTGGCAGTGATTCTTCTTTCTTTTTTTTGCAAAAAAAAGTTTATATTACTCCTAACAAGTAATCCTCTGAGACCAAATTTTTGAACTCTTAAGAACCTAGAAAAGGTGATAACTATTTGTGGTTCTTGACTTATTCCCCATGGAGACAAAGCATTATACAATCACAGATATATATGGAGAGAGGTAGTATATTTTTTCCTTCATATATGCCATTGGTTTGAATCCATAAATATTTTAGGCTTTCTTTCCTGGATAGCTAAATACAAAAGGAGCATGGTTTTGTCCACTCATTCAATAAAATATTAAGAAATTAGATTCTAATATTTCCCAAATTTTGCCTCAGAGAACTCAGATTTTTATATCAAGCAGCTTGTTTTGAAAGTTCTAATAAATGTAATAGTCTTTCTCTGATGTTTGCCTTTTTCTCCTAAGGGATCTATTATTAATGACAATAAAAAACATTCAAATTATTAGTTAATTCATTTTTCATATAACAAATATTTTTAAGTGCCTACTATGCAGTGATGTGCTGGTAAGCCTACTCTTTGGAACAAAAAGCCTTAATCTGCAGCATTTGGTGATTTCTGGGTATGTTCGTTCCCCTGTGGCTGGCTTCAAGCTCTCCGCGTAATGCCGTCGAACGCAGAGCTGGAGAGAGGTAAGCAGCTCCAGCCTACCCCGACCCTATCTGACCCTATGTGTCACATACCTTGGAGACACATATATGTAATACTTGTACCAGATGAAAACGGAAAAATTCAACTAAATGTCAGAAAAAGCTAAGATGGTTTGAATTATTTTTTATTCAGGTCATTTGCATTTACTTTTCTATGAATTACCTGCTCTTGTCCTTTGCCTATGTAATGACTTCTTAGAGTTTTTAAATTCTGTATCTAGTGAGAATGTATAATTTGTCTCATACTTGATGGAAGTACTTTTCCCAGTTTACCTTTTTATATTGATTAGCAAGTTTTTGTGATAATTTGGAAATTAGCATGTTTGTTAAAATCATCTTTATAGGGCTTCCCTGGTGGCGCAGTGGTTGAGAGTCCGCCTGCCGATGCAGGGGACGCGGGTTCGTGCCCCGCTCCGGGAAGATCCCACGTGCCGCGGAGCGGCTGGGCCCGTGAGCCGTGGCCGCTGAGCCTGCGCGTCCGGAGCCTGTGCTCCGCAACGGGAGAGGCCACAACAGTGAGAGGCCCGCGTACCGCAAAAAAAAAAAAAAAAAAAAAAAAAAAAAAAATCATCTTTATATTTTTCCCTTTGTAAATCCTTCCATTGAATTTAAGCTTAACAAGTTCTTCACCATTCCGAATGAATAAATATTTACCTATATTTTCTTTTAATTCTTATGATTTTAATTTTTTAATATTTAAGTCTTTATTCTGTTTAATCTTTACTTCAGTGTATAAACATAATTTAAGGATACTATCTAACAAATTATACTTGAAAATCGATAAAAAATACATTAGAAAAAACTTTCTGTTGGAATTTTGATTATAAGTGTTTTAAGCTTGTATCTTAATTGGGGAAGATTTGTCATAGTAACATATTACTTTAATATGAATAACAGCCAAATTACTTACCTTACAAGTCAATACAAAAAGAACAACCAAAAGGTGAGGTATAGAAGGGGCCACAGAGGACTGTGAAAGGGCATCAACAAATTGAATTTCGGTCAATGCTCACTTATTTATAGTTATTAGCTGTGAATGCTTAACTATGTCCCTGAAGATTTTTGAACATGTTTCCTCATCTGTAAAATGGGAATAATACCCTCCCTGCTTACCATGTAGGGTTGTTGTGAGGATCAAGAAAGAGTAGGATTATCAATGCCTTTTAGAACATTGTTATGTATATTTTTAAGAGTCAGATTGTTTTGATCCCTATAGAGATCAATATTCCCCTCACAGGGACATACCAGGACCAGAATCTGAAAACTACAACTGATTTCAATTTCCTTCACTTGGGAAATTTATCATCTATGTTCACCATCTGCCTAGCCCTTTTAAAAATCAAATTGCTCACTTTTTTCCTCCTTTCTCACTGCAGATACAGCTTATTTACAAAGGCCAAAACTTTTAATACTGAAAAGAATGCCTTTGTATTTTATAAGCAGGAGGCCTGTCAAGCACATTGCTCTTGGCCGGAAAGCAGATCATATATCGTGAGCTTCTCTACCTTCTCTAGGCGGCATCCAGCCCTGATCACCCTTGGATATGCACGCAGAGCTTTGGCCGACTCACTCAGGCTGTCTGGGCTGGGGCCGCCTTGCCCAAGCCATTTGAAAAAGGCTCTCTCTCCCCAGCCTGTGGTTTAGGAAGCTCAGCTTCTTCCCCTTGAGTGATGACTTTCTGCTGTCATTTTCAGAGGACCTACTACTGTTTATTTGGAATTTAAACATCTGGGAAGCTTAAAAGACCAAATTTGTTGAGGGCACAGTCTGCACTCTAATTTTACGTGCAAGAGATCCATGACTGGTAAACATGTTGATAGCAGGATTTATTAAAATGTAACTTCTGCAATATAATCGACGGCCAGGAAGACTGAGTTCCATCTTCTGCGGCACTGTTCATTTTAGATCTGGAAGAAACCTGAATGATCACTAGCTTAACCCTTTCGTTTTGCAGAGAAGGAGGCTGATTCAGAGAGATGGTGACTTTTCTAGGCAAAGTGGCCAGTGAGTGGTAGAGCTGGAAGCAGAAAAGAATTTGCTGCCTAGATTTTCTCCGCAAGCCTCTGTTACTGCATCAGTCTGAATAAGACACTGATGCAATGCAAAGTGTTAAAGAGTGTGCTAGGCAACCTGGGGAGGGAAAAGTTATAGACCGTTACAGATTATCCTAAAAATAACTGGCTCACAAGGTCTTCAGACACGGTCCTTCAAATGTCTGAAAGAAGTAGTAACATTGGGAAAATCATCTTTGCACCTTGAACAGTCTTCTTGGGTCTTAGATATCCTCTTTCTCATTTATTAGAAAATATTTAATGTAAATAGAAGTTTTTACTTAGGCTTGTAGTGGAAAATACTACATTTGATCACAGCCCAGTTTTCAAAAATATGAATGTCCAGATTTGATCACCTCTTCAGCCCGTCTGATCAGCTCTGCAGACTGGTTTTTATTAGAATTGGGGACCAAAAATCTACCTGTTGAAATCCCTTTGGCTGGCTTTCTGGACTCTTCTTAGACTGCCCCCATCCGACTTAGCAACTTTAATTTCCACTTGTCCCCCACAGGACCTCTGCTTTTAATGGACTTAATTCAAACTTAGAAAGTCTTTTAAACTTTGTTAATTTTGGTCTCCAAGACTTTTTATTCATGCTCCTCGTTTCCTGGGACAGTCAACTCCTTTTTCTCACAGACAGTTTTAGTTAGCTATGGTCTTTCCTGGGTCTCTACTTCCAGGGTCCCTGTCACGCTGACTCTTAGACCTTCTGACCTTGACTCTCCAACGAAGAAGGATAAAGAATGCAAAATTTCCATCATGAGTAGCCCTGAGGTTATTGTAGGGGGCAAAGACAAAAATGTGGGAGAAGGGAGAGAATCAAATCAAGAAGCTGCTTCCATTTCTTGTCACAGAACTTACTCCAGTCAGTTCTGACATGGCTTCTCTATTGATTCTTGAATTCTCATTACCACAAGTGAAACGACAGCCCTTAGGGTGTTCTCATTTCCCAAATTTCTCTGGCTTTATTTCATGGTCTCTTTCCTCTGAATGACCTTGTTTCTCTTTGAGTCATGGCAGCAATAATCTGCTTTTCATAGAAATATCTCTCTATCTCTATCTCTATCTCTATCTCTCTATCTCTATCTCTATCTTTCCCCTCAAATAGTTTCAGGTATTTACTTTCAAGATCTACAAGGACTATTGTAAGAAAAATAAATTAGGCAGACAGGCTGTGGCTTGGGTAAAATGTCTGCCAGAGGCAAACTAGAAATGCCTCCTCTCAAAGCTTATCATTTCCAATGACATATCTCTGTCATAACTAGTCATCTTGTATTATCATGAGCTGTGTCTGTATTTCTTTCTCCCAATCGTCTGTGAGCTCAGCTTTATTCATTGGTACATGCCAGGTACCTAACACACTGTCTGGTATATTGTAAGCCCACAATAAATGTGTGTAGGGCATTAAAGAAATTTTAGATTTCTTAAAAATAAAACAGTATTGTAATATGTGAGAAATCTTTTTTTTTTTTCTCTTTAGCTCTTCTTTCACTTTTTGTTTTCCTTTAGTGCCAGAAAAAATGATGGTCTGGGCACCTCAGGCAACAAAATGGCATCCTCCTTCTTCACCTCACAACCTTCAAGTTTCCCTTGAATATTACCTCAACTTGTTATGTATGCTTTGTCTGTGGGGTGGTGAGCATCTGTCCTTTCTATTTAAGGTTGTGTGTAAACATTTTCTTCTGTGAAAAAAAAAAAAAGGCCAATTCTTGCAGCGATGGTTTGCTGAAGCTGGTGAAATGGATTGGTTTTGTTGACAACTTGTCTTGGTGTGAATTGCTGACATATCGCAGCCCTCTGCTGGATTGCACAACATTGTGCAACTTTATGTGGAAATAAATGAGTTTATTAGCAATGAGTTGTATGCTTGTGGCTGTGTCCGTGCGTGATCATAAGCATCTTTTGTGGGTACTTACAGCAATAATGACACCACTTTTTTTCAGTTCACCCTTTATCATAAACTATGCCATTATTCATTTCAGTGGGAGCATCTGACCTCAAAGAATGTTATGAGAGTAGCTTGTTGAAATAGAGAAATGGACAGTAGGCTCTGAGTAATCCTCCCCTGGCAGGACCGTGTGATAGTTGTGCAGACGGCTACTTCTACGTTGGTGGTCTGTAATAGCTCTACATTAAACCGTTCACATCGAACACAGCTTTGCCACACTAGACCCAGGAGTTTTCAGCGACTCAAAACGGCACAGTGTTTTCTGGACTAGTCAGCCCTAGCCATTGTGGGGTGAACCTGTGCTCTCCAGGGTGAGAAGACTTAGCTGAATGGAGGTCCCTGCCTTCACAGAGCACACAGTCTCGGAGAACTGGACAAGGCACTGAAGGTGCACAACCCCTCAAATGGCGGGAGCCTGGAAATAAGCACAGAGCCAAACAGCTGAGCTCAAGGGTGACGGGGATGGCTGGTGTGTACGGGGATGTGGTGAGATAGGAAAGGTTAGCAGGGAAAGCTTTGAGGGAGATGAGCCCTGGACTAGTGAATGGAAGGACTAAGTGTTATGGTCAACAGAAAGGAGTTGAGAGAAGGTTCTAGTTTGCCTGGGGTGGGTCATTTGGGAAGTTGGGAGGAAGGGGTCATGAGTTGTGGGATGTAGAAGGGAAACGAAACTGTTAGATAAGCAGGCCAGCTAAAGTTCCCCCAGGGAAAAAAAAATATCATTACAATCTGTCTGAATCACTAATGAGTTTTAGGTAAGACACTAAAACAGAAGCAGAATCTGGGCTCTGTTCAACCGATGTTTACTGTGCGTTTGCTATCAGCGGGGCACTGGGCTGGGCGTTGGAGGACAAAGGTGAGTAAGAAGTGGTCGTGCCCTGAAGGATCTCAGTCTGCAGAGATGAGCTGTGTGTGAATGGCTTATCTCAATATGCTGTGGAAAGCGCTGCGCTAGAGGCGTTCCCAGCGGCTAGGGAAGCACAGAGGGGTGGCACCCAATTTGACCTTGAGAAGGGGGGGTGCTGTGGAGGAGCACAGGTGAGTATTAGAGGAGGCATAGGACGAATTCTAATAAAGAAGTCTGTGTGCGGTTGGGGGAGTGGAGAGAGTGGGAAAAATTCTTCTAGGTAGAAGGGTTAGGTTGAGGAGAAGCCCTCACCCATGAAACACGCATGATATCTGCTGAAGCTGCTTGCTGAGTGGGAACTGCTGGATCATCAGCTTTGAGTAGAGGTTGGGTGGGTGTGGGAGATACACCTGGGACCACAGGCATGGGCTGTGTTTCCATCGCAGGAGCTTATCTACGGGTAATGAGAACCTGTGAGGGGTTTGAAGATGGCCATTAGCGTGGTGAGATTTCAGAATCATCCGTCTGGTTAGTGTGAGGAAGGGTAGGGAGAGGGGCCGGCTGTTAACAGTTAAGAGACTGTCGTAGTGGGAGGTTCTGAGGACTTGACGAGGGTGATGGCAGTGAGAATAGAAAGGAGTGATGGGTACAGAGAGCATTTTTCATTTAAAATTCTGACGGTGCTGGAATTGTTAGAGCATGACTGGATGGAGAGGGGAAGGAGTCTGGGATCACCGTGAGATTTCTGCCTTTGATGGCTGAATTCATGGGCCTGCCTCCAACTCCCCTGGGGTTTGGCAGTTTGAGGGGCCTCAGTGGCGTTTACTGTAAAGGAAGACCGGAAGTGGCTCGACTGCGCTCCGCCCGCTAGTAGTTTGATTGACAGAGAACTGGAGTTTCAGTGCTGATCCTGGTTCCATCCCTTCCTGGTGTTTCTGTCACGACAGGCAAGGGAGGAAACCTCTCACAACTTCTGCTTCCTCATCTGCAGGTGATGATAGTGATGTCTGCCCTAGAGGGGCCTGTAAGGACCACTCTGGAGATGGACGGGAGGGGCCATGGAGTGCTGTGCTCCTGGTGGACCGCAATGTTCCTGCCATGGCTCAGCATCCATTTTCTCTGCTCGGCTGTGTTCCGACGTGTGGGGAAATAGTGGAGCTCTGCCCCAAGAATCCCCTCTCACCACGAATGCTAACCGAGCAGACCTCTGGACCAGCAGAGACGACTCAGCATTTCCGAGGGTTTGTGGGTTTAACTCTGAGTCAACGTTATTCTAACACTTTTTAGTTCACTTAATATTTACAGTGCATAGTAGGTGGCGGATAGAGGCACAGAGCCGGGAGGGGCTTCGGTGCCAGCAGAATCCTTGCTTGCAGCTCTAGGAAAGCCACAGTGATATTTTTTTCCCTCCTGGCAATTTTTTAATAGCTGAAAAATTTGAGCAGATTTAAATGTTTGCTATTAAACAATGAAAGGATTAAGGAGGCCACAGTGGAATCATTAGGAAAGACACTGGTTGCAGTTCTGAATGTATGAAAGTCAAAAAGAGGCTAAGTATGGGATATTCTTCTGCATCTCCCCGCCTTCCCCTGTCCCCGTAAAAAGTTTGCCATAAGCCACCATGGCTCAGAGTTCGCAGACAGGAAAGAAAGAGATAAATCAGAGGAAAGTTCCTGAAAGTGCCCTGTGACTGACACTGTTTCCTATTGGTGCTGGGTTGAGCTGGCGTTGGTTCTTCCAGAAGAGTCAGAAAGTTTCACATGAATTTTTTTTTTAAAGTTAGAGAAACCAGTCAGGAGAAAAAAAAAATAAGAAAAGTTCTCCCGCCCCCCTCTTCTTTTAATATCGTTTTCAGTAGCACAATGCGTTTAAAGTAAGGCATAGTTTCCTCAGAGTAATATGGCCTCAGGACATGATTTAGATGGAAAATTTAAGTAAGATTAATGCAATTTATTATCCGACAGGATATCCCTACAAGCCACACTATCTGGCTGAATTTTAGATTCCCAATCTAATATTTCAGATGAGATTTCCAGATGGGTGTCTTATTCCTCTATTAGTTTAGTCAGGGTGATATAGAGTTTGTAAAGCAGGAGAGGTTAAACTAGTTTTAACACTTGATTAATCATTGAAATTACTTTGTGATTGTTTGAATTCATTGGCTTTTGTTTATTAAGTCACTCCCTAAAATTCAAAGCCTACGCAAACTAGAGGCACATTTCCAGCTTTGCTAATTTATTTGATGACTTCTTCAAAGGGAATTTTTTTAAAAAGTAGTAAATTTATGGTTACATTAAAAGGCTGCTCAATGCTTGCTCCTCGCCTTTCAAAAAAGTAAAGTGTGGGTTTATAAGACTGAGGGGAAACACACACACACACACCAAACTCATATTCTAATTTCCTGGAACATTTCTGAGCAGATAAATCTTGTAAACAAATTGGATGAATAATTATCAGAGCTTTTGCTACTTTCATGAAGAAAACAGAAGGATAGAACAGAAACTGTGTGAGGTGACAAACCACACACATATTCTGCCATTTTATAAAACACTGGCAAGTCTGTTAAGGCAGGTGAATAACAGAGCACCCAGTGAGGCTGTTCTGAATGGAGGGTGAGCTATGGAAAGAGTACCATAGACAATTAAACGTGGTCCACAGCAGGACCCAGCTTTTAGCACAGAGGGAAGGGGAAGGGTGCTAATTCAGAAAGTGGACAGAGCTCCAAACCAGAACTTCTTTTAGAGATATGAAAATTTCCTGAAGTCTGGGTTTGGTTAATTGATTACAATCTCTTTTCAGAGACCTATCAGGACCAAACTAGTGAGTTGCAGACATAAATCTGAATTCCAGAGTCTCCGACTAACCCAACTCATAAATGAATTCCTAAATGCTGACTGAGCCAGAAGACCCAGCTTTGGAAAACCACTTGGCAGGAATCATTAGTTTCAAAATGAGATGAACTGCTCTATTTAGCCCTCATTCAAAACTTTACAGAAATGCCAGATTTCCATAAACACAGGTTTCCTTGAATTTCCAGGGCTTTGATTAACTGGTAGATGAGGGTGTCTCACAAATACAGATTTGTATGCAATATTCAGCTTGGACAAGATTGAGAGCTGGAAGCCAACACCCAGTATTCCCTCTCCTTTCTAAGATGTTAACTCTTCCCTTGTTTTTCAGAAAGCTCTTTTTGTTACGAGGAGTTTGGAGAATTAAAACTTAGTCTATGGCTTAAAAAGTGGCTATAGATCATATTCTTGTCATTTATGTCACCATTCATTAAGCTTTTCATGACTGATCGACAGCCTACTGCTTTATAGTGTGGCTTTAATGCCCCAGAGGAAAAAGAGAATTAAAAAATTCACTGCTGTCTCTGCTGAAAAAGCCATAAAGTTGTGGCTCCTACTAAGTAAAGAGCTTGCTTGCAAAGAGATATTGTCATGTTTTAATTTGTTTTCATTTTTCCTCTTACGACTGTTTTTCTCCATTGATACTGGCATATTAGGCAGAGTACCGAAAATTGGTGCAATGTACATTGACAAGGTTAAAAATTTGGGTGGTTGCTTTTTTTGGCTTTTATATTCAAGTCAATAAAAACAAAATAAATTTGGAGGGTAAATAGCCAATTTCCGTATTCTGTGTTCTGTTTCATTCCAAAGGAGTGAGTTTGGAGCCCAACACTGACCTGAGTTACGACATGGATTCCACTGCCTTTGTGGGCTTTTCCCATATTTCTTTCAATTCCTGTTATTTGTCCATAGGGGTTTTTTTTTGTTTTTTTGTTTTTTGCGATACGCGGGCCTCTCCCTGTCGTGGCCTCTCCCGTTGCGGAGCACAGGCTCCGGACGCGCAGGCTCAGCGGTCGTGGCTCACGGGCCCAGCCGCTCCGCGGCACGTGGGATCCTCCCGGACCGGGGCACGAACCCGTGTCCCCTGCATCGGCAGGCAGACTCTCAACCACTGCGCCACCAGGGAAGCCCTGTCCATAGGGTTTTAAACGTCACAGATTATGCAAGAAGAAAGTATTAGTTAAGCTAGTTAGTCTGCCTCAACCACGTTGAACCTTTTGTTTTCGGTGGAAGGACTTAAAAGGTACCCAGTGACCAGGTTTATGAAGTCCAAGTTGAAGCTTAACTTAAAACAGGGTAGGGCTTCCCTGGTGGCGCAGTGGTTGCGCGTCCGCCTGCCGATGCAGGGGAACCGGGTTCGCGCCCCGGTCTGGGAAGATCCCACGTGCCGCGGAGCGGCTGGGCCCGTGAGCCATGGCCGCTGGGCCTGCGCGCCCGGAGCCTGTGCTCCGCAACGGGAGAGGCCACAGCAGAGGGAGGCCCGCATACCACAAAAAAAAAAACAGGGTAAAAACACCCACAGATATCAACAAGTTCAGCTTCAGTTTTAACCTATTTCTGGGTAGTAGAAACTCACATGCTTGTCTAAATGAAGTGAATCTTACATGTGGTTTTCCACAAGTTCAGCATCCAGTTATAGAAGGGAATATAGAAGCCCACCTAGAAAAGGCATCCGTAAGACAGAGTTTTGCTCCAGGCGACAGGATGGATGGCATGAGCATTCCTGAAATCAGAACATGTGATGTTGCCCAAGAATGAAAAGGAAGTCCGTATAGTAGTTGTTTTGAATAAGACAGTTTCAATATTTTCATCTGAGATTTGTCATGATAATAACCCTTTTACTCAGGCTTTGATGACGGCTTTGCCTGCAGTACCTGGTGAGCAGCCTAGAGATAACACTATGGTGAGGTTTGTAGATTGACACCTGTTGTCCTTATCATTTATCTCCTGCCCTTCATCCTCCTGTTTCTCATCATAATTATCATCATCACCATGACAATCACCCCTAGTGACTAATTTAGCGATTGGCCAGGGCAAAACACAATTTAGCCAATTTCACTATTTTCTTCTTCTCATCCTTCTTCTTTTTCTTTCTCCTTTTTTTTTTCTCTTTCAAGGACCAAAAATCAAGAAGATAAGATGTCAAAAACAGTCCCTACAGAATCGCACACAGATGTGTGTGTTTGAGGAGCTTGGCTCCAATGGAATAGGCAGATGCAGAACTAATTGGCAAGTACTCCTGAATCTGACTACCTTATGGGACTTCTGGGGTTAGTCCTTGGAGCCTCCTACTATACAGTGCAAAGGTCCTGAGAAATTCCATTTCTTCATAGGACAGAATAAGATGCCCCAGAACTTAGGGTTTTGTGTAAGGGAAGAAAAAGTATGGGGACACTGGGCAGTAAAGTAAGGGAGTAAAGTAAAGGAGTGTGAATACAAGAAGGCAGCAGAATCCACTCAACGATAAGTCTGATTTCCATTTCACACTACGGGCAGGACTCATTTGATTATAGAAACAAGAGGCTTTGCCAACAGCCATCTTGGGTTGTGTGTACTGTTAATGCACAGGGGTTGAGTTGCTACATGGGTGTACTTTCTCTCACTTGGTAATTTTCTCTTTCTCGTGGAGTGCCTTGTCACTTGCTGCCTCTTGGCTCCTTGAGGATGGCCACCTGCCACTATTACTGCTCTTGGAATCTTCCATGAAGGAACTGTGCACCTGTACTTAAAGTGGTTCTTTTCTACCTTCTACCTTCACTTATTCAAAATTCTTTCTTTCCTTTTCTTTTTTTTTTGCATTACACGGGCCTCTCACTGTTGTGGCCTCTCCCGCTGCGGAGCACAGGCTCC
>NC_041217.1:19961915-19966365 GCF_002837175.3 Physeter macrocephalus
GTGTCCCCTGCATCGGCAGGCGGACTCTCAACCACTGCGCCACCAGGGAAGCCCTCTTTTTCTTTTTTTGTTGCAGGTTTTTTGTGTTCTAGGCAGTGTACTGGAATACAATGGAATTTGTAGTCTGCAGAAGAGGCTGACATTAATCAAGTCATCCTAAAGAAATGTAAATTGCAAGTGAGGCAAATTCTGTGACAGTAAACTACATGGCAGGGCACATCACCACGCACTTGGCCTGCTCAGGAAGGGCTGGGATGTGACAACAGTGCTGAGTCTGGAGTTTGAGCAGGAATTAACTAGATGAAGAAGGGAACGAAGAAAGTTCTGGTTACGGAACCAGGTTGTGCAAAAGTATGTGCTCTCTCAGCCAAAACCATGCTGTGGTCTGTGTGTGGAGGTGCAGTACGGGTGGGCAGAGTTACCCCAAAGCAAAGGCACATCTTTGTTTTACTTCTTCCATGTCCCCAGGGAGTAAATCTCCGTCCTTCCTTCAGACAAGCAACATGTACACACACCCCTCCCGCACCAGCCCTCATGTATGTCATTTCAGTCTATGGAAAAGAGGACCACGCAGTTGAGTTTGCCTTTGGGGGCACCACCGCGTTAGCCTACAGTGACCTCTTTCAGAAATGATAACCTTTCTCCACTGTAGAACCTACGAGATTCTATCTTCTTATAATTCCTTGACTTTTAGATCTGACCTATTTTGTTGTTTATTTCATTCTGGATTCAGTTCCTTTAAAATTCTGACTTCCCACTTCAGAACACATGTCATGCATACTTGAGTAACCTTCCTCCCACTTTGATCCATTGCCCTGGACCCCTTTGTCCCTGGGAGTTGTTCTGAAAATGGCACCTGGGTCATCTCCGCTGAGACCTGGGCACCCATCTCTTTGTATGGTGACCCTCAAATCATACTGCTATGAAGAGCAGCTGTCTTGTCAACTACTTTTCTCTTTTTGGAACGCGCCGTGTGTCATGCGGGATCTTAGTTCTCCAACCGGGGATCGAATCCGTGCCCCCTGCGGTGGAAGCTTGGCGTCTTGACCACTGGCTCGCCAGGGAAGTCCCTGTCAATTACTTTTTAATGAGGTCTTTGCTGTTGTTGTTCTGGTTTTTAAAATAGCACATACTAGCTTTGGAAAGTTGCAAATATGGAAGAAACAGAAATATATTAAAAACACCCATATATGCAGAAATGACCAGTACGAATATTTTTGTATATTTTCTCCTAGTATATGAATATATATTATATGTTCATATTAACATACATAGTATATTTTTTAATTTCTGATTTAACATAGTAATAAGCATTTCCCATGTCAGTTAAATTATTGGTAAACATTATTTTTAACGACCATTAATATTATAGTTTACCTAATGCATCCCTTGTTGTTTGTCGTTTTGGGCGCAATAAACATTTTTGTGTTTAAATCCTTGTACCGGTTTTGCTTTATTTCCCTAAAATAGAGTCCAAGAAGAGGAATTATTTGCTTGTTTCCTTATTCATCATTTACTGCCTTCTTCTTTTATATTAATGTTCTTGGGGCTGGTGATTCAAAACATAAATAAAATATGATCCCTGTCTTCAAGGAGATTCAGGCTTGTGCTAGATTAAAGCATAGGCACATTTTAAAGTTCTTGATACATATTTTCAAATTGCTTTCCAGAAAGTTGCATCCACTTGCCTTCTACTATAGGAAAATGTCCTTTCTAAGGTATTTTTCTAGTATCTTTTCCTTTTGAGAACTTGCTCTCCCTCACACCTGTGATTCACGTGGGGTGGCCATTACACGTGGCCATCTCTATCAGGAAGGACACCAATTACAGTACTTCTTCCCTGGCTTCTCAAAGTAGAAAACAACAACAACACAGCAATTCATCCTGGGTTAGTACATTACGCAGGCTGGGCCATCACAGTTGTTTTGTTTTGTTTTTAGGGGAGTTTCTCTTTTTTCCTTCAAAATTGTGAGCTATGAAGAGGACCAGGTATACCGGAGCCACGATTGATCACATTTCCTAACACATGGAGACAACCAGCCTGAGAATTGATCCACCACAGGGGAGAGCAGAGCTGAGGGAAGGAGTGGAAAGAGCTGAACCCTGATTACTAGGTGGGACCACTGGGGTCCACCAATGACTAAAACCAGCTGGCACTACTCCTATATTTCTCTCTTATATGAGCCAAAAAATTATTTTCTTTTTCTTCCTTCTCACCTCCCTGTCTTTCTTTCTTTCTTCTTCTTTTTTTTTTTTTTTTTTTTTTGTTAAATTTGTTGGAATTGAGTTTCTGATGCTTGTGGAGACTCCTTAGTGTATATTCACACCCCTGGTATCACCTTAGAAAGTGCTATTAACATAAAGAAATTCCTTTTTGGAAAAGAAAATTGTATATCTTTGTCTGAAATTTGTACACATACATTTGTGCTTGATAGTGAGGCTGAGTATTTTTTTTTCTCATTTGCAAATCATTGTTTCAGTTCTTTGTTTTAAACATTTTGCATAAGTTTATTTTATACTAAAGATACACAGGCTACATGTTTGTGGATTATTTGTTCATCTTATGAGTTTTTACTTAGGGCAATTTGCTTTTTTGGTAAAATTTAATTTATTTTTTAATAAAAATTTAAATTTTTGGTAAAATTTGAATTATTTTTCTTTGTAAGTTTTCCCCCTGTTTTTAAATTTAGAATTCCCATCCTTATAGAACTTTTTTGTGTGTTTTCACTTATAAACATTCAAACTTATTTTTGTGTGTGATTTGAGGTTGATTTTTTTTCTGCTTTATTGGCTATTTATTTTGTACACCATTGTCTAATAATCTGTTAATTTCCCATTGACTCATAATGCCTTGGAAAAAATTATATGTTATGTTCTTATAAACACAAGAATATATGATAAGTTTTGCTTGGGGGTCGCTTATGATGTTTCATCTATATTTAAGGTCATTTCTAAGTCTATATATACAATAGGATTTGGGTTCTACGCTACGTGTTTATTTCAGTCACATGTAGACAGGTAGCTACTATGTCACTAGCATCACTTTTGATTATACAGGAGAGTAAGTTATAATACATTTCTTAATTATTTATAGTATGGAATTACATATTGATAACTACCATCTATTGAGCCGTCCCATGTCCTAGGCACTCTGCTATATTTAATTCTTTTCACAACTCTATGTGGTAGAAATTATAATTCTTCATAGAAATGAGTTTATTATTATTTTATATTGTTTAAATATTTTCAAAATTTTCAGTTTTAATTTCTAATATGGTAAATATTGATAGATAAAACTCACATAAACAAAAGGTCTTTGGGGATAGTTAATAACTTTTAAAAGCATAAAAAGATCCTGAGATTTTAAAAGATTGAGAAATGCTGATCTATCTCATAGTAGGCTCTACATAATTATTCGGTATTAATATTATTACATTTTGAATTTTTATTTAGTTATAATTTGTATACAATAAACTGAATTTTGAGTGTATAATTGGATGAGTTTGACATATGATACTCCCATGAAACCATTGCCATAATTAAGATAATAAACATATCCATTACTCCCAGGTGCTTTGTAATTCACCCTTTCCTCCCTAGAGTTCCTGGATCCAGCAGACCCACTGGTCTGCTTTCTGTCAATATAGAGTAGTTGGTATTTTCTAGAGTTTTATTTAAATGGAATCATACAGCATGCATTCTTTTATAACTGGATTTATTCTAGGTCCTTTAACTTTCCATACAAATTTTAGAATCAGCTTGTCAATTTGTACACAATGGCCTGTTGGGATTTTGATTGTGATTATGTTGTATCTAGTTATTAACTTAGGAAGAATTTACATCTTAAAATTATTTTCTTGATTGCTAGTATTTGCCTGTAAATATTCTTTTATTATCTTACAGGTACTGTAGTGATTGATGTTCCCTGTTTCTAATGCTGGTAGTTTATATTTTCTCACTTTTCCCCTAGATGTTTTATCAAATTTGTTTATATTCTCAAGGAACCAGCTTTTTTTTTTTTTTTGCGGTATGCGGGCCTCTCACTGTTGTGGCCTCTCCTGTTGTGGAGCACAGGCTCTGGATGCGCAGGCTCAGTGGCCATGGCTCACAGGTCCAGTCACTCCACAGCATGTGGGATCTTCCCAGACTGAGGCACGAACGTGTGTCCCCTGCATCGGCAGGCGGACTCTCAACCACTGCGCCACCAGGGAAGCCCTCAAGGAACCAGCTTTGATTTAATTAATTTTAATATTATTTTCCTGTTTTTGACTTCATTGATTTCTGCTCTTTTATTATTATTTTTCTGTATTTGCTCTTCTTTTCCTTGTCCCTTTTTTTTTAACATCTTTATTGGAGTATAACTGTTTTACAATAGTGTGTTAGTTTCTCCTTTACAACAAAGTGAATCAGTTATACATATACATATGTTCCCATATCTCTTCCCTCTTGC
>NC_041217.1:19966442-20002809 GCF_002837175.3 Physeter macrocephalus
TGACTTACTTCACTCTGTATGACAGACTCCAGTTCTATCCACCTCATTACAAATAACTCCGTTTCATTTCTTTTTGTGGCTGAGTAATATTCCATCGTATATATGTGCCACATCTTCTTTATCCATTCATCTGTTGATGGACATTTTGGTTGCTTCCATGTCCTGGCTATTGTAAATAGAGCTGCAATGAACATTTTGGTACATGACTCTTTTTGAATTATGGTTTTCTCAGGGTATATGCCAGGTAGTGGGATTGCGGGGTCGTATGGTAGTTCTATTTGTAGTTTTTTAAGGAAACTCCATAGTGTTCTCCATTGTGGCTGTATCAATTGACATTCCCAGCAGCAGTGCAAGAGTGTTCCCTTTTCTGCACACCCTCTCCAGCATTTATTGTTTCTAGAGTTTTTGATGATGGCCATTCTGACCGGTGTGAGATGATATCTCATTGTCGTTTTGATTTGCATTTCTCTAATGATTAATGATGTTGAGCATTTCTCTCATGTGTTTGTTGGCAATCTGTGTCTCTTCTTTGGAGAAATGTCTATTTAGTTCTGCTGGCCATTTTTGGATTGGGTTGTCTGTTTTTTGGTATTGAGCTGCATGTGTGGCTTCTAAATTTTGGATATGAATCCTTTGTCAGTTGCTTCATTTGCAAATATTTTCTCTCGTTCTGAGGGTTGTCTTTTGGTCTTGTTTATGGTATCCTTTGCTGTGCAAAAGCTTTTAAGTTTCATTAGGTCCCATTTGTTTTTTTTTGTTTTTATTTGCATTTCTCTAGGAGATGGGTCCAAAAGGATCCTGCTGTGATTTATGCCATAGAGTGTTCTGCCTATGTTTTCCTCTAAGAGTTTGATAGTGTCTGGCCTTACATTTAGGTCTTTAACCCATTTTGAGTTTATTCTTGTGTGTGGTGTTAGGGATTGTTCTAATTTCATACTTTTACATGTAGCTGTCCAGTTTTCCCAGCACCACTTATTGAAGAGGCTGTCTTTTCTCCACTGTATATCCTTCCCTCCTTTATCAAAGATAAGGTGACCATATGTGTGTGGGTTTATCTCTGGGCTTTCTATCCTGTTCCATTGATCTATATTTCTGTTTTTGTGCCAGTACCATACTGTCTTGATTACTGTAGCTTTGTAGTATAGTCTGAAGTCAGGGTGCCTGATTCCTCCAGCTCCATTTTTTGTTCTCAAGATTGCTTTGGCTATTCGGGGTCTTTTGTGTTTCCATACAAATTGTGAAATTTTTTTTTCTAGTTCTGTAAAAAATGCCAGTGGTAGTTTGATAGGGATTGCATTGAATCTGTAGATTGCTTTGGGTAGTAGAGTCATTTTCACAATTTCCTTGTCCCTTAAGGTGGACATTAGGATCACTGATTTGAGACCAGTCTTCTTTTCTAATATAAGCATTTAAAGCTATACATTTTCCTTTAAGTATTATTGTAGTTATTCCCCCACAAATAAGATATGTCTTGTTTTCATTTTTATTCTATTCAAAACACTTTCTAATTTTCTGTTGATTCTTCCTTTGACCCTTGGTTTATATAAAAGTGTATTGTTTAGTTTTTAAATACTGGGAGATTTTTCAAAGATATTTCTGTTACTCATATTTAATTTCATTCCATTATGGTCAGAGAACATACTTTGTGTGATTTGAATATTTTAAAGTTTATTGAGACTTGTCTTATGGCTTAGAATATGGTTGATCTTGATAAATGTTCTGGGTGCTCTTGGAAAGAATGTATTTTGCTAATGTTGGATAATGTTCCACAAATGTCAGTTAGATAAAGTTGTTTGATAATGTTGTTTGTCTTTTTAACTAATTTTTTTCTATCATTTATTGAGAGAGGTGTTAAATTATCTGACAGTATTTGTAAATTTATTTATTTCTCTTTTCACTTCTCTGGGTTTCTGCTTCATATATTTTGAATTTCTATTACTAGCTGCATGAACATTTAGGACTGACATGTACTTTTGATAAATTGACTGCTTTCTTACTATGAAATAACCCTCTTTATCTCTTATAATATTTCTTACCAGAAATCTACTTTGTCTGATATTGATGTAGGCATTTCCATTTTCTTTAATACTAGAATGGTGGATCTTTTTCTATCCTTTTACTTTTAACCTATCTGTGTCTTTATGTTTAATTTCATTTCTTGTAGTTAGCAAGTAGTTCGGCTTTCTTTTTTGTTTTGCGTCTGTTTGTTTATTTTCCAATCTGGTAACCTCTGACTTTTCATTGTTATGTTTAGATCATTTATATTTAATGTGATTATTGATATGATTGCTGTTTATTTTCTATTTGTTTCATGAACTTCTCCCTCCCTTTTCGTCTTTTTTGCCTTATTTTGGATTAGTTGCACATTTTTTATGATTCCATTTCATCTTCTCTGTTGGCTTTTACATTATGCCTTCGAAAAATACTTTTGGTGGTTACTTTATAGTTTGTTATATGTACCTTTAGCTATTAATAGTTTACCTTCAGGTGATATTATACTATATTACATAAAGTATAAGAATTTCATAAAAGTATTCTTCCATTTCTCTCTTTACCTTAGTATTATCATTGTCACACATTTTACTTCATATGCTATAAGCCCAATGATACATTTTTAAATGATTTTTGTTTTAAATAGTTAATTTAAAAAGTGGTTTTGGGGGGGTGGGATGAATTGGGAGCTTGGGGTTGACATATATACGCTACCATGTGTAATACAGATACCTAGTGGCAACCTGCTGTATAGCACAGGGAGCTCAGCTCAGTGCCCTGTGATGACCTAGATGGCGGGGGAGGGGGGAGGGCGGTCCAAGAGGGAGGGGATATATGTATACATAGAGCTGATTCGCTTCGTTGCACAGCAGAAACTAACACAACATTGTAAAGCAACTATACCACAATTTTTAAAAAAAAGTGGTTTAGAAAATAACAAAAAATCATTTATATTTAAACATATATTTTGCATTTCTGGTGTTCTCCATTCCTTTGTATACATTCAGTGTTCTGGCTGCTATCCTTCTGTTTCTGCCTGAAGGACTTTCTTTCACATTTCTTGTAATATAATATTCAGGTGATGAATTTCTATAGGTTTTTTAAGTCTAATAAAGTCTATTTTGTGTTTATTTTTGAAAGACGTTTTTTCTAAGTACAGAATTTTAGGTTTATAGAGGCCCCAACCCTCCAGCATTTTAAACCTGTTGCTTTATTATCTTTTCTCCTCAGTATGTAATGTGTCTTTTTTCTATGATTTAAAAAAATATTTTCACTTTATTATTCATTTTAAAGAATTTGATTATGACATGTGTTGGCATAATTATTCTTCATTTCTCTTCTGCTGAGCATTTTCTGAATTCCTTAACTCTCTGTGTTTATAATTGCATAAAATTTGGAAAAGTTTTACTTATTATTTCTTCAGATTTTTTTTCTTTATTCCTTTCTCTTTTTCTTGAGACTCTGATTGTACATATATTTTGTGGATTCATGTTGTCCTACCTCTCACTGATAGTTTGTTCATTTTCTTCTGCAGTGTATGATCTGCAGTTAATTCCATCCAGTATATTTTCCATCTAGAATGTTGTATTTTTCATTTTAGAACTTCATTGTGGAGCTTTTAAAATATCTTCCAGAGCTATCTTCCATAACCTTCCTAAATATCCTCATAAATGTTTTCCATAACAATCCTTATCAGGCTGCTGCTTTCCTCTACCATTTTAAACATACGGAGTTTTTTTTATAATAACTGTTTTCATCTAGTGATTCCTTTACCTGTGTCCTTTCTGGGTCTGTTTCTACTGACTGATTATTTTCCTCACTATGGATTTTATTTCCCTATTTTTCTGCATGCCTGGCAATTTTTTAATGGATGCCAGACTTGTGAACCTTACATTGTTGGGTGCTAAATTTCTTTGTTTCTTTTTTTTTTTTTGTATCCCTTTAAATATTTTTGAGTTTTGTACTGGGATCTGCTTAAGTTATGTGGAAATAGTTTGTGGCTTGCCTTGAAGCTTTGTTAGATGGATCCAGAACAGACTTCAGTCCATGGCTAATTTGGACCCACTTCTGACTCAGTACTCTTCTGAGGACCCTCATATGCCTCATATGTTCTGACGTCTACATTTGATTGCTAGGGCTGCCATAACAAAATAGCACAGACTGAGTGACTTGAACAACAGAAATTTATTTTCTTGCAGTTCTGGAGGTTGGAAGTCCAAGATCAAAGTATCAGCAGGGTTGGATTCCTCTGATCTCTCTCTCCCCTTGGCTTGCAGATGGCTGCCTTCTTGCTGTGTCCTCACGTGGTCTTTCCGTTGTGCATGTACATCCATAGTATCTTGTTGTGTGTCCATATTTCCTCTTTTTTTTTCTTTTTTCTTTTTGGCCATGCCGCGGCTTGTGGGATCTTAGTTCCATGACTAGCGCTCAAAACTGTGCCCTCAGCAGTGAAAGCGCAGACTCCTAACCACTGGACAGCCAGAGAATTCTGAAATTTCCTCTTTTTATAACACACCAGTCATACTGGATTAGAGCCCACCCCAAACGCCTCAGTTTAACTTAATCAGCTCTTTAAAAGCCCTATCTCAAATGCAGTCACACTTAAGGTAGTCAGGGTTAGGACTTAAGCATATGAATTTTGGAGGGGGCACAGTTTATCCCATAGCAAACACTGTGTACAACACATCTGAATTGACAGATTGACATGTTAAACTAGCCGGTGGAACCACTATCTATTCCTAGTTTTGTGTGAGCTCTGGGGTTTATTCTGCCTGTTCTTTCCCTGGTCTTGGTAGTTTCTTCATAAATTTTTATAGATCCATCCTCAGCCAAAGACTCAAGGGAATCTACAGATATCCAGGGTTCTCTTTCTCTGAGCAATATTTTCTCTTTCTTTGTTTGGTACTCTTCTCTGTGAATTCCAGCCCCTTTGGACTCCTCTAACTTGGAAGTTTGTCTTCTCAACTCAGGGCACCACCAGGCTCTGTTTGGCTCTTCCCTCACCGCACTACACCTTGGAAACTCTTTACAGGCAATAATCTGGAGCATCTGTAGGGCTCACCTTGTTTGTTTCCCTTCTTCCAGGGATCACTATCCTGTACTGCCTATTGTCTGAAAACAACTATTTAATGCATCTTTCCACTTATTTAATTGTTTAAGTTGGGAAGATCGCTCTAGTTTGCTACTCTCTTATACCAGATTTGGAAGTCAGCAAAACTATTTTTATTATTACACTATTAGTATGCATACATGTAATAATATATCTGCTTATACTTTGCAAATCTTTACTGAGATCTTGCTCTGTCCTAGACTCTATAGTAGTCACTGCAAACAGTTAATAAGATATCTTACCTGCCCTGAAGAGATTGCCAGTATAGTGACAAGGCAAATTTATACACAGATATTTACAAAACTAAACTCTGATAGATTCTTTAATGGTCACTGATTCTTATCCCAGTACGCATGTCTCTTTGCAATGTGGCTTTGCCACTTTTCTCCACGTCCTTAAATCTGACTAGAATTCTGAAGTGGAAATGATATCGTGTGAGTTTTGCATCCTGAGCCTCAAGAGACCTTGCAGCTTCTACTTTCACCCTCTTGGGATGCTATTCTGAGACCTCCAAGTAAGGACAGCAGGGGGCCTAAATGGGGGATTGAGGTCACATAGAGGAGAACCAAGATGCCCCAATCAACAACCATTGGCATTCAACTGGCTAGCACAGCAGGCTTTCCAGTTAAATGCAGCTTCAGGAGTCAGGTTAGAGGAGATTAGCAAAATGATATCCCAACCAACCCACAGAATCATGAAAAAAAAAAACCTAAATCATTTTTCTTAAGCTGCTAAATTTTGGAGTGGTTTGTTACACAGAAACGTATAACTGAAACAAAAGTGATGAGTTACTTCTTCCCAGAAATTCCTACAATTGCTCCACTCTTAGGAATAGTTGCTGTCTGTGATATTTGACGCATGTGTTTTTCAGGCCATTCATCTGATGCTCAATGCACGTTACTTTCTATTGCTATGAATTGCATAATCTTTCTGTTGTGTGTCCTTGACTAAATCAGAAGCTCTTTAAGGACAGAACGGTTTTCTTCATTGCAATCCCAATGCTTTGGTAGGAATGATAGTTCAAAAAAATATTTGATGATATAGATAAAAATATTTTTTAAAAATTACATTTCAATAAGCTTAAGAATTACCCTGGGTAACTTGGTTTCAACAGATCCTATAAATACTTAAGAAGATCCTACAAAGTGTTAAGCACTGTGCTTTCAGAAACTTTATGGCTGTTGTTATTAGCATAATTATTATTATTGAAGTGATCGCCATAACTCTATGAGTTAGTATCCTCATTTTATAGTTATAGTGTCTGAGCCTCAGAGAAGCGAAAGCCTTATTCAAGCATGTACAATTCACGAGTGGCAGAGCTGAGATGAAAGCTCAGGTATCCTAACTCCAAGAAGAGAGCTTTTTTAGTACTTGCTCAGAAATAGGCAGGTGAGAAGACTTAAGAGCTGTGCCTGGGGTAGCCGGTTGGGATGAGAGCACCACACGGCCCCTTCCGTCGGCGGCCTTGGTGGGAAGTGTTTCAGAAGAGATGTGAATTAGCATAGGGTTGCCGAAGAGTGGAGGGTGTGGAAACACATCGCATTCAGGCAGCAGGCCCTCCCCCGTAACTCCCAGCCTGCCTTCCCCAGAAGGAGATGAGTTAGGCTGAAATTACCCTTATTTCTGAGGATTTGACTTGTTTTCTTACCGAGCGCCCATGGCCTAGGCTTGGCCAGTAGCAACACTGGGTCACCCAGTGGAATGCTTTCTAGCCGATTCAGCGAGATCGTTTTCGGGTAAAAATGATTTTTTTAAAAAATTGAAGTATAGTTGATTTACAATGTTGTGTTAGTTTCAGGTGTATAGCACAGTGATCCAGATATATATAGATATGAAATATATATATCATGTTCTTTATCCATTCTTCTGTTGATGGACATTTAGGTTGCTTCCATGTCTTGGCTATTGTAAATGGTGCTGCTATGAACCCTGGGGTGCATGTATCTTTTTGAATTATAGTTTTCCCCATATATATGCCCAGGAGTAGAATTGCAGGATCATACGGTAGCTCTTTCTTTAGTTTTTAAAGGAACCTCCGTACTGTTCTCCATAGTGGCTGCACCAATTTACATCCCCACCAACAGTGTAGGAGGGTTCCCTTTTCTCCACACCCTCTCCAGCATTTATTATTTGTAAACTTTTTGATGATGGCCATTCTGACTGGAATGAGGTGATACTTCATTGTAGTTTTGATTCACATTTCTCTAATAATTTGCGATGTCAAACATCTTTTCATATGCCCGTTGACCACCTGTATGTCTTCTTTGGAGAAATGTCTATTTAGATCTTCTGCCCAATTTTTTAACTCGCTATTTATGATGTAGTGTTTTGGGTGCTCTTGATACAATTGCACTCTGAATATGAAGCTTCTGAGACCTTCGGGGGAAAAAGCAATTTGGATTAACCCCATGACCATATGGCCGTGAGGAGAATCCAACATCAAAATGACAGAAAAATATATGGACTACTTACTCTAATGGTTTTTCCTTTAGAAAGAATCCAGGATCCTTTATGGTACATATGGAAATAAGTCTAAGAGAAAAATTGGAAAGAATGGGGGAGGGGGAGTGGTTACGGTTTTCAACAGCATGAAAAATTTAGTTGCGAGGATGCTGAAAAACTTATTTATTCAATGAATGAGGATGATGAAATTATAATGTTAATTATAACTAATGTATATTAAAAACTAAGTCTGTGACAGGTTCTAGGGGTTCTATGTGAAATCCTGCATTTAATAGTAGTGAAATTTAAAACACATGGACGTGTCTTTGCTCATGAAATTTGCAACCTAGTAGAAGGACAAAGACTTTAAGCAAGTAAACACACAAAATAAATATATAATTACAAATAATGATAAGAGCTGTGAAGGAAGAACTGGGTGCTACGATAAAGAAAATAAAGAGGAATGTGAAAATTGGATTGGGGGTCAGGAAGGCAAGAGATCTGATATGAGCCTTGGAGCCGAGGAAACGAGACCCAATGGAAAGAGTCTAAGTTTGTGGTGGGCACAGGAAAAGAAAAAGATATTAAATGCAGGGAGATAACATTCTGCTGTGGCTCTCAAATGGGTAGTTAGGGAGCTTCCAGCTCTGGAAGAATTACAAAAAGTGAGAAAACTGTTTACTTATGTGAAATCAAACAGCTAGAAATGATTTCCCCATGTCCCCCTAGAGCTGGCATTCCACAGCCCTGATTGACCTCTATCCAGGATGAGTAGAATTAGGGGTAGGTACAAAATCACTGAGTAGGAGTGGGCTGCCACAATTATCCCCAATATGGCCTTACACAAGACTATGCCGTAACTTGAATGACAGAATTCATATTTTCTGTGAAATAAGCCTAAATTCCCAAACATCTGAAAAATATGTCCTCCAGGAACCATTTTATGAACCACCAAAGAGAACTCTGACCAGCCCCAGAGACCACAAATCGGCTGGTTCTACAGTGAGTCACTAACCTCCAGGGCTCACTGGCTCCCTAGAAGGAAAGAGGACAGCCATTGCAAACTGTTCCCTGAGAACCTAATCAGGAACAATTCTGCAAAAAGTGTCACTCTGTTTCTGGCAGAGTTCACGCTCCTTGGCATTGGAGTGGAAGATCCGCGTGGGGCAGGCTGGTGGCAGTCTGGAGTGACTCTCAGTGGGAACCGGCCCAGCCTATAATTATATCATGAGTCAAGCTCTCTCCAGGGATGTAAGATGACCAGAGGAAAATGAAATAACATTACATCCCACATGAATAGAAGCACTGGTGGAGAAAGCTGACTCCTGAGAAAGAATACTCAAGCGAAGAAGTTTCCCAGCACTTAAATATCTTATGATTTGTCCCTGTGTCCCTTCTCTTGAAAATGAAGGAAGGTATGGGCACAAGGTATGCCTCTGCCTTAAACCCAGAGGTGTGAGCGATCAAACAATCCACTTGGATGGATAACCTTGATAACAAAAAATGTCATTTAGCTGGAAAACTTCTCGTCTCATATAGTTCCAACAGAGCACTGTTTATTCAGGAAGACATTATACTGACAAATGTTGTGGTGGGAATTAAAAAATATTTTTCTCCTCGCTAAACCACTTCCAAAGGTATATTTTTATGGATCCGGGAATAGCAGCCTGTTTGTCTCGCTTGTGTTGGTTTTCCCTCTTGTTTCTTTTTGGTCAGCATCCAAAGAATTAACCTCTTTGCAGAGTGGCGATGTAGTAGCTGAAGCCAAATTGGTATGAACGGTGCTTCCTCCCCTCCAAGGCCTCTGCCTGCTTCCCAGATGATATAATTAGACAGGCGACTTTTGATCAGTTCACCAAAGAAAAACAGTTACGGGGCAGCCTGGGTTATGTGGTTAGAGACATCAAAATAAGAGTGACACCCTTTTAAGATGACTTTCAAATAAGGTTATTTTAGACAGAAACTGCAGAAACAAGGAAATGCTCTCGGTGGGAAAGAATAAATTGATGTTTATATTTACCTGCCCTCATTCATTAGCAATGGTCACGAAGGAAACAAGGAGTAAGGTGAAATTTGTGGCAGAATTTGGGAGAGAAGTGAGAGTGCCTCAAGGAGAGCACAGTGCAAGGCGGAGGCTGTCCTAACAGTCTTGGGGACGTTAGTCAACATAAGCATTTAGAATTCAGTTTTGATCTGTTCAATGTTTAATGTTCACTTTGAACATTAAAGTTATTTACTTGGGGCTGAAGTGCTGAAGTAGAGAGAGGAGAAGTATTTGAAAGAGACTGTGAATTTTGGTTTCATATTTACCCCTGGGAGGCGGCTGTTCTTACTAGGAACTGTTCCTTCAATTACAAGTGGGTCGTAGGATTGAAGGGAACACGCTTACACATCCTCATCCTCAGAAACAAAGATGGAGGCGATTTGGCATTAATATGTCTCCTGTGTTAATATCCCTGAAATGATGGTACCAAAGCAGTCAGTCAAAATGTACTGGCTGCCTAGTTGATATTTATGTGTTTACTCTGAGGGGGAACTAGAGCCCTGTAGGGGTTGAAAATGAAGGGCCTACAGAAAAAGCCTGGTCAATGTACAGTGTTCTATTCCTTAATGAAAGAACTTTGGGGGAGTATGAACAGTTCCCCTGCGCCCTACCTCACTCCCTATCCAAACCATGGGAAAGCTCCTCTGTGATGGTAGGAGTGTTTAGAATGTGTAGCTAACTGGTCTAGATGGATCATCAAATGGGGTGCCATGTTCCCACCCCTCTGTCATGGACCATAATGGTTTTAATTTAATTCTAACCATTAGAGATCCAGTTCTTTGAATATTGCAGGAATTTCTTAGTTTTCAAAGTTGTCTCTTACCATATTTCTTCTAAGACAATATTTTTCCTTTCATTTCACATTTCTGAATTGAGATGCATCTTGAAATCGATTGATATGTATGTTTAACCTGGAAGTGTTTTCTTCCCACTTATACAGTTATGGAATGAATGAAATGGATTTAACGTTGAAGAAGTAAGGTGTAATGTAAATAGGTCCCTGAAGTAAAGGACCTTAAGGTGTATTATGCACCGAACTGTGTCTTCCCAAAATTCATATGTTAAAGTCCTAACCTCCAGTACTTCAGATTGTGACTGTGCTTGAAAATAGAGTCTTTAAAGAGGTAAAATAAGGTCATTAGGGCACTAATCCAGTATGACTGGTTGGTTTCCTTATAAGAAGAGGAGATTAGGACACATAAACACACAGAAGGAAAGCCATGTAAAGACGCAGGGAGATGATGGCCATCTACGAGCCCAAAAGAGGAGCCATCAGAAGAAACCACTCCTGTTGACACTTTGATCTTCCACTTCTAGCCTCCAGAATTGTGAGCAAAAAAACTGTGGTTGTTTAAGACACCCAGTCTTTTGTACTTTGTTGTGGTGGTCCTGGCAAACTAATACAATGTTATCAGTTAAAGGCTAGAGCAAAGAGAGTAAGGCCACTGGGAAGAGACTTATAGGACCAGGAGGACACAGAGGAAGAATGAAAGAGGATTTTAGAAATTCTTTAACTGAATGTCAAAGAATAGCCAGTTCCCAGATGTCAGATCTTTCTACAAAGTTTCAGCTCTATATAAAGTGACCGTGGAGTACAGTACCTGGGCAATTATCCTTTGTTTTGTCATTTTGCTTTTTCATCAAAAATCAGCCCTCTCAAGAGGCCTCCTCCATCTCCAGAACTTCGTTCTGACTGGCCAGTTTTCTCCTTCCCCTTTCACTTCATTGTGGCTGTTTCTATATAAAGTCAAAATAACAGGTCAGTTCTGTCAAATCAGTTGGGAAAATAGATCACTCACATTGGTTGGTAACATCCAGGCATAATCGGAGACACTGTCCTGAAAAGAGCCTTTTTTTTCCGTTCCCCCTTTCCAAGCTTTTTTCCCCCTGAATATTATCTTTTAAATATTGTCAAAGCATTATTTATAAGATCTCTGCAAAATAGCTTTAGATGCTCTTGGTGGAGGAGATGTAGTAGGGAATCAAATTAGATTGGGTCACAAGGGAAAGTGTCTCTAAGAAATATGAATGGGACCTGGGGGAAATGAAAATTGAAGAGAAACCAGACTTGAGTTGCAAATTCTCTATTTTGCCAAGTTGGACTTGGATTATGTCATCATATGTAATTTCAAGGAATGGGCAAAACTTTTGGATAAAAGAAAAAGTGATCTGACTCGTTTCCCAAACCATAAATTGAACCAGAAAGAGAGAATTTTCTTGGATGCAAAATAAATGTTCCTGATATCTTGTCCCCCCATTATTTATTCTCATGAACTTTTAATTCTAAGTGAGATGCAAAATGCTAGAATTACATAATCATTTCTAGGTTATGCATAACTTCCTCACACCTTGGTATTAATCTTATCATATTACATTCAACTAAAGTTTGAATTATTAATCTCCTTATTAATAGTTGCAGTATATATACCATATGTCTGTGTCTTTTCTTTTTGCTTATAATTACATTTTAAATTTTTCTGCACTTCCGAAAGGGCATAGCATAGTCCTGAGTACTTTGTAGATGTATGAGTTTGCTATTGCTGTGTAGCAAACCAACTTGAAACTTAGTATTTTAAAACAATAAAAAATTATTTAACTAATGATTCTGCGGATCAGCAATATAGGCTGGGCTGTCTTGGTAGTACCGATTATCTGTGCCGGGTGTGGCTGGTTGAAGCTGGGGTTCATTCATGCTTCTGCATGCTTCCCCGCCCCCCCATTTCATATGTTGAAACCTTGACTCCCAGTGAGGCTGTCTTTGGAGATGGGTTCTCTAAGGAAGTAAGTAAGATTAACAAAGGGGGGAACGTTTTTCTGCTAGAATCCCTGTCTTTATAAGAAGAGACACAGGAGCATGCACTCACATAGCGCAAAGGCAGCCATCTCTAGGCCAAGAAGAGAGCTCTCTGTAGAAACCAAATTGGCTGCCACCTTGATCATGGATTTCTAGCCTCCAGAATTATGAGAGAAAAAAAAAGTCTATTATTTAAGTCACCCAGTTGGTGGTATTTTGTTATGGCAGCTCAAGCAGACTAACACAAAACCAAAGAAGAAAAAACTTGCTTTCCTTAGATTTTGAACTAAATATGACAAATATGAGAACACAAATTTGGGGGGAGTGATACAGTCAATCAACCAACCAACAAATTAATAACACTGAAACCACCTGTACTGTGTTATAAACAAGTAACAGTTATTAAACTTACACAATGTTGTATGTCAATTATATCTCAATAAAGCTGGGAAAAAAGTAACAGTGAGTATACACTAAGCATTTAACCATTTATCTGGCACTTTGCTCACATTACAATCTTTAATCTTCTTAACAAGCCTGAGATCATTATTATTCTTACCATTTTACAAATGAGGAAACTTAGTTTTAGAAAAGTTATTTGTCCCAAATAACCCAGCCAATAAGTGGTAGCATGGGCACCCTCATCACGGTCTATCGGTCCCCAGTGCTACTCAATGTTCACCATTCATTCTGCACGTTGTCACCCCCAGAGGTACTGGAAACAGAGAGGCAGGATCAGAGCATTTCTACTTGAGAGCTTCCTGCTTTTCTTACCTAAACCCCTTCTTCTCCTTTCTATTCCACCTTCTTTAGATACACAAATTCATTATATTTTTGCCTCCAGGACTGGTGTCTGGTCTAGTTGACAAAGAGTTTGACAGTGCAGAGTATGTTTGATCAGGTAGGAAGTTAAGTGTTCTTTTTTTTTTTTTTTTTTTTTTTTTTAAACCAGGGATAAAGACCCTTATCAACCAATCCAGTAGAAAATGACAAGGAGGCACTGCTGAAAAATGTCTTGCCCACATCTAGGTGCTTTTCATCTATATGGAAGACATTTAGGAGGGCCAATGCAGAAGAGGAAGCTTTGACTCAGGGTGTATACAGTACACCAAGTAGCATTTCTGAGAGTAGATGGTCATTAGTTGACAAAGGGTATCTAGGTTTAAAGGCAGGGGGATGGATATTAGGGCTTTTAAAGATCTTACCTACGATATTACCAGTTGCCTGAGACATTTCAACTCAGCCCTTTACATTCTTCTATGAATCTAAACCAATGTGAATTCTCTGATTTCTTGGGTAAAGGGTACATAATAGGAGGAAAACTACATTATTAAAACAAACACCCCAAACACTTGACACTGTGTGGAAAAGAACCCTTTATTATGCAAATTATCAGGGTCTTTGTCTCTTCTGTACATACTTATTTGAAGAAAGTTTGGATTAAGAGGATGTGGGAAATCTAAAAGGACACATCATTGTTTACTCTTTAACGGAAAGAGTCCAGAGCAATTACCAAAGCCACCAGGGCAATTAGAGACCCTGAGGGAACTCTGGTAACATTTTTTGGCTTTAGTAGAAAGTGACTGGAAAAAATGAGTCCAGCATGGCTAGTCCAGGAAATTTCAGATCACTTTGCCTTTGGGTACCTCACATCTGTGTACAAAACAGTGGTGTCTCAGAGTCTGTCCCGGTGTAGCCTAGGAATTGTATTATTTAGGGGGAGCATCTCGGGGATGGAACACCAGTTTGAAAGACACGTAGCAGGAAGAAGAAAGGCTAACCTGACTTTTGGCATTGTAAATGCCAAGTTGTTGTCTACAGCCTATGGAAGTCATGGTAACTGGGCATGTGGCTTAGTGGGCTCCTTAGAGCCTGAGGCTACTGTATTCAGTGGCACTGGCTAGAGTCCTGTTAAATTCATTTTCCTTCTCACAGGGAATCATTCTCTTCAGGGGTTCAAGACAGCCATGCTGTGAGTATGTGTCCATGTCACTGGGCAAGAATGTGATTGGTCAGCAAAAGCCAGAGTCACGGCTGTCAGGTGAGCTCAGCTGGAATGTCTCTGGGGTGGGGGGCAGGGGGTTTAGGCTGAATCACCACATATTCAGAAGAGGATTGAAAGCAAAAGAAACCCAGTCATTTTTTGGTGAATTCAACAGCTGTGGATAATCAATGAGGATAATTCAGGTTCGGACTTTCTTCCTCACTAGTTGATCATTCTCATGAATAACTTAGATAATGACCCCCTTTGACTTAATTTTTTTCTAAGTGTGGGCAGACCTCGTTTTATTGTGCTTCCCAGATATTGAGGGGGTTTGTTTGTTTGTTTGTTTTGTTTTGTTTTACAAATTAAAAGTTTGTGGCAATCCTGCATGGAGTAAGTCTAATGGTGCCATTTTTCCAACAGCATTTGCACATTTTGTGTCTCTGTGTCACATTTTAAAAATTCTAGCAATATTTCAGTATTCAAATAATAAATTTTTCATTATTATATTTGTTATGGTGGTCTGTGATCAGTGATCTTTGATGTTACTACTATGGCCCACTGAAGGCTCAGGTGATGGCTAGCATTTTTAACAATAAAATATTTTTAAGTTAAGGTCTGTACATTGTTTTTTTAGACATAATGCTATTGCACCGTTAATAAACAATGGTGTAGTATAAACACAACTTTTATACACACTGGGAAACCAAAAGAAATTCATGTGACTCACTTTATTGCAATATTTGCTTTATGGCTGTGGTCTAGAACCAAACCTGCAATATCTCTGAGGTCTGCCCTATAGTATTAGGCTGAATCTAAAGGTATCAAGTCAACTAAAGAGTCAGGTAATTGATGTATCATCTGCATTTGATTTCTATAAACAAGTAGTTTCAGTAAGCCCCAATACAAAACCCATTCTCTATATTATTCGTGTTACTGTTCTTTTATAAGTAGACTATGCTTTAGAAGAGTTTCAGATTTATAGAAAAATTGTAAAAATAGTACAGAGACCTACCACAAACACCATACCCAATTTCCCCCATTATGGACATCTAACAATATGGTTCATTTGTTACAGTTAGTGAATGAATATTGATAGATTACCATTAACTAAAATGCTTAGTTTATTCAGATTTCCTTTGTTTTTAATTAATGTCCATTTACTGCCCAGGACACCACATTGTGTTCAGATGTCATGTCTCCTTAGGTCCCTCTTGGCAGTGGCAGTTCCTCAGACTCTCCTCGGTTTTGATGACCTTGACGGCTTCGAGGAGTACCTGTCAGGTGTTTTGTAGAATGTCCCTATATTACAACTTGTCTTATGTTTTCCTTCATGATTAGACTGGTGGCTATGTCCTTGATTATCTGGCTGAGGTGATGTATGTCAGGTTTCTCCATTGCAAATTATTCTTTTTTCCCTCTTTTCCTTTCTTTGGAAGGAAGTACCCAGGCCCAGCCCGCAGGTGAGAAGTCGGAATTTATGCTCTCCCTCTCTGAGGGTGGAGTATCCACATAAATTTTTTGGAATTCTTCATGGGAGATTTGTCTCTTTTTCCCTTATTTACTTACTTACTTATTTAATCCTTTATTCATGTTAGTATGAACTCATGGATATTCATTTTCCACTTTGGGTTATAATCCAACACTACTTCATTTATCCTGTTCCTTAAATTATTCCATCTTTGGATACTACACACCCCCGATCGATTTTTTTGGGAGCACTTCTTTACCCTCTGGTACTACAAAATGCTTCAGGATCATCTTTTGTATTTCCTGCCCCGGTCTTAGAATGAACCATTTCTTCAAGGAGCACTGGTTCCTTTTATTGCAGAATGATAATAGAAACCAGGATATGGGAGCTGGGTGTATTCCTTGCTATTGGAATGTCTTTGCTTCTAGGCTCTCTCACAGAGTAAGGAAATAGATATATGTGAATAGTAACCCATGCGTAGACACACACCTATAAATATTTCTATATGTAACCCCTTTATTTATATTAAGCTAAATGTGAGCACACACTGATTTTCCAGTTCTGATGATCACAACATAGATTATCCTAGCCTCTCTTACTTATCCGTAAAATCCCACTCCAACAGTGAGATACTTGGTCCCCACCATCAATCATCCATTTTCTTAATTGTCCAGTTCCAGTATACATGGATGGGAGTAACAGATTTGTAGATTTATACCCCCATGAAAAACAATTTCATTTAGTAGAGTTCAGTGATTATATGCAGTTCCTTTTGCCTCTAGTATCATGGACTCAAATCATTCCAAAGTTGCTTAGGTCAGCACCATTTTCCCCATCCTCTACAGTGAGGTTGTGTCATACATTTGTAATTCAATTTCTCTTATCACAGTCTGCAGTCCTTTCTGGGATCTCCTAAATGGTTTTTTAAAAACTTGCCTACCTTAAGGTTTACTCTTTGTGCTATGAAGTTCTATGCGTTTTGGCAGACGACAGTGTCATTTGTCTACCATCACAGTATCACACAGTTTTTAATAGTTTCATTGCCTTAAAAAGCCTGGGTTTCACCTGTTCAGCTCTCTTCCCTCCCCTCCAAACTGCTTGCAACCACTGCAGTTTTCACTGTATATAATTTTGCCTTTTCTAAAATGTTATAGAAGTGGAATCATGTGGTGTGTAGCTTTTTCAGATTGCCTTCTTGTAATTAGCAATTTAAATTTAAGGTTCATCCATGTCTTTTCATAGCTTAATTTCACAGAAAAACGTTCCATTTTATGAATACACCACAGTTTGCCCATTTATCTGTTGAAGGGTATCTTGTTTCCTTCCAATTTAGGGTGATTATGAAGCTGCTGTAAACATTCACGTGCACGTTTTTGTGTGAACATAAGTTTGCAAATCAATTGGGTAAATACCTTGCAACTTTGTTTCTGGATCATTTGATAAGACCATGTTTAGTCTTGTAAAAAACTGCCAAACTGTCTTCCAAAGTGGCTGTATTGTTCTAGCAACAAATGAGAGTTCCTGTTGCTCCACATTTTGCCAGTACCTGATATTGCCAGTCTTTTAGATTTTAGCCATTTTTTTTTTTTTTTTTTTTTTTGTGGTATGCGGGCCTCCCTCTGTCGTGGCCTCTCCCGTTGCGGAGCACAGGCTCCGGACGCGCAGGCTCAGCGGCCGTGGCTCACGGGCCCAGCCGCTCCGCGGCACGTGGGATCCTCCCAGACCGGGGCGCGAACCCGTGTCCCCTGCATCGGCAGGCGGACGCGCAACCACTGCGCCACCAGGGAAGCCCGATTTTAGCCATTTTGATGTGCATAGTGATAGCTCTTGTTGTTTTAATTTGCAATTCTCCAATTACAAATGATGTTGAGCACCTTTTTGTATGTTTTTTGCCATCTGCGTATCTTCTTTGGTCATATATTGGATCTTTGCCATTTTAAATTGTTGCGTTCTGTTTTCCTATTTTTTTTTAGTTTTTTTTTTTTTTTTTTTCGGTACGCGGGCCTCTCACTGCTGTGGCCTCTCCCGCTGCAGAGCACAGGCCCCGGACAAGCAGGCTCAGCGGCCATGGCTCACGGGTCCAGCCGCTCCGCGGCACGTGGGATCCTCCCGGACCGGGGCGCGAACCCGCGTCCCCCGCATCGGCAGGCGGACGGACTCTCAACCACTGCGCCACCAGGGAAGCCCTTTTTTTTAGTTTTAAGAGCTTGTGTGTGTGTGTGTTTATTTTAGATACAAGGCCTTTATCAAGTATGTGTGCTACAAAACTTTTCTCCAAGTCTGTGGTTGTCTTTTCATTACTTTCTAGAAATTTTACAATTTTGAATTTTAGATTTAGGTTTTTGATCCATTTTGAGTTAATTTCTATGGACAGTACAGGGTCTGTGTCTAGATGATAATTTTTTTTCTTTTTTTGCATATGGATGTCGATTTGTTCCAGCTCCACTTGTTGAAAAGATTATACTTTCTCTACTGAATTTCTTTGCTTTTTTTGTCAAAGACCAATTGACTGTATTTGTGTGGGTATATTTCTGTGCTTTCTATCCTCTTCCATTGATGCCAGTATCTCATCTTTTGTTAATACTATACTGTCTTGATTACTGTGGCTTTATAATATGCTTTTCTTCTTCAGTATTTTGTTGATTTTTCTGGCTCTTTGCCTTTTTATGTAAGCTCTAGACTCTGTCAATATCTACAAAAGAGCTTCCTGGGATTTTGACTGAAATTGTGCTGAATTAATACATCAAGCTGTGAAGAATTGACAACTTAAAAATATTGCATTTTGCAATCCATAAACATGGAATTTCTCTATTTAGCTCTCCTTTCATTATTTTAACCAGTTTTATAGTTTTCTGAATAGATCCTTTACATATTTTGTTAGATTTATACTTAAGTACTCCATATATTTGGTGCTATTATAAATGGTATTATGTTTTTAATTTCAACTTTCAAATGTTGATTGCTGATATACAGGAAAGCAGTTGAATTTTGAATATTAACCTTATATACTTTAACCTTGGTATAATTGCTTATTAGTTTCTCACCATTACATATGATGCTAGCTGTAGATTTTTAAAAAAATATTCTTCATAAAATCTAGGAAGTTTCTGTCTATTACTAGTTTACTGAGAGTTTTTATCATGAACAGGTGTTGAATTTTTGAAATGGCTTTTTCTGCATCAATTGATATGGTCACATGATTTTTTCTTTAGCCTGTTGATGTGGAGATTACCTTAGCTAATTTTGAATGTTGAATAATCATTGTATATCAGGGATAAATTCCACTTAGTTGTGGTGTATAATTCCTTTTACACATTGTTGGATTCAGTTTGCTAATATTTTGTTGAGTATTTTTTTTGTATTGTCATGAGAGATATTGGTGTGTAGTTTTATGTAATGTCTTTTTCTGGTTTTTATATTAGGGTGATACTTGCCTCAAAGAATGAATTAGGAAGTGTTCTTTCTGCTTCTTTTTTCTGGAAGAGATTGCACCTAAGTTATTTGTGAACATAGACTTGTTCATAGTGTTCCTTTATTATCATTTTAATGTCATGCACATATCCTTCATTTTTTTTCATCTCTTTTTCTACCTTCTCTGGTTTTGACTGACATTTGATACGATTCTATTTTTTTTCCCTCTCTTAGCATATTGGTTTCACTTTTTAAAATTTTATGGTTCCCCTAGGGTTTGCAACATACATTTACAACTAACCTAAGTCCATATGCTGCTTCATCTGTAGTGCAAGTACCATAAAATAATGTAATTTCAATTCCTCTTCTTGTCCATGTCCCTTAAACATTACTTCAATTCATTTCACTTATCCATATGCTACAATCAACCAATACATTGTTACTATTATTTTAAACCTATGTCTTTTAGATCAATTAAGAATAAGAAATATAAAAGGTTTTATTTTACCTTTATTTACTTCTCTCTCTCTCATGCTTCTTTATGTAAATATGTTTCTGACTTACATTATTTTTCTTCTACCTATAAAATGTCTTTTAACATTTCTTGCAGAGTCCACTGCTGGCTTTGAATTCCCTATATTTTTGTTTATCTAAGAAAGTTGTTATATTTCCTTCACTTCTGAAGGATAATTTCATTGAATATAGAATTCTAGTTTAGTGGTTTTTGTTTTTCAACACTTAAATATCTCACTTCACTCTCTTTTTGCTTGCCTGGTTTCTGATGAGAAGTTCACTGCAATTCTTACTCTTGTTCCTCTGTAGATAAGATGTTTTTATTTCCTCTGGTTTATTTTAAGACTTTCTCTTTGTCTCTGGAATTTTGCAATTTGAATGTAATATGTCTATGTGCATATTTTTTTTTCTGTATTTTTCCTGATTGTTGTTCTCTGAGCCTCCTGGGTTAATTCTGGAAAATTCTTAGTCATTATTACCTCAAATGTTTTCTTTTCTGTTTTCTCTTTCTTCTCCTTCTGGTATTCCAGTTACACGTATGCTATCTCTTTCAAAATTGTCCCACAGTTCTTTGATGTTCTCTTCTTCTTCTCTTCCTCCTCCCCCTCCTCCTCCTCTTTCCCTTCCCCCCTTCTTCTTCTTCTCCTTCTTCCTTTTTTTTCCTCTTTCCATTTCAGTTTGGGAACTTTCCATTCACATATCTTCAAGTTCACTGATTCTTTTCTTGGCTGTGTCCAGTTTCAGATGAACCTATCAAAGGCATTATTTATTTTCATTCCAGCATTTGTTTGTTTTGAAAAAAAAAAAACAAACTTGGCTAACATCTCAGGAACAATCTGCAATAATGAGGGACAGGATTTCTAGCATTTCCTTTGATTCTTTCTTAGAGTTTCAATCTTTCTGCTTATATTACCCATTTCTTTGTGTACATTGTCATTTTAAAAATTAGAACCCAACATATTAATCATAGTTATTTATATTTTATATATATTTTTCTTTTTCCAATCTTCTGTTTCTAAAAAGATTTTTTATATTATTATTTTTTATTGAAGCATAGTTAACTTACAATATTATATTAGTTTCAGGTGCACAACACAGTGATTTGATATTTTTATAGAGTATTTTAAATTCTCTGCTTGGTAATTCCAAAATCTGTATCATGCCTGAGTCTGGTCCTTGATACTTATTTGTCTCTTCAGATTGTGTTTTTGTTTTGTTTTGGTTTTGTTTTTGTCCTTTGTTTGCCTTTTTAACATGTCCTGTAATTTTTGTCAAAAGTCAGATATGATGTATAAGGTATTAGGAAGTTAAATAAAGAGGCCTTTAGTGTGAGTTTTAATGTCAATATGGCTAGAAGTTGGGCTATGTTTAATGTTTGCTGTATTTGTAGACAGCAGAGGCTTTGAATGCCTCAAGTGTCCTTATTTTTGTCTTTTCTGTCATCTTTGAGCTTCGCTAAGAGCTCCTCCTTAAATAAAGTCTGTATCTTGCAGTTTTTTCACCTGTAATCAATACTCTACCAGAGCCCTGCAAATGTGCTGGTAAGGTGGCAGGGAGGGGAAGCATTCTATAATCTTATGATTACATCTTAAAATTTTTTCGTGTGAGGCTGTGACCTTGGGCTCTTACAATCACAAGTGATTTTAGTGCCACCTCCACCCCACCTTTGGTAAATCAGGAGGCGATAGCGTTAGGTAAATGCCTTCTGCCTCTTCTGCTTAGGTGGGATAATGCTCTGTTAATTCTTTTTCCTTGGAGGGTAGGTTTTTTATTACGGAGCATGTTCTAAATATATTTCAAAATGGTCACTTTTCAACTCCTCCAGCCAGAGTCAGGGCACATCTTTCCTAGCTCTTCACTATGAGACCTTGGATTCCTGGAGGTAAAACTCACAAAAGTGTAGGGCCCCCCCCCTAGACTTCGGCCGCTAGGAGTTTCTCGCTGTCATGCAAGTCCACACTAAGCCTCCAGAAATTCTTCAAAATTACCACCCATGGGTTCGTACCAATTTATTTGCTCCAAGTACGCAGATCTTGCCTGTGATTCTTTGAATTCACCTGTCTCTCCTGCAACCTCAATTCTCTAATGGGCCCAAGAAAAGTTTTTGTTTCCATTTTTTTCATTTTTTTTCTCTTAAGAATGGGAGTGATGATAAGCTTTTCACACATCGGAGTTGAAAGTGGAAGTGTTCATGTTACTTTATTTTTGGAAGTCCTGATTATTGATACTTTAAACCCTGAGCTAAATAATATTCAACATCTCTAAGATACAGAATAAAGTTATACCTCCTTAGCATATTTTACTGTATTATATAGAGAACTTGGTTCAGAAATACGAAGTAACTTGCTCAGGCATCTCATGGTCAGTCAGTTCCGATTTTGGAGACAAAGATACCTAGTCCAGTGCCATTTCACTTATAACAACATGGTGTATGCTTAAATTGAATTAAATTAAATATAGCTTATTTAAAACATAGATATCTGTATTGTATGCTCAGATCTCTAAAATATAAAACATTGATATCTAAAATATAAAACATAGATGTCTATATTATATACTATTATTCAGGTCAGGGGAGTCAAGACCAAAGTTAGGGTCTCAGCTAGGAATAGAGTAATCCTAATATCTTTTCCTTCTTCCATGCCTATTCTAGGCTTTCCCCTACTTGCTTGGCCACAGCATTGTCCCTTAAGAAGAGGCCATGTGGCCCAAAAAGGAGAAGTAAAAAGAAAAGAATAAGAGGAAGGTCTATAAGAAGTGTTTTTTTTCTACTCAGAAATAAGAGAGAAAAAGTAGCTTGGAAATATTGCCATGTCCACTCGTGAATCCATTTTGATGACGATTTAGCATGCCCTTGCCAAAAACAGTGACACTTAAATGGTCACATCCTTCACTGGGATATGGATATATGTTTGGTCCCTACAGTCAGTAAAATATAACCATGTGGTATCAGAGTGTCTGAATTTGATCTTGGCTCCCCCATCTAACTGCTCTGTGACTTTGGGAGAGTTACTTGAACTCTCTGTGCCTCAAATCTCTCATTGATGAAATATCCCTCAAAATGTTCTTGTACTGTTTAGATGAATGTATCTATATCTGTATCTGTTAGAAGAGTGCTTGGTATGTAGTAAGCACTCGACAAATATTAATGATTATTGTATCCATTCCTTCTCCATTTAGTAGACTTCAGCCCTATCTGTATGAGATGAGTTCAGTAACTTGCTCCCTAGGGCTCATTCTTAGCTTTCCTGACCATAGATATATAACCACGGATTAGGGGAGAGGAATGATTTTTTGGCCAGCTTTTTAATCTCACTTAAACTACTGACATAAAAATTTAAATCCAGTCTCAGACTTCTAAGGGTTTTGCTAAGTTACTGAGTCCAGCAAATAACTCCTTGTGCATAGGGCCTACAGGGTGTGGTACAAGATGTACCTTTCTGTTTTGGCACTGGCTCCCCTGATAAAGTCTTTCCACTTCCTACCCACTCACCCTTCTCTTATAAGAAATTACGTTCTTTGGGCATTGCATTTCATGTAAATGTGGCATTTAGTTTTGAACCTGTGCCCAGAGACCTGTGGGCTATGGGGATATTCAAGAAATCTAATAAATGAAGAGAAATAAATGTACAGAGTGCAAAGTAAATGCGCCAGTACTAGTTGGAGAAAAACCCCAGAGTGAATGCCTGCTTGCTAAAACAGGAATAATTTTAGAACAGGTCAGTAATGTGAACAAAGTTAATGAAAACATTTTGCTTAATGAATACACTGGGTGTGTGCTTTCTACCTTTCTCCTGAGTCTTTGCATCATAAGAGGAGTCTCATGACCCTCTTCTGGTAAGTAAAGGGCCTTGACCAGAAGCCAAGGAAGGTCAGCCTTTGCTCCACTCAGCTCTCAGGTGACCAAGACTATGTGGAAGCTGTAATTTTCTTTTACTAGCACCTTTGAGACAGGTAATGTGCCTATTGAGTCTACAAAAATGGAGGAGCTTTCAATCTCCTTTTAAACCTGTCTTTCCTTTGGTTGGCTTTGTCCCTGGATGTACCTTGGTGGGCTTAGCTTCTGTCCTGCTCCCTCCTTGATGTAATTAAGTGGCTCCTAGAGAAGCTGATCATATGAATATACTTGTGTCCAGCTAGCCACACCAGGGTCAGAAAGCACACATACTTATGTCCTTCATTCATTTTACTAATGGAGTTTAAAAAAAAACGCTATCTTTTTCAGTCAGTGGGGCTGGGAAACTGGACAGCTACATGTAAAAGAATGAAATTAGAACATCCTCTAACACCATATATAAAATAAAATAGATTAAAGACCTCAATGTAAGACCTGAAACCATAAATCTCCCGGAGGAAAACATAGACAGAACACTTTTTGACGTAAATCGTAGCAATATATTTTTGGATCTGTCTCCTAAAGCAAAGGAGATAAAAGCAAAAATAAATAAATGGGACCCGATAAAAGCTTTCGCACAGCAAGGGAAACCATCAGCAAAACAAAAACACAACCTACTGAATGGGGGAAAATATTTGCAAATGATATGACCGATAAGGAGTTAATATCCAAAATATATAAACAGCTCATACAACTCAATATCAAAAAAACAAACAACCCGATTAAAAATGGACAGAAGACCTGAGTAGACATTTTTCCAAAGAGGACATGCAGACTGGCACGTGAAAAGTCGCTCAACATCACTAATCATCCGGGAAGTGCAAATCAAAACCACAATGAGATATCACCTCACACCTGTCAGAATGACTATCATCAAAAAGAACACAAGGGGCTTCCCTGGTGGCGCAGCGGTTGCGCGTCCGCCTGCCGATGCAGGGGAACCGGGTTCGCAAAAAAAAAAAACACAAATAACAAATGTTGGCAGGGATGTGGAGACAAGGGAACCCTCCTACACTGTTGATGGGAATGTAAATTGGTGCAGCCACTGTGGAAAACAGTACGGAAGTTTGTCAAAAAACTAAAAATAGAGCTACCATGTGACCCAACAATTCCATTACTGGTCTGAAAAACACAAAAACACTAATTTGAAAAGATATCTGCACCTCAGTGTTCACAGCAGCATTATTTACAATTGCCAAGATATAGAAGCAACTTAAGTGTCCATCAACAGATGAAAGAAGATGTGAGATATATATATGTGTATGTATATATATATATATACATACACATACATATATATAAAGTGAAATTTTGCTATTTGCAGCAACATGGATGGACTTGGTTATTATGCTAAGTGAAATAAGTCACAGAGAAAGACACATACTGTATGATATCACTTATATGTGTAATCTAAAAATTACGACAAACTAGTGAATATAACAAAAAAGAAGCAGACTCACCGATATAGAGGACAAACTAGTAGTTACCAGCAGGGAGAGGGAAGGGGGAGGGGCAATATAGGGGGTAGGGGATTAAAAGGTACAAACTATTAGGTATAAAATAAGCTACAAGGATATATTGCACCACACAGGGAATATAGCCGATGTTTTATAATAACTATAAATGGAGTGTAAACTTTAAAAATTGTGAACCACTATACTGTACACGCATGATTTGTGTAATACCGTACATCAACTTTACTTCATCAAAAAATGCTGTCTCTATCTATCATCTATCTATCTATCTATCTAGATAATAAATAGGACTGATTTTTATTTATGGGCTTATTTCATTGGTGAGAGCCGACCCCTCTTGAGGGATAACTATGCATTATATTCTTAGAGTACTTTGTACTTAGCAAAGAACATTCACACATTCAGTGGTGCAAAGAGCCTAGAATTGATAGTGATATAGCTGGTTCAAATCCCATCTTTGTTGGTTGCTAGGTCTGTAATGTGAGGCAAACCATTTGTCCTTTTCTGAGCCTCAGATTTTCATGTGTTAAGCAGAGATCATCATTATATATATATATATATGTACCGTTGACCCTTAAATAACAGGTTTGAAATGCATGGGGTACACATATATGCGGATTTAAAAAAATAACTACATACTCCAGTACTGTGCAACCCCCGGTTGGTTGAATGCCAGGTTGTATGTGAACCATGGATGCAGAGGGTCCACTGTAAAGTTATATGTGGATTTTTTGACTGCTTGCCAGTTGATGCCCCGAAACACCACTTGGTTCAAGGGTCAACTGTATAGCAAACTGCATAGCATCCTTAACAGAAATATGTGAGGAATGTATTACAAAATGCCTGTGAAAATACACTGTGAGCTCTAAAGTAGTGTATAAATATGACTTGCGATTAATTTTTTCAACCGCGTCATTCAGTGATCGAGGCAAACATTTTTATCCCCATTAAAAAAGGAGAAAACGGAGCATAGCAAGCTCTGTTTGAGCTCTATCCAGATGCCTTTCGTTTAGGTGGGATGTTACCTGCAGATCGTTCTCCTGCCCTTGGTCAGCTTCCTGGTCTCTTTCCGTGCTTGTGAGGGTGTCCTTTGACCTTCGGGCAGGCCAGAAGTGCCTCAGAGCTAACATTTCAGGGGCAACCCCCAATGAGTGAGGGACAGGAGTAAGTGGATAAATACCCCAGGTTCCTTGCCCCTTGGTGGGACAGTCCCGAGCTAAGTACTGTAGTCTCACAGAGAGTTCTGGGTAGGGTGGGAGGGTTTACTGTGAGTAAACCCTCACTAACAGTCCCTTCCCTGTCTCGCTTCTCCACTAACTCATCGTACTTCTGGGGATCACCCACCGCTGTCACCACCTCAGATGAGTAACTTGCACCAAAATCCTTGTCTCAAACCTGATTTGGGGATGATCCAGGTAAGACAGTGAGACTCTCAGAAGTTAGAATTTCACACACAGTCACATAGTACTTGAGGAACAGAGGGGTTATAAGCATTTTCTGCTGAAATACACTACAATTTTGTTATGAGATTACACATGCAGAAACCTAGGAAACAACTTTATTTGATTTTTTATTGAAAAACATAGTGATTTCAAAACATTTTTATTTTCTAGTGGGATATAGTTGATTTACAATGTTGCGTTAGTTTCTGGTGTACAGCAAAGTGAATCAGTTATACATATATCTATTCATTTTCAGATTCTTTTCCCAGATAGGTTACTACAGAATATTGAGTAGAGTTCTCTGTGCTATACAGTAGGTCCTCATTGGTTATCTATTTTATGCATGGTAGTGCGTATATGTTAATCCCAAACTCCTAATTTATCCCCCTCCAACATCTTTCCCCTTTGGTAACCATCAATTTGAAAATATAGTGATAATTGATTAAACAAACCAAACTTTTTCTTGTTTACCTTTATATTTATAAAGCATATTTTGAAAAGACAGGGACAGAAGTACAAATCTTGGGTGAATAAATGAAAGTTGCACAGCCAATACAAAGGAGATCTGGGAGGCAAGGATGGAAGATGAGTTCGTATTTTTAAGAAATTCTGAAGCCATAGAAATAAATTTTAAAACAATTATCTTTATAGTAAGAAGAAAAATAAAAGAATGGCACTTCTGCTTGGGGAAGATGGTCTAAAGTTAGCCAAAGCAGAGAAGGCAGAAATGTTTCAATTTTTGTTTCTCTTTCATTTTTTTTTTCCTTTGAGGAGAACAGTCTTTAAATGATAAAATTTGGCACTCACTTGCTTAAGATTAAATTGGCACAACTTTTGGGGAGGAGCTACTAAAAATTTATTTAGCAGCTCCCAAGGCATTCCTGTCTCAGACTTACACATAACTCAACTTTGTGTACTGGAAAAACCAGGAGATATGATAACAGAATCATTTCAATAATCAACTTACTGTGAAGACTTGGAGAAGTGGCAGAAGTTCTGACACATAAATCTGTAATACAGGAACTATGGGTAAATATATCTGAATTTTCTAAATTAAAACAATTCTAAAATAGATGATTAGAATCCAGTTGTTTAATATTTAGACAAAGGAATCTGTCATCAGGAGGAACGAGGAAAAGTTTACTAAGACAGTTTATTACAATTACACTTATTCTGAATTTGTGATTTCATTATCAGATGTAAATTTGGGATTGTATTATCATATGTGTAGTAAATACTATTATACACAACATTGTATGTTGATTCATATCTTTGTGTTGATTTGCAGTTTTGTTTATTGAATTGTGTATTAAATAAAGAAATGTCAACTGATTGGCATTCTCTCTTTTTGGATTCAGAGCTCATCAAACATGTTCTTAGGCTTATTGTTCAAGGTAGGCTTGCTATTTTTGCTATCATTTAGTTTCGGAACAGTGAGGTTTGTATGGTTTTGGTGTCAGGCCTGAGTTCAAATACTGGCTCCAGCGCTTTCTGAGTAAATCACGAAACTCATCGTTTCCTCAGCTACAAAATAAGAAGAAGAACAAAAAAACCCCCAGCCATTTCATAGTGTTTTTTTGATATTTGGCTGAAATAAAAAACGTCAAAGAACTGTATAAATTGGAAAGCCTTATATAAATGATCATGACTATTTGCATTTTAGCAAACGTGTTTAAATTTCCAATCATTATGAGACAACCTAAATCCAAAATACATCTCTGCTTGCTTGTTTTTGTTGAAATAAAAATGCAAAACAGCTTCTATTTAGAGAGAGTTTCAATTGTTAAATAAAAACCCAACCCATTTTTAGATTAGGTACAAAATTACTTGGACTGGTTGCTTTATGGAAAGGCTGCCAAGACAAGGGGTGGACAAACTACAGCCCATGGACTGAACGTCTTCTAAATAAAGTTGTACTGGAGCGCAGCCATGCCTATTTATTGATGTATTTATCGTCTGTGGCTGCTTCTGAGCTACAATGGCAGAGTGGAGTACTCGTGACAGAGACATTATGGTTCACAAAGTCAAAACTATTTACTATCTGGCTACTTATACAAGAAAATGTTTGCCAACTCCTGGCCTACACTAAAAAGTGTGTATGTAATGTGATATAGCCATCTATATCCATATATATATATATATATATATATATATACATATACACACACATATATATACACACACACACACTTAAGGAGGATATTTAAGCAAAGATAAGGGAATTCTGGAGTTTACGCATTTCAGTAATCAGAGTGGGAGTCCAAATATTATATACAGCATATGTATTTTATCTATTAAAGTCATTTGAGAGTTATTAATTTCTCTAAGCTTGTAGCCAGAGAGCATCACACAAAAATCATGACTTGGGAGCATGGATTTAAAACTGTCATTGGTGTTGGAAATCAAGGAGTTGGTCTGAAGAACCACTTGGGGAGAAAGACTCCAAAGAGAAACTGAGTGTGCTTTGGGACTGCTTGGCTGAGATTTTCCTGTTTAACTTTGATGAAAGTACTGGACCAGTGCTCTCACGAATCCAATCATTTGTGAGAGCTTAGGAAACTCTCTCTGCAGCTTCCAGAATCGACAAGCATTATGCTGTTGAAAAATATATTACTTGCAACAATAGTTGCTTTGTGCTAAGAGCCTGGCATACTGAACTTTGTGTACCAGTTCAGCTTAGTCGTATTTGAAACAGGCAGTAGCCTTTTCTAAAATAGGAACTAACTATGCCCCAAATTTACACTGAACCCAAAACTTCTTTAAGAAGTTTCAAAATAATTCAATGCATTTCCAAGAGCATTGTGAGGCAAGCAGGCTACTCTGATTTCTGGTTCATTGGTCAAAACCAAATGAAGACATTATGAAATGTATTTCCTAAGATTTCTGAACTGGCCAGAGATGGTGGTCTGAATAATGATGAGAGCTTAGCCATAAGGAAGTTGTTTTGTTTTGTTTTGTTTTTTCTTTTGCGGTATGTGGGCCTCTCACGGTTGTGGCCTCTCCCGTTGCGGAGCACAGGCTCCGGACGCGCAGGCTCAGCGGCCGTGGCTCACGGGCCCAGCCGCTCCGCGGCATGTGGGATCTTCCCGGACCGGGGCACGAACCCGCGTCCCCTGCATCGGCAGGCGGACTCTTAACCACTGCACCACCAGGGAAGACCCCATAATGAAGTTTTTAATGGTAGATTCTGCTCTAAGTTGAAGACGGTAGATTGCTAAATTATGACAATAAAAACTCTTAAGTTTGAATTTATTATGTATTTTGGGGGGTGGATAAATCTTTGATTAATTTTTTAAGTATATGATTTTGTGCTGGTGAAAATTATCTATAGGGATGTGTAGTTACACTGCTTGTTGATGTGTGAGATACACTGAATTGTAGGAGTGGAAAAAAGGATAGCTTGAAGGAGTCAGTACAAAGTGACATTAACTAGTCTAGAGAAATATGTGGGAGCTTAAGTCAAGCCTAGTTAATCTATACATGCTCTAGAGCTTGGAACATTTATAATGATTTATATGAACCTTTCCGATTTCAACCCCATTTTGTAGGTGAAACAAATGAGGACAATGAAGTGATTTTGCTAATAGTCATGCATCTATTTTCTAGAAGAGCCCAGTTTAGAACCTGACCGTCAAGTTTTGTGCTGTTTCTTCTACACAGCTTTCCTAAATTAACTGAGAGGGAGAGTGCCTGTGAAGGAATCCAGTTAACGGGGTACAAATTGAGAGAATCATTGTGTATTTAGTGAATATGACCAATTCTGAGGAAACTTGAGACTGAGCACTGAGGAAATGACAGTTTGAAATGGTTCTGAGAGGAAAATTATTGCCATATCAGAAATAATGTTGACAATGTCTTGCCAGTGACTGATTGGAACTAGAAGATTTTTTAAAAGTCACTTCAGGTAGAAAATTTTTAACAGGCTAAAGGCAAAAGTGAATGCTAATAAACATGTTTGATGTCCTCAAACCTATCAAAATCCTGTCAGGAATGCGACCAGTGAAGCTCTTGACAGGGATGCAGTGACTGATTGACACAGGCTGACAAGGTTCGGTTATCAAAAACATGGACTTTTTAGGGATCGATTTTTTTTTTTAACATCTTTATTGGAGTATAATTGCTTTACAATGCTGTGTTAGTTTCTGCTGTATAACAATGGATCAGCTATACATATACATCAATCGCCATATCTCCTCCCTCTTGCGTCTCCCTCCCACGCTCCCTATCCCACCCCTCTAGGTGGTCACAAAGCACCGAGCTGATCTCCCTGTGCTATGCGGCTGCTTCTCACTAGCTAGCTATTTTACATTTGGTAGCGTATATATGTCCATGCCACTCTCTCACTTCGTCCCAGCTTACCATTCCCCGTCCCCATGTCCTCAAGTCCATTCTCTACGTCTGCGTCTTTATTCCTGTCCTGCCCCTAGGTTCTTCAGAACCATTTTTTTTTTCTTTTTATGGCTGAGTAATATTCCATTGTATATATGTGCCACATCTTCTTTATCCATTCATCTGTTGATGGACACTTAGGTTGCTTCCATGTCCTGGCTATTGTAAATAGTGCTGCAATGAACATGGTGGTACATGACTCTTTCTGAATTATGGTTTTCTCAGGGTATATGCCCGGTAGTGGGATTGCTGTGTCATACAGTAGTTCTATTTTTAGATGTTAGGGAACCTCCATACTGTTCTCCATAGTGGCTGTATCAATTTACATTCCCACCAACAGTGCAAGAGGGTTCCCTTTTCTCCACACCCTCTCCAGCATTTATAGTTTATAGATATTTTGATGATGGCCATTCTGACTGGTGTGAGGTGATACCTCATTGTGGTTTGGATTTGCATTTCTCTGATGATTGGTGATGTTGAATATCCTTTCATGTGTTTGTTGGCCATCTGTATGTCTTCTTTGGAGAAATGTCTATTTAGGTCTTCCACCCATTTTTGGATTGAGTTGTTTGTTTTTTTTGATATTGAGCTGCATAAGCTGCTTGTATATTTTGGAGATTAATCTTTTGTCACTTGCTTCATTTGCAAATATTTTCTCTCATTCTGAGGTTTGCCTTTTCATCTTGGTTATGGTTTCCTTTGCTGTACAAAAGTTTTCAAGTTTCATTAGGTCCCACTTGTTTATTTTTGTTTTTATTTCCATTTTTCTAGGAGGTGGGTCAAAAAGGATCTTGCTGTGATTTACACCATAGAGTGTTCTGCCTGTGTTTTCCTGTAAGAGTTTTTAGTGTCTGGCCTTACATTTAGGACTTTAATCCATTTTGAGTTTATTTTTGTGTATGGTGTTAGGAAGTGTTCTAATTTCATTCTTTTACAGGTAGCTGTCCAGTTTTCCCAGCACCACTTATTGAAGAGGCTGTCTTTACTCCATTGTATATTCTTACCTCCTTTATCAAAGGTGACCATATGGGGGTGGGTTTATCTCTGGGCTTTCTATCCTGTTCCATTGATCTGTATGTCTGTTTTTGTGCCAGTACCATACTGTCTTAATTATTGTAGCTTTGTAATACAGTCTGAAGTCTGGGAGTTTTTCATTCTCAAGATTGCTTTGGCTATTCGGGGTCTTTGTGTCTCCATACAAATTGTGCAACTTTTTGTTCTAGTTCTGTGAAAAATGCCATTGGTAGTTTGATAGGGATTGCATTGAATCTGTAGATTTGCAATGTAGTATAGTCATTTTCACAATGTTGATTGTTCCAACCCAAGAACATGGTATATCTCTCCATCTATTTGTATCATCTTTAATTTCTTTCATGAGTGTCTTATAGTTTTCTGCATACAGGTCTTTTGTCTCCTTAGGTAGGTGTATTCCTAGATATTTTGAGATTTCTGTGCATTTATTTTGTATCCTGCTACTTTGCCAGATTCATTGATTAGCTCTAGTAGTTTTCTGGTAGCAGCTTTAGGATTCTGTATGTATAGTATCATGTCATCTGCAAACAGTGACAGTTTTACTTCTTCTTTTCTGATTTGGATTCTTTTTATTTCTTTTTCTTCTCTGATTGCTGTGGCTAAAGCTTCCAAAACTATGTTGAATAATACTGGTGAGAGTGGCCAACCTTGTTTTGTTCCTGATCTTAGAGGAAATGGTTTCAGTTTTTCACCATTGAGAATGATGTTGGCTGTGGGTTTGTCATGTATAGCCTTTATTATGTTGAGGTAGGTTCCCTCTATGACTACTTTCTGGAGTGTTTAACTCAAAAATGGGTGTTGAATTTTGTCGAATTATTTTTCTGCATCTGTGGAGATGATCATATTGTTTTTCTCCTTCAATTTGTTAATATGGTGTATCACATTGAGTGATTTGCATATATTGAAGAATCCTTGCATTCCTGGGATAAACCCCACTTGATCATGTTGTATGATCCTTTTAATATGCTGTTGGATTCTGTTTGCTAGTATTTTCTTGAGGATTTTTGCATCTATGTTCATCAGTGATATTGGCCTGTAGTTTTCTTTCTTTGTGACATCTTTGTCTGATTTTGGTATCAGGGTGATGGTGGCCTCATAGAATGAGTTTGGGAGTGTTTCTCCCTCTGCTATATTTTGGAAGAGTGTCAGAAGGATGGGTGTTAGCTCTTCTCCAAATGTTTGATAGAATTCGCCTGTGAAGCCATCAGGTCCTGGGCTTTTGTTTGTTGGAAGATTTTTAATCACAGTTTCAATTTCAGTGCTTGTGACTCTTCTGTTCATATTTCGTATTTCTTCCTGGTTCAGTCTCGGAAGTTAGTGCTTTTCTAAGAATTTGTCCATTTCTTCCAGGTTGTCCATTTTATTGGCATATAGTTGCTGGTAGTAATCTCTCATGATCCTTTCTATTTCTGCCGTGCCAGTTACTTCTCCTTTTTCATTTCTAATTCTGTTGATTTGAGTCTTCTCCCTTTTTTTCTTGATGAGTCTAGCTAATGGTTTATCAGTTTTGTTTATCTTCTCAAAGAACCAGCTTTTAGTTTTATTGATCTTAGTTATTGTTTCCTTCATTTCTTTTTCATTTATTTCTGTTCTGATCTTTATGATTTCTCTCCTTCTGCTTACTTTGGGTTTTTGTTTTTGTTCTTCTTTCTCTAATTGCTTTAGGTGTAAGTTTAGGTTGTTTATTTGAGATTTTTCTTGTTTCTTGATGTAGGGTTTTATTGCTCTAAATTTCCCTCTTGGAACTGATTTTGCTGCATCCCATAGGTTTTGGGTCATCATGTTTTCATTGTCTTTTGTTTCTAGGTATTTTTTGATTTCCTCTTTTATTTCTACAGTGACCTCTTGGTTATTTAGTAGTGTATTATTTAGCTTCTGTGGGTTTGTATTTTTTAGAGTTTTTTTTTTCCTGTAATTGATATCTAGTCTCATAGCATTGTGGTTAGAAAAGAAATTTGATATGATTTCAATTTTCTTAAATTTACTGAGGCTTGATTTGTGACCCAAGATATGATCTATCCTGGAGAATGTTCCATGAGCACTTGAGAAGTATAGGGATTGATTTTTAAGTAGAAGAAAAGAGATCATCATGACATTTGGGATCTGTGTGTGGGGTTTGGAGTATAATCATCATTTAATTTAAATTTATCCATCTTATTTATAGGTGAACAAATAATTTTACATGTGTTTATCATGTAGGTCTGCATCTAACCTATGTGGGGACATCTGCCAAGATGGTGCCCTCTCCCCAAAATTAATCCTGAAGAAAGATTATAAATAAACAGAAGAGAAACATGAGTATACAGAATGAATAAAACCAACCAACAAATTTTAAGAAACCCCTGAGGGAACAGAAGACCACTTACACTAGTGCAGGTCAGTTGTAGCCAGAGGATAAATGTATCCATAGGTAGATAGTGAAGTTTCTTCAATTCTGCTTTTTGTTTTTCTCTGTCTTTCCCCTTCACTGCAGAGATGGCCCCAGGTAGTAACAGAGCAGCAGATAAGCAGTGCTGGGGTAGGAGTTCATGAAATCTGACTGACCCATTTACCTTATTCCTGCCCTTCAGACTCACGTGGCTCATGGATTAAAACCTAGGGAGACTGCCTTCTCCCTAGTGCATCTTCCTCTTGAGGTTTAAGGTAGAGTCCTGACCACTGGAGTTGCCTGATAAGTTGGCTACAAATCAGAGAAATTCACAGCAGTATGGTGATACCTAGGTTTTCTAAACTGAGGCTCATTCTTTTCTCTTCTTTAGCTCATTTAATTTGGGCAGAACAGCTGGTATCCTCATGGAAAAAATGAGCTCTTAGCCCTAAATAACTAGATAAAAGAGGGCTACATGCATCCTGTAAAATAGAAATATTAGAAAAAGTGAACTAAGAATTTAAAATAAATATGATAAAATAGCTTACAAGGGAATAAATATATTAGCTATAACAAAATAATAATAAAAACAATGGAAATGTATGAGTTTAAATGAAGCACAATATATGGTATAAGTAGGAGGATAGGTACGACTGAAAAATAAATTAATGAACCAGAAGAGTGAATTGAGAAATTCTTCTAGAAGGCAGCAAAAATGCATTAAAAAAACCAAAACCAACTATATAAACAAATAACAGAAGCTAATAGCTCTGGTGGATAGAAGTACAAGTGCCAGTATCTAGCAATAGGACACCCAGTAGAATAGTGAAAATATATGGAGGGAAAAAATCTGAAGAAACAAAAGACATAAATTACTCATACTTATAACAAAAAGGAAAGACTTCAGTTTGAAAGGGCATGAATTGCCACACATAAAAGAAAAGGAAAACCCACATCTACACATTTTACATTAATATACAGGAACATTAATACAAAGAAAAGAATTCTATAAGCTTTTAGAGAGAAAGTGAAGATCACCTAAAGGTAAACAAGAATCAGGTTGATATCAGACTTTTCAATGGCAGCACTGGATGCAAGAAGACAATGAAGTTATATTTTTAAAATGTTGAAGGAAAATACCTTTGAATAGAGAGTTTTACATATAGCAAAATTGTCACTCAAATATGAGGACAATTTTGTAATTAAAACATCCCTAGGCACATAAGACCTCAAAAAGTTTGTCTTATGAAAGTACATATTGAAAATAATTTTTGGAAAAGTACTTATTTCAGAAGAGAAATACATTCAGAAGATTGTGCAAGAAATATGTTGAAAGTAAGAATCATAAAATATCCTGGGACCCTAGACAGTATTAATGTGACAAGGGATATGGATAGTTGGATGGTAGGATACTAAGGAGCCATGTGAGCCTGTCAGACCACTTTGCTGTTTAGGAAGAAGATATAGATCTTGATAGGCTGGTTTTATTACTTTGCTAGGGCTGCCATAACAAAGCACTACAGTCTGGTGGCTTAAACAACAGAAATTTATTTTCTTACAACTCTGGAAGCTATAAGTCTCAGACCAAGGTATCAGCAGGTTTGGTCTCTTATGAGGCCTCTTGCTTGGGTTGTATATGGCCAGCTTCTCCTGTGTCCTCACATGGTTTTCTCTCTGTGTGCAAACATGTCTGTGTCCTAATCTCCTCTTCTTAAAGGGACACCAGTCAGATTGGATTAGAGCCCACTTTAATGACTTCATTTTACTTTAACTTCCTCTTTAATGACTCTGTCTCCAAATACAGTCACATTCTGAGCTACTGGGTGTTAGGATATCAACATATGAACTTTGGGGGCACACAATTCATCTACATAATACTGATTGAGGGGCTTCCCTGGTGGCGCAGTGGTTGAGAATCCGCCTGCCGATGCAGGGGACACGGGTTCGTGCCCCGGTCCGGGAAGATCCCACATGCCGCGGAGCGGCTAGGCCCGTGGGCCATGGCC